>NC_073260.2:6993300-7293500 GCF_029289425.2 Pan paniscus | reverse complement strand
AGCTAGGTGCATTCACCACCCGGAAAAAGGAGTATCTTCAAACCCATTTGGCAGGTGAAGTGGAAGAAACTTGGAGAGGATCTAAAGCACACAGAAACTATCATGGAGACACCGGAAGGAAAACGCACTTCCGCCTTGTTGCTAAACAAAGCTCTTCAATGGTCACTTCATCATTTTCTCCCCACTAAGACATCAAGAATTCAGTCTATCTTGAAACTCAGGTGATTCCAATTCTCATCACAAACAACATGGATGATGTAGTAGTTTGAATCAATGCATTCAATTCTGGGAAACATGCAGAATACCAAGTGTGACTTTAAATGGCAAGGTAGATAAATCTTGCTATGATTGGATGACTGGATGAAGAGCGGGTGGGTGATCGGACACACCAAGAGAATACAGAGCATCCGGGAACCCAGCATACCCGGAGGAGGTGCTGAAGTCAGGGAATAAGGCCGGTCTCATGCACGGGCAAAATCGGCCTTCGGGGATCTAGAGGAGATGTAAACAGACCCAGTCCGAAATACAAGGAATAACAAATATGTAGCTTCTTTGCTACAGAGTTACCAATACATATCTCAAAGAACATGTAGAAAGTTATCTCATGATAGAAACAGACCAACTGAGTCACATCTGAGGTCGATGGAACTCTAAAGCTAATTGAGTGGTTGCCTTTCCTCCACGGGCCACAAATGTAAGATATATAGTGTTCTCTTCCAATCAATGAGAATCCCTTAAAGAGAGCACAGCCTTAGGCTAGAAAAGGATAAGGGAAACTGGTGCCATGCCAAAGGCAAATAAGCCAGAAAATGGTATATCGCTAACAATACATTTGCATTATGTGTGGAGCAGAATTAAAATGCACCATACTATAAAAACTGGGTGATATTTAAGACACCAGGATAGCAAGACAAAATTTCCTTCATGTTCAGACACTGCTTTAGATAAGTTACATTTGCCAATTTAAGTTACCCGGCACTCTGTCATGTTCCTTTCTGACAGTAGGGACTGGTAAGCTGAGGCATTTAAGGCCACTGGTTAAGAAAAAAATAAAAATAAAAAAGACAAGCAGTAGGGCCAGAAATTATTACTAAAACCAGGTGCTTTGGGCACTTTAGTCCTCTGTCGACCAGGAAGGTAGGGAATTACTGGCTTCATTCACTGTGTGTAGAACAGCAACTGGAATATAGAGGTGCTCAATAAATGCATATAGACTGGATGGACTGGATATTTCCTAGCAAAAAGCACACTACCCAAAAACACAGTTTGGAAATGATTAAGAATTAGCACACTGGTAGCAAGTGCGACCATTTTCTCACACGTTAATGCATACACACATTCAAAATCTACAGATTCTCATCCTTCAAAATTTAACACATATAGCGGCATCAAGAGAGGGCTAAGACCAGAATGCACAGTGGTGGGAACTACTGATAAGTAATCAATAACCAGTGAAGCCTACTGACTAAAAATAACAGTGGTCTACCATAACCCTCCAGTGCTGAAACACACAGACACACGCAAACAGGGAAAGGAGAAGAGCGGCGGGCATCTCAACTTATGAACCCAATGGGTGACCAAGTACGATTCCTTTTTAAAACAAACAAAAAGGTGCAGGGGTGGTGCCTGTCTTGACACAGTCATTCTTTTGTGCCCCCTCCCACCCCAGTAAGGGGCTCCTGGGCAGTACCTTTCTCTTTCATGAGACACCCCGCAAAGATGCCAGTGAGTTGCTCAGATCCCAACTTACCGTATCTAGAGCTTAACGCACACAAGGGTGCCTGCCACTCCCGAATCTGAGAGGCCTGCAGCTGCCTTCCTCATAAAGGTCAAGGCAATTCCTCTAAGCTATGTCCAGGCCCGGGCTGGGCCCCATATGGCTGTCTGTGGATCACACCTGTCCCCAGTGATTCCCTTTGGTATGTCTCATGGACGGACCACTGGTCCTGCTGCACTGATGGGTGTCGCCCGGGGGAAAAGGCAGTACCTTAATGGGCCTCAATGGTAGAAGAAACCTCTCTGCTTTTCTGGACATTCTGCTGACATTCCCTTTTATAGCTGCCAAATACTCTTGGTCCCCGTTAGAGGGCTAGCAGCATGGCCTTGGACAAGTCACTCTCTATCAAATGAGATGTGATGCCCAACCTGGTCACCAAGGTCCCCTAACAGTCAAAGGAAATACAGTCCCTGGAGTGTGCTTGGAAACATGGCAGAGGTGGTGCTCAATTACTGCATGCCTGCTCTGTACTCAGTGCCAGGCATGCCAAGACGACTCCAGTCCCCACCCTGGAGAACGGGGCCAGACCCATAGAGCAGGCAGCCGCAGTGTGGTCAGCGTGACTGCCCAGAGGCTGTGGGGCAAAGCCGGCTGAGCTAAGCTCTGCTTGGTCTTCATCGAAGAGACACTTTATCAGGGCTGGAGGAAAGAATGCATTCGCAAAAGTGCAAGGCATTCCAGGCGGAGGCATGGCGAGCAGCAGGGCACAGCTGACCTCCGCAGGCTCCTTGCAGCTGACCCAGGGTGCATCTCGCAGAGCAGCCACAGATGAGGCTGGAGGAGACTTCAGAAACAGCCTCCAATTCCCAGGGTTGAAACAAGTTTGGCAACGTGATAAAAAGACAACAAAGTTCTTGACTTGCCAGCAAGTACTAGATGAGCAAACCGTCCCCAGTGTGATGTGAGGGTCTTAGGGAGTTCCCTTCACCTGGAGAAGTCAGCAAGGAAAAGCAGAAGCTGAGCCAAGACCCTGGCCAGGGACTGGCCCCAGCAACAGGCCTCACCAAGCCCTAGAAACTGTGGTGAGCTGGTGCCTCCCAAAACAAGTAAGTGACTGCGGCAAAGGAAATGCAGAGAGCAAGTTCCAGAAGCCAAAGAAAAGTGCAGTGAGCAGGAGGCAAAACAGATGCCCCAGCTCCCCTCCCGCACACAGGCCAGAAGTCCTGAGCCAGCGCAGAGGATCCCTAAGATTAGCACAGAGCGTAGTTTGGGAATCTTCTACTGCCAGAAAGAAAATGAAAAAAATAATAAAAATAAAAATAAAAGCACATAGCAGCCAAAGAATTGGAGAAGAAGCCTCCTGGCACTCACTCCCAGGCCTCCTGCCTCTCAGTGCTCCTGCACCTGACAACAGCCACAAAGAAAATCTGAAAAAGTTAAGGTGATGCAAACAGAGGCAGATTCAGAAGGAAAAGAAACCACAATCTAAAAATGACCGAGGAAGAGACTCAGAGGCTCCAATTTCACTCCATTCAAATACTGTTTTATTGCACACTTAGAAATCGTTAATACCAATAATTACCATTTATTAAATGCCACTGTGTGTCCAACGCTGAACTAGAAACTTGATATACAGTTTCCAGTTAGATGCTTAGAACAGCCCTGTGAGATCAGCGCCATGCCCATTTCACAGTCCAGCAGGTGTCAGGTAACTGGCCCAAAGTCTCAGGGCTAATACAGGTCATCTTGCAGGGAAAACAGACAAGTAAAGGCAATCATGGGGTAAACACAGGGAGCACCTAATTTGGATGCATCTCAAAGCCTTGCTTCCCAGAGATGTTTAACAACTAAGCTGAGACCTGAATGACTAAGAGTTTTCCACAGAAAGAAAGGAGGAGGAAGAACAAGTGCAAAGGCCCCAAGACGAAGAGATGATGGCCCCTTGGGGAACGACAATTACTTCTGTAGACTAGAAGTGGCAAAAAGAAGAAGAGCAGGGAACGTGGGGAGAGAGGAAGCTGTGCACCAAAGTCTCCATAGACAAAATGCAGGATGTCTGGGCTCCATTTTCACATATGGACTCCAGTCCTCGCCCCCCCACCAAAAAAGCAAGCAAGCATGCAACAAATTTGGCAAAATGTTCTTTTTGTTGTTGTTGTTGTTGTTTTGAGACGGAGTCTTGCTCTGTCGCCCAGGCTGGAGCGCAGTGGTGTGATCTCGGCTCACTGCAAGCCCCGCCTCCCGGGTTCACGCCATTCTCCTGCCTCAGCCTCCCCAGTAGCTGGGACTATAGGCACCCGCCACTACGCTTGGCTAATTTTTTGTATTTTTTAGTAGAGACAGGGTTTCACCATGTTAGCCAGCATGGTCTCCATCTCCTGACCTTGTGATCCGCCCACCTCGGCCCAAAATGTTCGTAATAGTTGAAGCTAGGTCATTATTCTCTCACTTTTGTGTATATTTGAAATTTTCCATAATAAAAAGTTTTCATAATAAAAAGGGTTTCTTCCCCTCGCAAAAAGGGGGGAGGAAACATGCTAGAAGAACAAGTGGTGCTAGACCATGACGACAACAACGGGCCTGTGCTGGGGCTGCTAACGGTCAACAGGTCATGTACAGAGACTCCCCCGGGCCACACACTCGCATGCAGTATTCACGTCATCCTCACTGCTACCCTAAGAGGCAGGACTACTCGTGGCATTTTACAGATGAGGAAACTGAGGCTAGGTAAGCCGGCCAAAGGACTCGGGCTCCCGTGTACTATTACTAGAAAGCCTCCAAGTGCCAGCAAGGGAGCTGGAATTCATCCTGAGAGAGAGGGAGGAAATCGCCGAAGAGTGACAAAATCAGATCTCTACATTTTAAAGATCCCTCGAGAGCTGCAGAGTGGAAAATAGATTAGAAAGGGTAGACTACAGGCCAGAAACCAGTGGGAAGGCTGCGGCATTGCCCTGAGCAATAATGGAGGCCCGGGGAGAGGCAGCAGCAGTCAAGATGGAGAGGGAAGAGCTGAGAGGCTGTGAAGAAGGGAAATCAATAGATCTGTCAGAGGGTGTGAGGGACAGGCAGAAGCGACGGATGACACCCAGGGATCTGGGTAGGTGGCTGGCTAAGGCATCCCACCACGAGAAGCAGGTTGGTGGTGGGGGTGAGGATTTCAGTTCTGGACTGCTTCAGTCTGAGAGGCCTGTGAGTCTCCAAGAGCAGCTGTCCAGCTGGGCCCTTTGATACATGGGTCTGGATGTCGAGGGAGGGAGCCAGCCTGGTGATGGAGTTAGATGTCATTGTGTGTGGCTGGCAAGTGAAGCCACAGAACAGATAAGATGGCCCAGAGAAGGGAGAGAAGCACTAATAACCCAGCGGCCTTCTCCCAAACCAAACCACCATGAAGAGAGAAGACAAGAAAACGGGAGGCTTCTGTACATGTAATGATATGCTTCCTTCCCACCACCAATGTGCAATTTTGCATAAGGACAAATGACAGAGACAATTTCCTTTCTACTCAACATTCCTGGAAGAGAAGAGGAAATGCCCTTCGTAGGCTCTGGTTACAATGTACAGAAGGCTCTGGACAAACCACACAAACCTGATCATCCCAGAAAAGGCTGATGGAAGAGAGTCAAGCAGGGTATCAACATGAGTCCCCACGGCCAGTGGCTCCCAGAGGGCAAGTTGACACACGTCCAGCAGCCTCTGCAGCCTCCCTGGGGCCGGCCAGTGAGGCTTCCAAAGACAGTTCCTGCTCTTTTACAGAAAAGAATGAGGGAGTCACAAACCTGATTCTAGGCAACAATAAAGTGACTATTTTCAGAAACCACAACTAATAAGTAGAACATAAAGACATGGAATTGGGCCAAAGCCTTGGGATAGAAACCGTTTAGAATGATAGGGGCATGGCTTGATTTTCAGTAATATTTACCTGTGGTGTGTCACAAGAGGCGAATGCTGTCTGCAGAACCTTTGCAAGGTAATTTTCCACTAAGGTCCCTGGGGGCTGCTGCTCCACTCTGGGATATTCTGAGATGCTCTGGAGCATACACAAAGGCTGTGTGTACCTCAGAAACATTACTGGACTAGAGCTGAAGATGTGGAAATACTCTCCATTCCTCGGATTACAATTTTGTTTCCACGACCACAGAAATGCAATGATGACTCCAATGAACCTCTCCAGGGCAGAGCTGGAAGGGACTGAAGAGATCACCCAGCCCAACCCTTCATCCTACCGATGAGGAAGGTGGAAGCCAGTGGGGGAAAGCCACTGGCAGGAGGCCACATAGCAGGACAGTGGAAGGCCGAGACTGAACAGTGCTCTCTAGAATGCTCTGTCCAGAGTTCTCCTGATTGCACACCGCCAGGCGCAGCTTCACCGTTCATATTAAAATGAGCAAGAATAAAGGACAGTCGCCGCAAGCGCGCCACACTGGGCACCGGCCTAGGTCCCTCAAATGTGCTCAATGCCTTAGTCCCCACGACAGCCCCAGAAGGTGGAAGCTACTGTTATCCACATTGAACAGATGAGGAGGCTGAGGCAAAGACACGTTCTGCCACTCGTCCCAAATTAGAAAGCTGGGAAAAGGGGGATAAGGATTCAAACCCTATAAAGTCTGACTCCAGAGCCCTGCTGATAACAAGCACCCAGTTTACAACCTGGAGAGAATCCAAAAGTTCTAAATTAGCCTTTGTGTTCAGATATTGTCCTAAAGAAACAGGGCTTGCCAAGCATGGTGGCTCATGCCTGCAATCCCAGCACTTTGGGAGGCCAAGGCAGGAGGATGGCTTGAACCTAGGAGTTTGAAACCAGCCTGGGCGACATAGTGAGACCCCCATCTCTACAAAAAATTTAAAAATTAGCTGGGCGTGGGTGTGCATGCTTGTAGTCCCTGCTACTTGGGGGGCTGATGCAGGAAGACCTCTTGAGCCCATAAGGCTGAAGCTGCAGTGAACCATGACTGTGCCACTGCACTCCAGCCTGGGCAACACAGCAAGACCCTGTCTCAAAAAAAGGCTAAAAATCCCAGACTGGCCCACAAGACTTTTCCCACCAGGTAAGAGGACTATAAAACAGATCTGATTTCCTAGCTCTTACTGAGTACCAAGATGAGAAGAGTCCCCTTTGGTGTGCACAAATATCTGCCTGGGGCAGAATATGCCCTTCTCACCTCCTCTCCATGGTCCTCTCACCACTCCTGTGGTTTGTCCCCAGGATCCTCGCCCTGCCTTTGCCCCTCGACTCCCACACCCCCCATCAAACCCCCAGTCCCTTACCTCCACCCCCAGGTTCTGTGAGGAGAGAACTGCCCCCCACACACTAATTCATATTAATGTGTGAATTGCTGTCTCACTGGAAAAGGTGCTGATTATTCAACAGAATCTCCAATGTGAAGAACTTCAGGAGAATAGCAAAGTCAGGTGTGGGAGGCCTGGTGAGGGAGCAGAAGCCACTGGAAGATGGGCCACCACTGCCTGGAACCTGTCCTCAGCATCGTCTTAAGACAATAATAGCAGCCACTGGAGAGTACTGACTCTGTGCTAGCTTGAGTGCTTTACTTGTATCACCTCATTTTGTCCTCATAACACCTTTCTGAGGTGGGTACAATTATCATTCCCACCTTAGAGAATACAGCACTGAAGCACAGAGAGGTTAGCCTCACAGCTGTCAGGTAACACAGCATGTGAGCCAGAGTGGTCAGGCTCTGGAGCCTACGCTCTGAACCACCGAGCAACACTGCCACTTGATAAACGAGTACACACGCCCCATAAACGAGCACACACACGAGAAACAGGCGTCCCATGAATGAGCACACACACATACGTGTAACATGCACCCCATAAATGAGCACACACACATGAGTAACGCACACCCCATGAACGAGCACACACGCACATGAATAACAGGTGCCTCATAAATGAGCACACACACGAGTAACACACACCGCACAAATAAGTCCATACATGTATGAGTAACACTCACTCCATGAGCACACACACATGCGAGTAACACACACCCCATGAACGAGCACACCAAGCACACAAGTAACCCGTATCCCATGAACCTGTGCCCCATGAACAAGCACATGCATACAAGTAACCCACACCTCATGAACGAACACACGCATGAGTAACCTGTGCCCCATGAATGAGCACACGTGTATATGAGTAACACGCGTCCATGAACAAGCACACATGTATACAAGTAACGCACGTCCATGAACGAGCACACATGCATACGAGTAACACATGTCCATATGGGTAATGCACGTCCATGAACGAGCACACATGCATACGAGTAATGCACGCCCCATAAGTGAGTACACACATACACATACCCCATGAACAAGCACACACACACATGCATAACACACGCCCCATGGACGAGCACACAAGCATATGAGTAACACACACCCCATAAATGAGTACAGAGGCATATGAGTAACACGCAATCCATGAGTACACAGGTACAGAAGTAACGCACGCCCCATAAATGAGCACACACGTGTATGCGCAACACGCACCCCGTGAACGAGCACACAGGCACATGCGTAACACACACCCCATAAATGAGTACACATGCATATGAGTAACACGCACTCCATGAGTACACATGCGTACAAGTAACACACGTTCCATAAATGAGTACACACGTGTACTATCACGATGCCTGGTCATTATAACTACCATTTACTTAGCACTTACTATGTGTGAGTTACCCTAAGACATTTGATGTGCATTATCTCAATCTTCGCTTCAACCCTATGATCCAAATACTAGTATTATCCCCATTCTACAGATGAGGAAACTGATACTCAAAAAGATTTTTTTCCCTTGTATCAAGGGTTGTGAGCTCAAGCATAAGCACAGAGCTGGATCAGAACTCAGGTAGTCTTGACTCCAGAACTTACATCTAAGTTTTTATATTTTTGTTATACCTTCCTTGACTTCTGAATCCTGCCATGTATCTTGCTGTCCAGGAGACTGGCTGTATTTCATTGTTTTCTCTGGTTGGCTGTTCTTTTCACAATGGCTCCCACGGTATCCAGGGTTTGCAGGTGGGGAGGGAGGAGGAGGGTGTAGGGTTCAAGGCTAACCAGGGCAGTCTATACTACAGCCAAACTCACTACGCTAGCAAGTTCATTTTGAGTGATGGGGTGCTACGAAGGTTAGATTTGGGTGAAAGAACACCTTTGCTAATAAAAGGACAATCCAGAAGGGTGCTCAATCCTAAAGTCATGATGATTAAATTGTGAGGGGCATTTAAGTGATTTTCTCTCCTATTATATTCTGAAGGAATCTGTATTCCCTGAACATGTAGCAGCTATATGGAGAGAAGAATGAGTCAGGGGTGGGCCTGGTGGGAAGGAAAACACAAGTAGAAATCGGTTATAGGTAACTCACAAAGTAGGATAACCCTAAGAGGCTGGTGGAATTGACTCTCCTCTTCCCAGACAGTTTTCACACTGCTGCCAAAATGACAACCGCCACAGAACACCTGACATCAGGTGCAGCAGCTCAAATTAGCCTGACTCAGGCAACTCCAAAAAACTTCCACCAAGTCCCATTAGAAGGGCACACCAGGTGACAGATGATGTGGATAAAACTGCTACAATCAGCCTTCAAAGAGCTTATCATTGGTTCACCCAATGACCTCACCTTGGCCTTCCAAATGACCCCCAGCCCTGGCCTCCATCATAAGATCTCCAAATTTCCTCCCATCCAAGCACCACAACTGGCTTTCTCAGTAATGGCTGAAAATGGAAATGCCCTCATTGTACTTCATCAAAAATACAAGCAAGCAAACCACAAAAGGGGTTGTCAATTAAAAATTCAACAGAAAATGCTTCGATTCATTTATTCTTTCATTCTCTCAGTGAATCTTCACTGAATGATTACAGTGTACCAGGCGCCTTGCTAGTTGCTGGGGACTCCCAGCAAGGAACAAGATGGACATGGTGCCTCTCCCCTGAGCCTTAGAGTTTACCCTTAATAGAGGACAGAGTCCCTAAAGGAAAGGCTCTGCGTTGCAATGTAAAACGATTCCAACCCTGTTAGTGCCATGATGCAAAAACAGAAAAGAGCACCTTCAGAGATAGATGTGAGAGGTGAACTTTGCAGTAACTTAGTCATTAAGCAACTGGATTCTAATAAGAACAGTTCAGGAGGGCAGGAGGGAGGAAATGTCTTCAGACTTTCCAATGGAATATTCTTGGAATAGAAAGTTGCTCTTTCTGTAATAAAAAAAAAAATCAAACGTGAAAAAAAAAAAAAAAAGGTAGCAGCAGCACCTTGCTCTGGGCCCATTTCCCAAGCCCAGTAAAAAGTGACACTTCTGGGGTCTTTGCAGCTTCAGATGTTGCCAGGGAAAGGCGGACGTCTTAGTCTGCTTTTCCAGGCAAATATACAAGTAGCCTTCTGCCATAAACAAATGAAAAAAATCAAAGCCAGAAATAAAAGCCTGGTGACAGGATGCCAGAAACCTTCAAAAGGGGACCTTCAGAATAAGTTCAGGTTAACTCTCAGCATCTCTGAACATAATAAGCACTATCAAGTCTACATTGACTATTTTATAGCAAGGACAGCGTTGATGCCAATTATTTTTTGCCCTAGTCAAGAGAGCTTGTCATCCTTCTCACAACAATTATCTATAGGTGCATAATAGTGAAAAGCTAAATTCTTTCCCCAATTCAGTACAGGAAAAGTGCTGCTCACAGCAATTTAACATCATTCCATTAGATGGGATTCATTTTTAAACATGTTATTCTAACAATTACGCCAAGTACCATGTAATTAATATTCCAACTGACTTTACAAAAATTACAAAATCCCCTAAAGAAAATAATTAGTCATTAGGCATGAACGAGACTTTTCTATGGCCAACAGCACATAAAACAGAAAGTTCATCTCATAATGGATGGGTATCAAAGCCTTTCTCATATGTCCTTCAATTCTTAGCCAATAGTGCATAGAGCTGACATTGGCAAGTTACCCCAAACTTCACTTAACCCATTAACGCACTTACTGGTTTAAATTCTTTGAGGGTAAAATGATGAATGATGAAAGCTTTACCAATTAAAAAGCTCTTTTCATTTGTAGGAAAGGCAAGATAAACACATATAATTAATTGTTTGCTTCTTCCATGTCCCCAGCTGGAAATTAGAGTACTGGCTTATTTCTTGAGGCTACTTTTTGTGTTTATTAAAGAAATGTATATAGGCATCCTCATCCTTGTTCTCCCTCTTTTCTTTCAGGGTTTTGTGTATTCTTATAATCTACTTTAAATCCCTTCTAGAAAAAGGTAAGGTATAAATAAGTAATAGTCACATAGGACATTATCTGCTATAACAGAAATAAAAAACATGTTTTCCTTGCCGCCCTCCTCTGAATAACTGGCAGTGGCTGCCTAGCGCCAGAACAGAGAGTTACAAGGATTCTAAGCCAACATACACACAGCCTCAGCAGGAAAGAATGCAATGGTTGATTAGTGATGTCTGCCCTAGAAAAAGCAATAGGTTAAGAATCCATGTACCATGTATTTGCCATCTCCACCCTTTGATAAATCACTAAAAATTAGAAAAATACATACAGTCTCATGAATAAAATATAATGTGAATTGTTTCCAGGATGCAAGTAAATGGGGAAAAAAATTGTTTTCTACAGTTGAAAACCTTAAGCAAAACTGGACTAAAACATCAAGTTTTAGAGGAAAGAACATTGAACCAGGTCAGGAAACCCAAATTCTGGTCTAGCTTGGGGAGCTATAAACAGGTCAGTTTACTGGGCCTCAGTTTGCGCACCTCTAAAATAAGGGGCTGAGTCTCTTAACTGTTCTCTTGTGCTGGTGAAAGAACATGGTTCTTTTACAGATGCTTAACCTCAGCAGGCCGGGGACATGGCTACAACCTCGACACCTCCTCACATTGCTCATATGAGATTTATAATCTGGGATAAATGCATACAGATATTTTTAACCTGTAGCATTTCCAGCACAAGAAGTTCCACATACATAACATTTCTTTTCCTCAATACAACCTATTTTCCACTGTGGGGCAAGGGTGGGGGTTGAAGTAGGAACTTCTAATAGTAGAACAATTCAGTGATTAAACTACCTTCATTCAAAAGTTCAGTGTCATCACTTCAATGTAAGACTAGTCATTTCCACGAAGTGTCCCACTCACTCATGGTTTTGAGATCAGCCTGAATCTTCTCACCACTGAATAGCCCTTGTCACTGTAGCCTATTTTGAGAACTTTACCCATGGGATACATCAACATGGCTTCCTTTCCCAAACACCTATCTGTGTAGAGCTGGAACAGTCCCACGTCTGGCCTAAAAAACTGCAACAGACATCTGTGATTTCTCCATCTGCCCTGCATCCATCCCTTCTGGGAATTCCCTCTCTCCCAACTCCAAGGAACCCCATTTCCTGTGTTTCAGGTGCTCTGAGCTGAGGATCCCACCCACGGGTGCAGTGAATCATCTCAGAGGGCACCTATCAAGTTTGGGCCAGAATCCTTTTTCAGAGCCTGACATGGACACTGGGAGGTCACCAGGTATAAGAACTATGTATATCCACAACTGCTGAGCCATGTTTTTTATCCCTTGGAGAGCATCGGGACAACAAAGGAAAGCAGTCCTAGAGAGGGCAGGAGAGTGATGTTCCTGCCACCCACCCAAGCACCCTGATCCTCCTGAGTTCAGCCACAGAGAAGTAACTCCCTGAACATTTTAGTTCCTTGAACCAATGAAGGCCCCCATGCCTTTTTTTTTTTTTTTTTTTTTTTGGCTAAATCTAGACCCAGCTAGGTTTCTGTCACTGGCAGTCCAGAGTTTTGGGGAAAGGCCTTACAGGCTAAATGTATGCATTCAAGGTTCAAGTTCTTTCTTTAGTAACCCATGATAAATCACCTTCCTGAATCACAAATGCAGCTCCCACGGTTCCACTTCAAACCAAAGAATACTAAAACACCCTCAAAGAGAAATTCAAAGAAAAAATTCTGCACACCAGAAAAACTCTCAAGGTTTAGCTCTTACCCAAGATCTAAGGGGAAAAAAAACCACAGAAAAGAGGAAAATGACAATGGATTACTGGAGGGGGCACAACCCTGCATACAGTTAAACAACCAACAATTCTAACAACAATTATTCAAAGAGGCAGCACAGTATAATAAAAGAGCTTCCAAAATCATTCCTAAAATATATATTCTAGTTCCCAATCAACAAAAAAAGCCCATACACACATGCATGCCACACCACATAGCACCCAAACAAAAGGAACTTGTTAGTAAACAAACGAACCGTTTCCAGATTCATGAGCCTAATTGTTTCTGTTATTTTTCAGCTACAGTTTAGTTTGCCACTTACAGCTGTCCTAGGGTCTCTGCCACAGGCCTGCCTGCTGAAAGAAACCATGAATATCAAACTCTACAGAGCATGTTAAGATCAATCTCCCTGAGGTGGCATCTAAGTAATTAGAGAGTCATCTAACAAACGGTATTCTAGTGATGCTCATCCATCTGTGACAGAGGAAAAGACAATACAAGAACATAATGTGCGCAGCTAAACACTTAGACACCTCCTGGGGGCCACAGATTCCTCTGCGAACATGACGAAAGCTAGGAAGCCTTCCCTAGATATACATGCACATACCACAACATACTGCATATAATTTTAAGGGGTTCATAAGAGTTGCTCCCTATACCCAGTCTCCAGGTTAAATACACCTGAGTTAGAATTTTTAATATGTAATCACCTGAGCATCATGAATCCCCAAAGACTTCAAAGGACTACAAAATAGGTTACAGAAAAATTCTACAACTTCCAACTCTATAACCCCATGCTGAATCAAGAACATAAAAAGCAATAAAAACTTACTCTTGCTTTCTGCATGTATGGAATATAAGAAAACTTGGCTTTCCATATATTAGCTCCGTTTATTACATCTCCCTTACCTTGTTTGACCACTTATATGCTTGAAGGAGTTGACTATAGAGAGGAGTTTTGTCCTGCACAGGATCCAGGCTTAACAGCCCACTGTTATGAAGAGGATGGTTCTCAGATGGCTTGCCTACCAGATTGCTCAGACGTTCCAGCTCACTGAAAAGCAAAGAGACAAGGCAAATAAACCTAAGCCCATTTACACTCCAGGGTAAAGCCAGCCCCCAGGATCAAAGACTGCTCTTCAAATCATCCATCAGAAGTCCCTTAAGAAGAAATACTTTTTGAAAGGTTAAAAAATACTTGGGACACTTAAAAAAAAAAAAAACCCTAAATGAGAGTTTATCTGACTTTAAAACAGAGCTTCTGGTGCCATTCCAAAGGAGGAAAAAAAAGGTAAGGGCAGTAGAATCAATAAGATCCCCATAATCAGAAATTAACAACTCAAATTCATCCCTGCAGTGGGGAGAAGACTTTGTGGAATTTTGAAATGTGGTATAACACTGCCTCTCACTAAGAGTTTTCAGACCCACGTGCAGATCATTACACTTGGCAGAACAGCAAGTACCTGAATAAATGGTGATTATTTATCATTCACATAGGGATAGATTTGTACATGATGCTTCACAGATGGTAAAACTTAACAAAACAAAGAAGGGATAAAATAAACAAACGGAATGGGAAGACACCACCGAGGTGGCTGTGTCAAACAAACACACTTCAGTCTAGCAGGAAAACCCTAGAGAAGCTTGGGAAAGCGAGCCAACAAGAGCACATTCCAGGAGTACGTTCTGAGGGGCCAGTCCCAAACTGCCAACAAAAGACTCTCTAGGAACAGCTTCTTATGCCACATTCATTTTGGAATCATCAGCCACCTTCTTCTTGGCACTACTGTACAAAGATTTAAGAAGGCAAAAGGATAATGTCAGCACTCTTTAAGTTTCTATTTAAAATGGTGAAGGGGTATAATATCCTGAACATTACAAAGGGAAGTAACTCGGAGAGAAAATGGAAAGAAAACAGAAGATAGGGAAGAATAGCCAGTGCATCCACTGAAGCAGGGAAAGTATTAACTGGTGCTCGGCGCTGTGCCAGAGAACAGCAAGCGGATGTGGGCGTTGAGGAGGGGTGTGTGATTTATGGCAACTACTTAGGGGGAAAACAAAAAGGCACCCATCATTTGGCCACCTCCTCCTCCTCCTCCTCCATCTTACCTCCTCTTTCCATCTGGTTACTAAGGAGACCAAGTTGAAAAAACAAAAATCCAACCAGTCCAGAAATCAAAGGATGACTAGCTCACCAAATGCTTTCCCCTACTCAGGTCAGTTCTGAGAAGTAAAAGGCAAAAATCCTGAAATTCTAACCTTCCTGGGAAGGACTGACTCTCTCACAAAAGAGAAGGCAACTTCAGGACCTAAGCAATCAAGAAGTGCCTACTATGTGCCAGGCCCTTTACAAACATCCTCTCATTTAATTCTTACAACACTTAAAAAGTGTAAGTGAAGAAGGTACTTTGTAAGGAAGAGGAGGAAAAGTGGAATCCTTAACCCTAAAAGACTACAAATTAAGAAGCAGGGGCGTTAAGCATAAGTAATTAAACTGGTTAAGAGATTAGAGAGTAGGTCTCTACTGCGGAAGGAACTCCCACAGGAGTGGGAGTGAGGAAACTGATCAGGTGGTTTGGGAGCGGTTAGGGGAAAAGGTGAAGACAGCTCAAGGCCTGGCCTGTCCGTCGTGGTTGCGGGTGGGGGGTGGTGGTGGAACTGATGAAGTCCAAGTTCAGGGCCGGGGAATTGGGGCTAATCAGATCGGGTGCACTTGGGTTTGGAGCCGACTGACCAGGTCCTGTCTGTACTATTACTACATTCGGATCAGACGTGATGGGGCACAGAGGGCCTACAGGTGAGAAACCTGCCAAGCTCAGAGAAGTGGAAGTTCATGGGAAAAGCATGCCTCCTTGTTAGGAATGGAACCGCCACAGAAGAGGTCGAGGATGGCGGAAGACAAACAGGACCAGGAGGCCAGGAGAAGCAAGACGAGAAAGCGGGGATGGTGTTAAGATGTCCCTGAGGGACAGGCAGAGGCTTGGAGAACAAGAAGAGAAAGAACAGGGACCAAGGGAAACGGAGAACAGCCCCTGCCTGGGAAGACTCGAGCGACGTAGGGGCAGGGTCGGAGCGGGGCCAGTCCCCGACCCCGGCCCTTTCAGCCGGTACCTACTTGAGGTCCCGGTTGACCGAATGTAAGTTGTCCTGGAAGTGCGCAATAAAGGCCTTCTCCCGGCCCTCCAGCGTCTCCTTGTTCCGCATCCCATCCTTCAGGCAGTCGAACACCCTGCTCACGCTGGAGCGCAGCGCCTGGATGGCACTAATGGCCTGGGAAAAGGCCTCCAGGTTCACACTGACATTTATCACGTCCGCCATGTTGCCGCCGCCACAGCAGCTCTCCAAAGCCGGCTTCGCAAGCAAAAAGCCGCGCTCGCTGATGACGTATCTCCGAAGACCTCTGGGAAATGCAGTTCGCGCGGGGCTACCCAGAAAGCACTTTCGAAAAAGGGTTTCCCCTTGAGCTAAACTAATGCATGGGCAGGAAAGTGATTTTTCTCAACTTGGGGAAGTCAGGTTGCACTCTCGATTTGCTTAATGTTGACAAAGAAATACAGAAAGTTCCCGCATTTCCCCAAACTTGCGCTCTGGGGAATCATAGGGAAAAGAATTGCTCAGAGCAATAGTGTAAAAAGGAAAGGAACATAGCCCATTCAATAAAATGAGTCCATATTCATAAATAAAGCGGGGAGAAGGAAAGTTTCTTCTTTCCAACAGAATGCCAACTCATAAATGCAGAAAGAGTGATGGAATTAGAAAATTGCCATTTGACAACCATTAGAATAATTGACTCAGATAGAAATTGATGGATGCTAAAACTAGTCGGTGAAAGTGTCAGAAAAATAACAGGTTTTTTAGGTAATTTCAAAGTATCGTCCCCCAAGATGCTTATTAATTAAGAAGAGGAAAATAATGATCCAGAGATTCCACTTCTGGGCATATACCCAAAAGAAGCGAAAGCAGGGACTCAATACTTGTACACATGTTCATAACAGCATTATTCACCAAATAGCCAAAAGGCAGGGGAAACCCAAGTGTCCATAAACTGATGAATAAACAAAGTGTGATACTGGCATACAATGAAAAATTCTTCAGGCTTAAGCAAGAAAATTCTGACATATGCTACCTGGAGGAAACTTGAAGACATTATGCTAAGTGAAATAAGCCAGTCACAAAAAGACAAAATTCTGTGTGACTCCACTTATATGAGGTGTTTAGGGTAGTCAAAATGTTAGAGACAGAAAGTAGAATGGTGGCTGGTTTACAGTGAAGCACACACCTCTGAAAATAACATACATAGCATAGAGGTTGTGGAAGAAAGAGAAGGTTTGGGATTTAAATAAAACCAACAAAATGTTGGCCAAATCTGGCTTTATGGAAAAATTCAATGTCCCTTTGTCCTGTTGGCTATAGACAGGTTTCTGAAAATTTATTATCTTTTTACTAAAGGGAACCTGCCCAAGTCCTCATGTTCTTTCCTTAGAGGGGCTGGGGTTGCATAGCTTGGAGCAGAGAAGAGGAGAGCAGGAGGTAGATCATGATTGTGACCTTCAACTCACCTTCATGTCAACCCAAGACAAGAGTCCTCCTTGGTTAACTAGTGGCAATAACAATAACCAGTTGTAGGAAGGCTGTAGAGAGGAAGATTTCAGCATAATATTGCAAAGGGCCATATTTAAGTCTGTACTTAAAGAGTACAGACTTGGAAAAGTTTTACAGCTGGATGGTGGTGATGGCCGTACAACAATGTGATTGTACTTAATGCCACAGAACTGGACACTTAAAAACAGTGAAAATGGTTGATTTTATATTATGTATATTTTACCAAAAAATTTTAAACAATTCATTAATGTAAAAATAAGGGGGGATGGATAGTGACTTAATAGTGACTTCACAGTGGAGAAACATGGCAGACACCAGCTTAACCAAAAGGCCAAGGTCAACATCACCAGTGACAGGACATGTTGTGCACCTCCTGATACAATGCACTGGAAAGAGCACAACATGACCTCCATTATATTCTTGCCAGCAGTGCATAACCTGAATCTAATCAGGACATCAATAGAACTCAAACTGAAAAACGTGACAAAATAACTGACTGATCTATACTTTTTCAAGAAATATCTGTGTCAGGCCAGACACGGTGGCTCATGCCTGTAATCCCAGCACTTTGGGAGGCCAAGGTGGGTGGATCATTTGAAGTCAGGAGTTCGAGACCAGCCTGGCCAATGTGGTGAAACCCCGTCTCTACTAAAAAGACAAAAAATTAACTGGGCGTGGTGGTGGGCACCTGTAATCCCAGCTACTCGGGAGGCTGAGGCAGGAAAATTGCTTGAACCTGGGAGGTGGAGGTTGCAGTGAGCCAAGATTGTGTCATTGCACTCCAGCCTGGGCAACAAGAGCGAGACTCAGTCTCAAAAAAAAAAAAAAAAATTACATATATATATATGTCTGTGTCACGAAAGACATGAAGGTTGAGAAATTCTTCTAGATTAAAGGAAACCAAAGAGCTGTGACAACTGAGGGCAATGTGTGAGCTAGGATCTTCTTTTGCTGATACGACTGGGACAATTGGTGAAATCCGAGTAAGATCTGTAGATGAGTTAACAGTATTTTATCAGTGATTGTATTGGTCTGTTCTTGAACTGCTATAAAGAAATACCTGAGACTAGGTAATTTGTAAAGAAAAGAGGTTTAACTGGCTTATGTTTCTGCAGGCTGTACAGGTACCATGACTGGAGAGGCCCCAGGAGGCTTTCAATTATGGCGGAAGGTGACAGGAAGCAGGCGCATCTTACATGGCCGAAGTGTGAACGAGGAGGAGGTGCCACACACTTTTAAACAACCAGATCTCGTGAGAACTCACTCACTATCACGAGAACAGCAAGGGGGGAATCCACCTCCATGATCCATCCGCCTCCATGATCCAATCACTTCCCATCAGGCCCCTCCTCCAACACTGGGGATTACAATTTGACATGAGATGTGGGTGGGACATAGAGCCAAACCATATCATTGATAATTTCATAATTTTGTTCATTGTACTGTGGTTATGGAAGAGGATGTCTTTGTTTTGGGGGAAATACACCCTGAAGAGAAAAAAGATCATCATTATGTCTACATGAAAAAGAAAATAAAATGAATATGTTTATTTAGAGAGAGAAGGCGAAAGCAGATGTGGTAAAATGTCAACAGACACGGAATCTGGGTGAAGGGTATACAGGAATACTTTGTATTATTCTTGCAAGTATGAAATTATGTCAAAATAAGTTTGTTTTTGTTTTTTGTTTTTTTTTTTTTGAGACGGAGTCTCACTCTTTCGCCCAGGCCTGACTGCAGTGGAGCTATCTCAGCTCACTACAAGCTCCGCCTCCCGGGTTCACGCTATTCTCCTGCCTCAGCCTCCCGAGTAGCTGGGACTACAGGCGCCTGCCACCGCGCCCGGCTAATTTTTTGTATTTTTAGTAGAGACCGGCTTTCACCGTGTTAGCCAGGATGGTCTCGATCTCCTGACCTTGTGATCCGCCCACCTCGGCCTCCCAAAGTGCTGGGATTACAGGCGTGAGCCACCGCGCCCGGCCAATAAGTTGTTTTAAATGGCCATCCAGGCCAGGCATGGTGGCTCATGCCTGTAATCCCAGCACTTTGGGAGGCCAAGGCGGGAGGATCACCTGAAGTCGGGAGTTTAAGACCAGCCGGACCAACATGGAGAAACCCTGTCTCTACTAAAAATACAAAATTAGCCAGGCGTGGTCGCACATGCCTGTAATCCCAGCTACTAGGAAGGCTGAGGCAGGAGAATCGCTTGAACCCTGGAGGCGGAGGTTGCAGTGAGCTGAGATCACGTCATTCCACTCCAACCTGGGCAACAAGAGTGAAACTCCGTCTCCAAAAAAATAAAAATAAATAAGTAAATAAAAAGGCCATCCTTAAGAGGCAGGGGAAGTCTAAACCACCGTCTAGGTGGTAAGAAAAATCTTCAGTTCAGCCAGGCTGTGCTGACAAGGATTTTGAAATTGGGTAGTTCACCTCAGTTCCACCTCCTTAATAATTCCCCAATTCCCGGCCAAGTGCGGTGGCTCACGCTTGTAATCCCAGCACTTTGGGAGGCCGAGGAGAGCAGATCACTTGAGGTCAGGAGTTCAAGACCAGCCTGGCCAACATGGTGAAACCCTGTCTCTACTAAAACATACAAAATTTAGCCGGATGTGCACAAAACTTAGTCTGGCGTGGTGGCACGTGCCTGTAATCCCAGCTACTCGGAAGGCTGAGGCAGGAGAATCGCTTGAACCCAGGAGGTGGAGGTTGCAGTGAGCTGAGATCGTGCCACTACACTCCAGTCTGGGCGACAGAGCGAGACTCTGTCTCAAAAACATTCCCCACTTCCTCCCAACCTGACCGCACCACCTCGGTTCAAATCCTCTAGTTCTGGAAACACAAAGATGAATTCTGCTAAGAAACTGGACCCTGACAAACCAACTATTGAACACTATTTAAATTAATTGTTTCTTGCAAGAAAGCTGTTTTGTCTTGAGATTATATAGTTGCTTCCATTTCCTGACATCTAGCTCACCTTTACAATGTGGCCATTTATAGCTTTTCTTAAGGGAAGGGATGAAGATAACAGGAAACTTCTAGCTGTGGAGCTTTAACAAGTTATTGAACCTCCCTGAATCTGTTTCCTTGTCTGTAAAACAGACTGGTAATAATACCTATCTTCATAAAATAGCTGTGAGGTTTAATAACACCTTGCAGGTGAAGCTTTTGAAATAATGCTTGGTAGATAATAAACACTCAGAAAAGCATAGCTGTTAGGAGAAGGTGTCTGTGAATTATGCTTCTCATCCCACTGAGAGAGAATTCTTTACATAGACTCAAGCAAGGATTAGCAATGGGATTATTAGTTCAAATTATCTCTAATGACATGACCTTGTTGCTAATAGCTTGTCAATGAATTTTATCCCATAATTCACTATATTTGGTGTTTTTTTGTTTTGTTTTGTTTTGTTTTTTGAGGTGAGTCTTGCTCTGCTGCCCAGGCTGGAGTACAGTGGCGCAATCTCAGCTCACTGCAACGTCCGCCTCCCAGGTTCAAGCAATTCTCCTGCTCAGCCTCCCAAGTAGCTGGGATTACAGGGGCACGCCACCATGCCCTGCTAGTTTTTGTATTTTTCGTAGAGATGGGATTTCACCATGTTGGCCGGGCTTGTCTCCAACTCCCAGCCTCAGATGATCCGCCCGCCTCTGCCTCCCAAAGTGCTGGGATTACAGTCGTGAGTCACCGCCCCTGGCCTTGGTGGCCTTTTTGTCACCTTTGGAATGTAGGGGTAAGGCTTTTTCCTAAGGTTTTGGTAGAAAATATTTTTTAACTTTACAAAAGTAAAGGAAGTAAAAGTAAAGAGAAATATCTTTGTTCGTTGGCTTGTTTTGGTTTTGGCTTTGGTTTGTTCATTCTTTCTAGGAAAAGAGTAGAGGAGGCAAATTCTATTATCTTAGTTACTTACCTTTTGGGGGTTCCTGAAGGATTAGAAAATGTGACTCATGTGGTATATTTTGTCCCCAGGAAAAAAAAAGTACCAATCTATTTCTACCCTCACCCACATATGCCCATAAACATGAGATTTTATGTACAATTTCAGGGGGTTCATGGCACCACCCTCCAAAGCCCAAACATGAACCTCTCATTAAGGATCATACTCTAGCACAAACACCATTGGGTGTCCAATGCCTGGGACTCAATAAGCACTCAGTATAAGTTGGTGGAAGCAATTAATTAATGCAATATGTTATATTTACTTTCTTGGATCCTCTCTCCAAATTATTCCATCTCTTTGTGTATGCAGATCCCATCTCTGCCTCATGCTTAGTCTCACACATACAATAAGATTTTTCTTTGTCTCACTCTCTGATTCAGTGGTTTAGACTCTGATTGGTGCAATAAAATACAAATAGACTTTGCTCCCATAGCCATTAGTTTTCAGGATTTCTCTGTGGCTCCTGTCTTCTGGGAAACTCAGAAATTGATCAGTGGAAATACACATTTCCCCTGAACATAGTAAGGAGTCTTTTATCACGTCAACAGAAAACTTTTCATTTTGGAAAGGAATGGACAGAGTTTCTCTAAGGGGTCATAAATTCTTGGGAATGTTGGCACTTACACGCCTGCATCTGTGTGTGTTTGTGGGATATAAATTACTTTAAAGGAGTTCATTTCGAGCAATATCAGATTTTAATTATTATGATCTTATGTTTGGGTAAAAGGCAGCGCCCTGCTGTTAATATCTTCCAAAATGAACAAGCCATTAGCTTGGTGCTATTAGCTCAGGAGTATTAGAATAAGCAATCAGAATTAAAGTTGTCAGTATTTAATTAAAATATGCTGCAACTCCCATCATATTCGGAGAGCATGTGGTTTAAGCATTCAGACTGAGAAGGCACCCTCATTAATTAATAATTATTAAGGATTCGCTAGGTGCAGAGCAATGCATTCGACGGTTGGAATGTCACCAGAGAGATTTAAAATCAAATCTGCCTCAGATAAGCCACAACGTAACTAAGCCACATGTCGTAATCAGTGTGGCATAACACTTAAGACCTTGCAGGTTGTTCTGATGATTAAATTAAGGAAGCATCCAGTTCTGGGGACATAGTAGGCATTCATTTTAGTCCTCAACAAATATATATTGAATGTGCCCAACATTTTGCTAAACCTCTGGGGAGTCAATGGTACAGCCCAATAAATATCACCGAAAATATCTGAAGTGGGTTTTGTGTTCTTCCATGTTTACCTGGTTAAGGCTCAGAACAACCAACATTTTTAAATTGCTTAGAATCAGGTTTATTATAACTAATCTAAAACAAGTATGGTAAAGAATCCTCTTTTAGTCCTTTCTGAACTTTTCCTCTTATTTCCTTCCTATGATGATTTTGACACGATGCTGATGCTGACGATGATTACCATGAGGACAATGACCCACATGATCCCAGGGACAAAGCGGACCCTGGAAGTCAGGAAATCTTCATAGACTAGGGCCTTGGCCCCACTGGTATCTCTCAGATGCATAAGTTAACCCTTCCAGGCCTTAGTTCTTGCAGCTAGAGAGTAAGAAAGTGAATCCCCTCTGGGGCTAACAATCCAAGGGTAGGTGATTCAGAGGAACTTGTTCAAGAAGGAGGACAGGGAGGGAATCCTTAACCGTCAACCCCGATCATAACCACCATGCCAGGATTCCTGCATTCCTGATTCATTCATTTATTAGGGAGTATCCACCCAATAAAAGGATTAAATAAAGATCCAGGTAGAACGTGTTCCTGTTCTCATGGCACCTGCCCACCAGCTTGGTAGGGTAGGCAGACACGATCAGAACATGAAACACAGTGAGGTTCAAGTGCAAGGTAAGAGACATACATGGAGAATTGTGGAGTCCCTAGACAGTATGGTCAGAGCATCCTCCTGGAGAGGGGAGGCTTGAGCCATACTGCCAAGGTACATAGGGGCTGACCAGGTGAAGTGGGGGTAGAGGTAAGGGAGGACCATCTGGCCAGGGCAAAGTCTCCAGAGTGAGAAGCCACATAGAGTGTGGAGGGGCAGAGCTTGCAGCAAGGAGCCAGAAAGGCCTTGGATGGCATTTAATAAATAAATGGAATAACTGTCGTGTATCCTGAGCTTCCCTCTGTAGGTAGGGGCGGGGCAAGTGCAATAGATGGTTAAAGCAGGGGGTGTCATGTGATCAGATCTCTTTTTGCAAGTCCACTGTCTAGCTATGGAGAAAGTGGGCAGATGTGCGCGAGCTCAGAAGCAGAGAGATCAGAAAGGCAGGGGAGACCTCCACCTGCAGAATAGCCAATGAAGGACACACAGGAGCCATACTCTTCCCATCACAGGAAGCCAGAAGGTATTTTAAACATTTTAGTAAATTATTTATTGCCCATTTGGATGCTCACTTAATCAACCACTGGGCATGTTGTTAGGGGCCTCCACTCTCTGCCATGTTCATACGTAATTAAGTACAAGACGTCTCAGGAACGGACCCTTTTACCAACACATTAGGCCAAATCAAAGTGGAACAAAACACGCGTTGTTTGTGCAGCCTCAACCGCAGCCCATTTGAGGGAGGAATTGCCTTCTAATTCTATTACTGAGTTATGTGGATGGTGCATTTTAATCAAGAGGGTCAGTGGTCTGCCAGCATCAGAAGCTACTAAACCTGGAGTCTTCACCCAGCACCTGAGTGCAAAGGGCAGATGCCTGGCTTCCAAGGCCCCAGGGAAGGCCAGGGCACATGGGGCGGTAGCAGCTCTAGGATTTTTGTCTCAGGAGCTCCCATTCAGCTCTCCCTACCCCTCCCAACACCCTCTCTAGCTTTCCCTCCCCCAACTCTCCATAAGATAACAAAGGGAGCTAGTGAGATTCCAGACAAAGCAACAGTCCATTCGCCTTGAAGCAAGAGCCTTATTTTTCTTAATTTTCCTGATTACAAAATACATGCTTACTTTGCAATCTGGGAAACCATAGAAAAAGCCTACATAAGAAAATTAAGACCGGATGAGGTGACTCACACCTGTAATCCCAGCATTTTGGGAGGCGAAGGTGGGAGATCAATTGAGCTGAGGAGTTTGAGACCAGCCTGGGCAACATGGTGAAACCCTGTCTCTAGAAAAAATACAAAAATTAGCCAGATGTGGTGGTGCCCGCCTATAGTTCCAGCTACTCAGGGGGCTGAGGTGGGAGGTTCACTTGAGCCAGGGAGGCAGAGGTTGCAGTGAGCCAAGATGGCACCACTGCATTCCAGCCTGGACAACAGAGTGAAATTCTGTCTCGAAAAAAAAAAAAAATGGCCAGGCATGGTGGCTCATGCCTATAATCCCAGCACTTTGGGAGGCCAAGATGGGTGGATCACTTGAAGTCAGGAGTTCAAGACAAGCCTGGCCAACATGGTGAAACTCCATCTCTACTAAAAATACAAAAATTACCTGGGTGTGGTGGTGTGAGCCTGTAATCCCAGCTACTTGGGAGGCTGAGGCAAGAGAAATCGCTTCAGCCCAGAAGACAGAGGTTGCTGTGAGCTGAGATCAAGCCACTGCACTCCAGCCTGGGTGACAGAAAGAGACTTCGTCTCAAAAAAACAAAGAAAAAAAATTAAGTTATGCATAATCCTACCACTCCACATTTTGATTATTTCCAAATATACATTCTTTTACAAAATTAGAATCATACTATTTGGAGACCTCCATCTTTCATAATATAGATTAAATACTCTACCATTAAAAAATCATCTTCCAAAACATCATTTTAATGACCATCAAAGATTCTATTCAATGGCTTTGCAGAATTTATTGAATTCCCTATTGCTGATGGCTTAGGTTTCCTACCTTAAACGATACAGCCAGCTGTGGACATGCTAATTTGTAAATCTGTGTGTGTGTAAAGTAGACACATTCCCTGCAATTGATGCGTGGTCACCGTTTGGCTAGAAAACACCTTCCCTGTTTGGGAGTAATCATGCAGAGGACAGCCAGGAGCCTGGTTTTCACCTCACTGGTATCACCAGTCCATTATTGGGAGGCAGTGGGTGGTAGAGGTGGAGAGAGAGATGATGATATGGTTTGGCTGTGTCCCCACCCAAATCTCATCTTTAATTGTAGCTCCCATAATTCCCACATGTTGTGAGAGGGACCTGGTGGGAGATAATTGAATCATGGGGGTGGTTTCACCCATACTGTTCTCATGGTAGTGAATAAGTCTCATGAGATCTGATGGTTTTGTAAGAGGTTTCCCCTTTTGCTTGGGTCTCATTCTCTCATTCTCTTTGCCTGCCACCATGTAAGAAGTGCCTTCCACGTTCTGCCATGATTGTGAAGCCTCCCTAGACACGTGGAACTGTGAGTCCATTAAACTTCTTTTTCTTTTCTTTTTTTCCTTTTTCTTTTCTTTTTTTTTGAGATGGAGTCTCACTCTGTCACCAGGATGGGGTGCAGTGGCACGATCTCGGCTCACTGCAACCTCCGCCTCCCAGGTTCAAGCAATTCTCCTGCCTCAGCCTCCTGAGTAGCTGGGACTACAGGCATGCGTCACCATGCCCGGCTAATTTTTGTCCTTTTAGTAGAGACTGGGTTTCACCATGTTGGCCAGGATGGTCTCGATCTCTTGACCTCACGATCCGCCTGCCTCGGCCTCCAAAAGTGCTGGGATTACAGGTGTGAGACACTGTGCCCGGCCAAACCTCTTTTTCTTTATAAATTACCCAGTCTTGGGTATGTCTTTATCAGCAATGTGAAAACAGACTAATATAGAGGGAGAGGCTTTAGGAGACAGACAGACAGACGTGTGCTCAAGTCCCAGCTCTGCCACTTTTGGAGTGATCCCATTATAGAAGTGTGGCCACACTAACAAATGCATAAAAAGCTACAGGTGGTTTGAAGGGAGAAGAGTTTATGGTCTTGCATGATGAGTGGTCTGGAGATACATAATGAGAGCCTGATGCCAGGGTTCATCAGCAAGTCTCCTCTTTCATCAGTCTGCCCCACCACCCTTAACCTCATCCTCATTTCTGTCACTTCGTGGTTGCAGGATGCATTATAGGCAGGAAGAAGGAGGAAGCAGAAGAGGTGGCACCAGCAGACATGCTCATGCCTCGCTGGCCAGAACAATGTCACATGGCCACCTCTATCTGCAGAGAAGGCCAGGAAGTCAAGTTTTTCTTTCTTTTCCAGCCCCCGTTAGCACTGCTGGCAAGAAGACATAGAATGTGAGCTACATGTTTTCTAATAGTCATGTTTAAAAAGGCAAAGAGCCGGGCCGGGCGCGGTGGCTCACGCCTGTAATCCCAGCACTTTGGGAGGCCGAGGCGGGCAGATCACGAGGTCAGGAGATCGAGACCATCCTGGCTAACACGGTGAAACCCCGTCTCTACTAAAAATACAAAAAATTAGCCGGGCGTGGTAGCGGGCGCCTGTAGTCCCAGCTACTCGGGAGGCTGAGGCAGGAGAATGGCATGAACCCGGGAGGCGGAGCTTGCAGTGAGCCGAGATAGCGCCACTGTACTCCAGCCTGGGCGACAGAGCGAGACTCCGTCTCAAAAAAAAAAAAAAAAAAAAAAAAAGGCAAAGAGCCTCATACCCACTAGGCCAGCTATGATCAAAAACAAAAACAGCTGGGCGCAGTGGCTCACGCCTGTAATCCCAGCACTTTGGGAGACTGGGGCAGGTGGATCACCTGAGGTCAGGAGCTTGAGACTAGCCTGGCCAACATGGTGAAACCCCATCTCTACTAAAAAAAAAAAAAAAATTAGCCTGGCATGGTGGAAAATTAGCTAGGTGTGGTGGCACATGCCTATAGTCCCAGCTACTCGGGAGGCTGAGGCAGGAAAATCGCTTGAACCCAGGAGGCAGAGGTTGCAGTGAGCCAAGATCTCGCTACTGCACTCCAGCCAGGGTGACAGAGTGAGAAGCCATCTCAAAAAACAAAAACAAACAGAAAGTAACCAGTGTTGGCAAGAATGTGGAGAAGTTGGAACTGTGTGCATTATTGGTGGGAATGTAAAATGGTACAGCCACTGTGGAAAACAGTATGGCAGTTCTTCAAAAACTTAAAAATAGAATTACCATATGATCTAGCAATTCCACTTCTGCATATATACCCAAAGAATTGAAAGCAGGGTCTAAAAGAGATATTTGTATGCCTATGTTCATAGCAGCGTCATTCACGGAAGCCAAAAGGTCTAAGCCACCCAAGTGCCCAGCAAATGAGTAAACAAAGTGTGGTCTAGCCACGCAATGAAATATTACTCAATCTTGAGGATAAAGGAAATCTGACACATGCTACAACGTGGATGGACCTTGAAGACATTATGCTAAGTGACTAAGCCAGGCACTAAAGGACAAACACCGTATGATTCCACTTATGTGAGGTACCTAAAGAAGCCAAATTCATTGGCCAGGCAAGGTGGCTCACGCCTGTAATCCCAGCACTTTGGGAGGCCCAGGCAGGTGGATGATGAGGTCAGGAGTTCAAGACAAGCCTGGCCAAGATGGTGAAACCCTGTCTCTAGTAAAAAAAAAATACAAAAATCAGCCAGGCATGGTGGCAGGCACCTGTAGTCCCAGCTACTTGGGAGGCTGAGGCAGGAGAATCGCTTGAACCCAGGGGATGGAGGTTGCAGTGAGCTGAGATCGCGCCACTGCACTCCAGCCTAGGCAACAGAGTGAGACTCTGACTCAAAAAAAAAAAAAAAAAAAGAAGTCAAATTCATAGAGACAGAAAGTACAGAATGGTGGCCACCAGGGGCTGGTCTTCAGTGAAATTCATACATCTGAAAAGAACACAGCATAGAGGTTGTGGAAGGAAGAGAAGGTTTGGAATTTAAACAAAACCAACAAAATATTGGCCAAATCTGTCTTTACAGAGGTTTAAGAGGTCCCTGGAGTAGTCAAATTCATAGAGATAGAAAGCAGAATGATGGTTGCCAGGGGCTAAGAGTAGAGAGGAATAGGGAGTTGTTGTTTTATAGGGCAGAGCTTTGGTTTGACAAGATGAAAAGAGCTCTGGAGATGAGTGGTGGTGATGGCTGGACAACAATGTAAATATGCTTAATGCCACTGAGCTGTACACACAAAATGGGTCAAGATGGCCAATTTTATGTTATATGTATTTTGCCACAATTTTTTAAGAAAGGTAAAGAGCCACAGTGATGTGGTTTGGCTGTGTCCCCACCCAAATCTCATCTTGAATTATGGCTTCCATAATTCCCAAGTGTCGTGGGAGGGACGAGGTGGGAGGTAATTGAATCACGGGGGTGGGGCTCTCCTGTGCTGTTCTTGTGATAGTGAATAAGTCTCATGAGATCTGATGGTTTTATAAATGGGAGTTCCCCTGCACAAGCTCTCTTGCCTGTTGCCACGTAAGATGTGACTTTGGTCTTCACCTTCCGCCATGATTGTGAGGCCTCCCCAGCCATGTGGAACTGTGAGTCTATTAAACCTCTTTCCTTTATAAATTACCCAGTCTTGGGTATATCTTTATTAGTAGCATGAGAACGGACTAATACATACAAGAATTAATTTTAATAATATATTTTATTTAACCCAATATATCCAAAAATTATTTTAATCTGCAATCAATATAAAAATTACTAATGAGATAGTTTACATTCTTTTTTTACACTAAGTCTTTGAATTCTTTGTGGATCTTACAGCACATCTCAAATTGGACATTAGCTACCCTTTAACTATTGTGCCACATGCAGCTAGTGTCTAGACTATTGGACAGCTCAGCCCTATAATAAAGATGGGCATGGGAGAACCAGGAGTGGGAAATAGAGATTAGGTCAGCCAGCCTGACCTGTCTTTGAACCTTGGTTGGGACACTCAAACTCCTTGAGCTGGGAGATGGTGGATGGGTGGGTGATAATAACCAACTTCTATGGTTGACACAACGATTTTATTGGAAAATATGTGGAAAGCCCCCAGTAAACTCTCTGGCACACAATAGCTTCTTTTGTAAATAGTGGCAATTGCTATTCATGTTTCCATGGAGAATAGAGATAATAATAAAAAGGACATTATATAAACTTTTTTTAAAGTTTGTAAGATAATATGAGAAACTTGAATATGTTTTGTATGTGTGTGGTTTTTTTTGTTTTTGAGACAGGGTCTCAGGCTGCCACCCAGGCTGGAGTGCAGTGGCTTGATCACGGCTCACTGCAAACTCTGTCTCCCAGGCTCAAGTGATCCTCCCACCTCAGCCTCCCGAGTAGCTAGGATTACAGGCATGTGCCACACCAGGATAATTTTTGTATGTTTTGTAGAGACAGAGTTTTGCCCTGTTACCCAGGCTGGTCTCAAACTTCTGAGCTCAAGCAATCTACCTGCCTCGGCCTCCCATGCCTGGGATTACCATGCCCAGCCAATGTGTGTGTTTTTAAAGAGTCCTCTTTCAGAAGTACATACTGAGATATTGATGGGTAAGATTATATGTTATATGGAGGAGCAGAGGTAGATGGGGGAAGGTGAAATCAGATTGGCTATCAGCTGAGAATTATTGAGACTGGGATTCATTCTACTATTCACTCAACTTATGTTTGATAGTTTGATAGTTTCCATAATGAAAAGTTTAGAGATTTTTTATTTTTGTTTTTAGGTACGTTATGTGGGTATTCAACATGCCATGAGTTTTTCAGATTCTAAGTTGTTATTTTGGGAATTTCTTGGTTCTTTATTTTGTTGTTAGAAATGAGGTCTCCCTCTGTTGCCCACGAGTGCAGTGGCATGATCATAGCTCACTACAACCTCAACCTCCTGGGCTCAAGCGATCCTCCCAACTAGCTGGGACACAGGTGTGTGCCACCATGCCCAGCTCAGGAATTTGTTGGTTATGGTGACTGCCTGGTAGAAATAAACAGGCCGTGCGGACTCTTGGGCACCATAAGCAACCTGTCCACTGTCCACTGTGATGGTCACTGCTGGAAAGGATGAAGATAACATGATACTACTAGCAATCACTTTACTTCCTCTGCATAATATCAACAGGAAAATGACTTCTGTTTTTATCTTTGCCCAAAACATTGATGTCTTGTGTTATTTGCACTGGGAGGAGATAGTTGAAGTCTGTCAAAATGGTAGTTGATTCTATTCAACTGCTTGATTTGTGTGTGTGTGTGTGTGTGTGTGTTTTCATAACAGATGTAAATATGTAAAAGCTACCTATGGTAATCACTTTTATCAATTGTTTAATTATTCAAAAATGAAGACTAATTTTTTAGAAAAATAACAGCTACATTGAGCTATAATTTACATACCATAAAATTTACCCTTTTAAAGTGTGCATACTTTATATATCCACAAAGTTGAGCAGCCATCACCATTATCCAATTCCAGAACACTTTCTGTCCCTCTCAGTCTCTGGAAACCACTTTCGGTCTCTATGGATTTGCCCATTCTGCAAAATTCATGTAAATGGAATCATACAATATGTGGTCTTCTGTGTCTGGCTTCTTTTACTTAAAATAAGGGGTTTTTAAAAGTTTCATCCACGTTGTAACATGTATCAGAATTTCATTCCTTTTTATGGACAAAAGAAGTGGATAGACCACATTTTGTTTTTCCATTCAACAGTTGATGGGCATTTGGGTCATTTCCAATTTTTTGACTATTATGAATAATGCTGCTGTGAACATTTGTGTATAAGTTATTGTGTGGACATATGTTTCCAATTCTCTTGGATATTTATCTAGGAGTGGAATTGTTGGGTCATATGGTAACTCTGCTTACATTTCTGAGAAACTGCCAAACTGTTTTTCACAGTGGCTGCACCATTTTTCATTTCCACCAGCAATATATGAGGGTTCTTATTTCTCCACATCCTCATAGACACTTTTTATTATCTGCCTTTTTGATTATAGCCATTCTTGTGTGTGTGTACTGGAATCTCATTGTGGTTTTGATTTGCATTTCTCTAATGACTAACGTATTAGTCAGGGTTCTCTAGAGGGACAGAACTAATAGGATAGATGTATATATGAAAGGGAGTTTATTAAGGAGCATTGACTCACACCATCACAAGGTGAAGTCCCACGATAGTCCATCTGCAAGCTGAGGAGCAAGAATGCCAGTAGTGCCTCAGTCTGAATCCCGAAACCTTAAAAGTAGGGAAGCCAAAAATGCGACCTTCATTCTGTGGCTGAAGACCAGAGAGCCCCTGGCAAACCACGGTGTAAGTCCAAGAGCCCAAAAGGTGAAGAACTTTGAGTCTGATATTGGAGGGCAGGAAGCACCCAGCACGGGAGAAAGATGAAGGCCAGAAGACTCAGCAAGTCTGCTCATTCCACCTTCTTCTGCCTGCTTTCCTTTTTAAAAAATTTTTATTTCCATAGGGTTTTGGGGAACAGATGGTATTTGGTTATATGAGTAAGTTCTTTAGTGTGATTTGTGAGATTTTTGTGCACCCATCACCTGAGCAGTATATGCTGAACCCAATTTGTAGTTTTTTATCCCTCATCCCCCTCCCATCCTTTTCCCCAAGCCCCCAAAGTCCATTGTATCATTCGTATGCATTTGGATCCTCATAGCTTAGCTCCCACTTTGGAGTGAGAACATACGATGTTTGGTTATTCATTCCTGAGTTACTTCACTTAGAATAATAGTCTCCAGTTCCATCCAGGTTGCTGCGAATGCCATTAAGTCATTCCTTTTTATGGCTGAGTAGTATTCCATCATATATATATATATGTATGTATGTATATATGTGTACATATATATACATACATATATGTGTACATATATATGATGGAATGCATACATATATATACATATATATGTATATATGTATATGTGTGTGTGTGTGTGTGTGTATATATATATAACATTTTCTTTATCCACTCATTGATTGATGGGCATTTGAGTTGGTTCCATATCCTGGCAATTGCAAATTGTGCTGCTATAAACATGCATGTGCAAGTATCTTTTTTATATAATGACTTTTTTTCCTCTGGGTAGATACCCAGTAGTGGGATTGCTGGGATCGCTTGATCAAATGGTAGTTCTACTTTCAGTTCTTTAAGGAATCTCCACACTGTTTTCCACAGTGGTTGTACTAGTTTACATTCCCATCAGCAGTGTAGAAGTGTTCCCTTTTCACTGCATCCATGCCAACATCTATTTATTTATTTATTTTTTATTATGGCCATTCTTGCAGGAGTAAGGTGGTATCGCATTGTGGTTTTGATTTGCATTTCCCTGATCATTAGTGATGTTGAGCAGTTTTTCATATGTTTGTTGGCCATTTGCATATCTTCTTTTGAGAATTGTCTATTCATGTCCTGAGCCCACTTTTTGATGGGACTGTTTGTTTTTTTCCTGCTAATTTGTTTGAGCTCCTTGTAGATTCCGGATATTAGTCCTTTGTTGAAGGTATAGATTGTGAAGATTTTCTCCCACTCTGTGGGTTGTTTGTTTACTCTGCTGACTGTGCAGGAGCTCTTTAGTTTAATTAAGTCCCACCTATTTATCTTTGTTCTTGTTGCATTTGCTTTTGAGTTCTTGGTCATGAATTCTTTGCCTAAGCCAATGTCCAGAAGGGTTTTTCCAATGTTATCTTCCAGAATTTTTATAGTTTCAGGTCTTAGATTTAAGTCCTTGATCCATCTTGAGTTGATTTTTGTATAGGGTGAGAGATGAGGATCCAGTTTCATTCACCCCCTTGTGGCTTGCCAATTATCCCAGCACCATTTGTTGGATAGGATGTCTTTCCTCACTTTATGTTTTTGTTTGCTTTGTTGAAGATGAGTTGGCTGTACATTTTTGGGTTTATTTCTGGGTTCTCTATTCTGTTCTGCCTGCTTTTTCTAGCCACACTGGCAGCCAACTGGATGGTGCCTACCCAGTTTGAGGGTGGGTCTGCCTCTCCCATTCCACTGACTCAAGTGTTAATCTCCTCTGGCAACACCCAGAAACAATACTTTGCATCCTTCAATTCAATCAAGTCGACACTTAATATTAACCATCACAACTAATGATGCCAAGTATCTTTTCTTGAGCTTATTGGCCTTTTGTGTATCTTCTTTGGAGAAATGTCTTTTCACATCCTTTGTCTATTTTTAATTGTGTTATTCATTGTTTTCATTGTTGAGTTGTAAGAGGACTTTTAAAAAATGAGTTCTAAATGACACCTGACAGAGTGGACATAATTGAGCAGTTAGTAAAATTTCTTTTAGATATTAATCATACTGCACCTCAACCCCACTGCTCACCAGCACTCCCAATTTACTAGGTATGAAAGGCTTTCATTATGAAAAAAAAAGATATTTCAACCTAAATATTTCCAAAACCTTTCCATTAAAGAGAACAGAGGGAGGAGGAGGATGTCATTCCTTTTTATACCTTGTGTTTCCTGAGCACCTGCTGGCATCTGGGTGAGTGATTGCTCTCTGGGAATTGTTCCTAATGAGATATGAATACAAGTTTCTAAAACCCAAGCTGCTGTGAGATCAAGGCCACCTCAATAGTGACCACTGGGTCTGAAGAGAACACACAGAAAGGAGAGTCACTTTATCTAAAGGGTTAGAGAGGGCTCAGGAAGGACATAGCATGAAAGCTAACCCAGTCATTCTCAAGTCTGTCTGCAGGACATTCTGAGAGTCCACAAACTGATCTGCAAACATAAGAAATAGAGCAAACATTGATTAATGGAATACTCCATGCCAGGCACAATCTAGGCCTAGGGAACACAGCAGGATACATAGTGAGATAAAGTCCCTGCTTTATGAAACTGACATTTTAGTGATGGAAAGTGGTGAGATGTGTTAAGAAGAGAATGAAGTAGGATGAAGGGACACAGTGATGCAGAGGTGCCATTTTGATAGATAAGGAGATCTTTGAGTAGTCACCTGTGTGCAGTCAGGAATTGATGAGGCTGTGAGGATATCTGTGGGAAGGATATTCCAGAAAGGACGAACAGCAGGTGCAAAGTCCTTGGGGAGGCTAGGCGTGGCGGCTCACGCCTGTAATCTCAGCATGTTGGGAAGCCAAGGCAGGAGGATTGCTTGAACCCAGGAGTTCAAGCCTGGACACCCATCTCTACAAAGATAAAAAATTAGCTGGGCTTGGTGCTGTGCACCTGTAGTCCCAGCTACCAGGGAGGCTGAGGTGGGAGGATTGCTTGACCCCAGGAGGTCAAGGCTGCAGTGAGCTGTGATTGTACCACTGCACTCCAGCCTGGGCACCAGAGCGAGACCCTGTCCCCACCCTCTCCCCACCAAAAGAAAACAAAACAAAACCCAAAAAACCAAAACCCAAAGTCCTTGGCAGGAGTAGTGAGGAGACCAGAGTGGCTGGAATACAAGAGGAAAGGGAGAAGGTGGATGGGAGCTGAGATCAGAGAGGCGAGGGAGGCGGGGTCTCATGGGACCTTTCACTTGACCTTGAACATCTACTGCAGAGCAAAAGAACCCTTGGGCCACACATAAAGGATGTGCATGCACATTCCAAAAAGTCTTTATTGGAGTCAGCTCATGCTGAGTCTCCCAATCTTGTTGGTGTGTCTTCTTCTCATGGCAGAAGAATGTCTGAGGGATCCCTTGACTGGATGGTATGTTCTGTAGGCCATTCCCTTTGAGAACATCTCTACTAATCAGAGTCTGGTTTTCAGCAAAAGTCCACGCTTCCGAGGAACATACATAGAGGTTGTAGAAGGAAGAGAAGGCTTGGGATTCAAACAAAAACAAAAACAAAAACAAAAAAATACACTGGCCAAATCTGGTTTTATGGAGGCTCAAGACATCCCCTTTGTCTCTCTGTCCTATCCACTATGGACAAGTCTGCCAAACAGTTATCATCCTTGTTACTGGAGAGATCCTGCCAAGTACTCATGTTCCTTTCTTAGAGGGGCTGGGTGTGCTTAGCTTGGAGCAAGAGAAAGATCATGGCGGTGACCTTCAACTCACCTTCATGTCAGCCCAATAGAAGATTCCTTCTAGGTTATCTTGCGGCAATAACAAGAACCCATTGCAGGAAAGCTATAGGGAGGAAGATTTCAGCCTAATATTGCAGAGGACTTCCTACAGTTGGAAAGGCAGTGAGTTCCCCATGACTAAACGTATTCGAGTAGACATTAAAAGGACATTAATCTGGGACTCTAGGCAGGAGATCCCTGCACTGCTTGATGAGTTGGACCAGAACCCCCTCAGAGCTAAGATTCTATAATCATATTGTGCTGTCTTTCTTCTGGGTAAAAATCATGACCATTTTTGTGACTTCATGAATCTGATCTGTGAAGGAGAACCCTGTGGAACAAGTTGAAGGTCATGTATAGTACACCCTGAGCCTTCTTCCTGGAGTTGTGTGCTGTTAAGGGGGCTTTAATTAAGCTTTCCCCTCTGGGCACAACCAGCTTGTTTTGGTGGGTGCAATATGCCATCCCAGAATATGTCAAACTTCATTTGCAAAATATCAGACTGCTGTTTTTTTTCCAGAGCCAATCTGCAGAGTAATACGTTCAATAACTTTTGCTCTTTTTGCTCTCAAAGATAGGTCTCTTTTTGGAGTCGATAGCGCAATAAATGCGGATCTGGTGCAAATTCCAATGGAAAGAAAAGATATTGTTATTTAAAGGCCAAATAACGGCTTAAAATTAGAGTTGTGAAGGCATTGAAAAACACCAGACTTCCCAGATGGCTTGGAGATAATTCACTTTGCACTCAGTCCACTCACACGCTAAAAAAAAATACTTTGACTCTGTTTCTCCTCAGATTGAAAGTTGGTGCCTGCTTTAAACATATGTGCTTCTCTCTTTAAATTTAGCTCTGAGTCATGTTGTATTACATTAGGAATTCAGCAGGCAGGCACTTGGAAAATGTACATCAATGCGTTTATTTTTAAATTATATAAAAATAAAAATATATATGTTTAAATATATTAGGCTATATTTTTGCCCAATTTCAAAATGGTTGTTCTCCAGAACAGATTAGATAAAACAATAATAACGATGATGACACTATGGTTCTGGAACACTGCCCGTTCCCAAGGATCCCGAATCAACTTGACAAACCCTGTCGCTTCTAGCCCCCAGTCCAGCTATGCGCGGGACTTGTCACAGAAACCTCTGCCTCCGTGGGGGACCAGGCAGCTCCCCAAACAGCTGCATGGTGGCCTAATTAAGATGCTCCTTCCTCCAGAGTGTCAGGTCTCTGGGCAGAAGTCAGCAAAGGCTGGGGGCTGGGGACAGTCAGGGAGGCAGACAGTCTGGAGGGACATCTTTAGCTTAGTGGCTAAGCTCATGGGCTGAAGGCCCCACCAAACAACGCTGGGTGCAAATCCTGGCTCTACCCCTTCTAATCTATGCATCCTTAGGGAAGTGATGGGGCCTCATCTGTGTCTCAGTTCCTCACCTGTGAAATGAATAATGGTTCCTACTTCCCAGGGTTGCTGTGAGGACTACCAGGGATAATCCCTTTGATTCATTTAGTCATTCACTCACCACATATTTATTAACATCCACAGGACAAAGTGGTGAATAAAATGAACAAACCCATAATCCCAGGCCTCATAGAGCCCGTGGTCTAGTGGGTAGAGAGACATGAATGAATAAAAAACCCTGATGATTTAATCAGGATTGTGATGAGCGCAATGAGGGAGAATTTGCAAAGTAAGGCCCACCCAGATCAGAAGGCTCCAGAAAGCTTCAGCAAAGAAGGAATGTAGACTGTGGTCCGGTGCCTGCCACACAGTAGGTGCCTGTTAGTTCCTGTATGCATTTCCTTTGGTTGCTGTCACAAATTGCTGCAAACTGAGTGACTTAAAATAACATATATAGATCGGGTGCAATGGCTCATGCCTGTAATCCTGGCACTTTCGGAGGCCATGGCGGGCAGATTACCTGAGGTCAGGAGTTCAAGACCAGCCTGGCCAACATGGCAAAACCCCGTCTCTACCAAAAACACAAAAATTAGCTGGGCATCTCACACCAGTTAGAATGGTGATCATTAAAAAGTCAGGAAACAACAGATGCTGGAGAGGATGAGGAGAAATAGGAATGATTTTACACTGTTGGTGGGAGTGTAAACTAGTTCAACCATTGTGGAAGACAGTGCAGCGATTCCTCAAGGATCTAGAACTAGAAATACCATTTGACCCAGTGATCTCATTACTGGGTATATACCCAAAGGATTATAAATCATGCTACTATAAAAACACAGGCACACATATGTTTATTGCGGCACTGTTCACAATAGCAAAGACTTGGAATGAACCCAAATGTCCATCAATGCTAGACTGGATTAAGAAAATGTGGCACATATACACCATGGAATACTATGCAGCCATAAAAAAGGGTGAGTTCATGTCCTTTGCAGGGACATGGATGAAGCTGGAAACCATCATTCTGAGCAAACTATCACAAGGACAGAAAACCAAACACCACATGTTCTCACTCATAGGTGGGAAGTGAACAATAAGAACACTTGGACGCAGGGCGGGGAACATCACACACTGGGGCCTGTCATGGGGTGGGGGGCAGGGGGAGTGATAGCATTAGGAGAAATACCTAATGTAAATGACGAGTTAATGGGTGCAGCAAACCAACATGGCACATGTATACATATGTAACAAACCTGCACATTGTGCACATGTACCCTAGAACTTAAAGTATAATAATAGTAATAATAAATTAGCCAGGCATGGTGGCTCATGCCTGTAATCCCAGCCACTCAGGAGGCTGAGGCAGGAGAATCACTTGAACCCAGGAGGTTGCAGTGAGCTGAGGTCATGCCGCTGCACTCCAGCCTGGGTGACACAGCAAGACTCTGTCTCAAAAAATAATAATAATATTAATAATAACATTAATAGTATCTTGCAGTTCTGGAGGTCATAAGTCTGAAATGAGTCTAATTTGGCAAAGAACAAGGTGTTGGCAGGGCTGGGTTCTTTTTTGGAGACTCAAAGCAAGAATCTGTTTCCTCGCCTTTACCAGCTTCTAGAGAATTCCTTGGCTTGCAGCCCCTTCCTCCACCTTCAAAGCACATCACTCCAACATCAGCTTTCATGGTCATATCTCCTTTTTCTGACTTTGACCCTCCTGATTTCCTCTTATAAGAATCCTTGCGGCCAGGAACAGTGGCCAACACCTGTAATCCCAGCACTTTGGAGGCTGAAGTAGTAGGATCACATGATGCCAGGAGTTCAAGAGAAGCCTGGGCAACATGACAAGACCCCGCCTCTATAAAAAATTAAAAATTAGCCTGGTGTGGTGGCACTGGTGACCCCAACTACTCTGGAGTCTGAGGCTGCAGTGAGCTATGATTGCACTACTGCACTCCTGCTTGGTTGACAGAGCAAGACTTTGTCTCAAAAAAAAAAAAAAATCCTTGCTGTTTGATTAAACCCAGCTTAATCTCCTCATCTTAAGATCCTTAATGTAGTCACCTCTACCAAGTTCCTTTCACCTGTCAGGTAACATATTCACAGGTTCTGGGGATTAGGATGTGGAAATCTATAGAGGAGCATTATTCTCTCTACAACAGTCCAGGAAGTTCAATATCCAAAATGAGGAATTCCAGGTCCAAAAAAAAAAAAAGAGATAGAGAGAGAGAAAATAGAGGGGCAGAAGTTATCAAAGAAAAATAATACATGACAATTTCCCAAAACTTTAGGGCAAACATTTCCAGATTTAAAGAGCCTTCAGAGTGCCAGTGTAAAATCATGTCAAAAGCTTCCAAAGACAGAATGTCATACACAAAAGATCAAGGATCAGGCACTGGACTTTTTTTTTTTTTTTTTTGAGATGGAGTCTCGCTCTGTTGCGCAGGCTGGGGTGCAGTGGTACAATCTCGGCTCACTGCAACCTCCGCCTCCCAAGTTCAAGCAATTCTCCTGTCTCAGCTTCCCAAGTAGCTAGGACTACAGGCATGCGCCACCGTGCCCGGCTAATTTTTATATTTGTAATAGAGACAGGGTTTTGCCTTGTTGGCCAGGCTGGTCTTGAACTCCTGACCTCAGGTGATCTGCCCACAGGCATTGGACTTTCTAACATCATCACTGGAAATTGGAAGAAGGCACAGGCCTTCATAATCTTGCGGAAAAATATTTCCAACCTAGAACTTATTGATAATCTTATTTTATTTTTAGAAAGAGGGCCTTGCTATGTTACCAAGGCTGGAATGCAGTGACTCTTCACAGGCACGACTGTAGTGCACTAGTCAGGCTTGAACTCCTGGCCTCAAGTTATCCTTCCACCATAGCCTCTCAAGTAGCTGGGACTAAAAGCATGCACCACCATGTCCAGCTGATAATTTTTTTTCTTTTAGAGATAGGGTCTCACTATGTTGCCCAGGCTGGTCTTGAACTCCTGGACTCAAGTTATCCTCCCACCTCAGCCTCTCAAAGTGCTGGGATTACAGGTGTGAGCCACTGCACTCAGCCTCCAGCTGATAATTTTATCAATCAAGTGTAAGTGTGGACTAAGTATGTTTCAGACATGCCTGGTCTCACTGAATTTTCCTTCCATGCATCTTTTCTCAAGAAGCTACTAGAGGACATGCTCCATCAAAATGAGAGAGTAAACCAAGAAAGTGGAAAACAGAGAATCCAGGAAACACGGGATGCAACAGAAGAGAGAGGTAAATGTTAGTACAGAGGACCCAGACCACAGGTGTGCACAGGGCCCAGCACAGCAACCAGGCTGATTGCAGCCCAGGATGGAGGGCTTAAAGCAAGACACAGAACTGATAGGTTCTGAAGTTTTAATTATATTAACAAAAGCTTTAGAGTTGTGACAGAGATAAATTGGCAACTACATTGAAAATATAAAAACCCACCAAAATTACTAACTCTGAGAAAAATGAAATTGTACCAAAAAACGCAATCAGAGTGCATTGGGTAGTCAGTGGCATATAATATTTTCCCAAGTCATAGGACAGTAAACACTGAATATTGGTTTAACTAGAACCTGTGATCTTGGGGTGGTGAGATGAGAAAATAAACGTGTGTGTGCCTGTGCCTAAGAACTAAATCCTCATTTTCTATAGCAGGTAGTCGATTATATGATGCTTAAAGCTGAAACATCAAGATAAAGCTAAGAGAGTTGAAGGTGGCTGCCTCTGGGACAATGGATCAGCACCAGTGAGTAGGGCTATTTTTAGAATAAACCTTATAGGGCTACTTGATTTTTTAAACTATGTACATGCATTTCTTTAACTATATATCTATATATATATACATACACACACATATATATACACACACATATATACACATATGTGTGTATATATATATATATATATATATTTTTTTTTTTAAAGGGGGAGAGAAGGGAAGAAAATCCTCTCTGAAAAAGGAGGCATTGGCAGGTTTTGGGAGGAGGCGGCCCCTCTGGCATCTTTGGGTTTTCTCTGACTTCAGCCTCATTAAATCACAGGAGGGAGATGACCTCAGCAAAGGACATCGAACCTGTGGGAGCACCTGTGAGGCCAGAAGTCCTCTGCCCTCTACCCTCACCCTCCCCAGCCATCACAGTGCGGTGGCAGACAGGCCCTGTGAGCGGCAGGCACCTGTCAGCGCCAGAGTCCTCCCAGCAGGCCTGGTGGCCCTGGTGAAGGGGTCAGCTTGGGAGAGACGAAGCTTCTTGGGATGGAGCTGGGTGGGAGAGGTGGAGAGGAGGACTTCACGGCTACATAGTACATTACAATCATGCCTGTGAATAGTCACTGCACTCCAGCCTTGAAGGGAGACGGGGCAGGGGGTGATGGAGAAACTTCCTTGCAACATGGACCTGAGTGGATCCCACCCTCCTGACACCCAATAGGAATGTTAATATGGCTCAGCTTGCTCCGGCAGCCAGAGACACCCTCTGTCCTCTGAGGTCCTCAACTCTCTGCTTCAGTCTCCAACTCAGAGAAAATCTCAAGAGAGGGGCATGGCTCCTGGCAGGGGGGTTGGGGAACAAAAGAAAATGTCGCCTCCCATCAACAATGGGTATGTGGCTCCTGAGAGGGCTGACTCCTGGCACACCCCACCCCAGGTCATGTAGGGTCACTTTGGGTGGGGCTTCTGGGTTCCTAGAGATAGGAGGGATTTGAGCAAGACCCCAGGCAGAACTCAGGCTCTGCAGCTCTGACACCCTGGAGCTCAGCACAGTCACAAAGAAAAGTGGTGAAGAGTTCAAAGAACATGGGTCACTCCTAGCCTGAGAACAAGAGAATGGCAGGTGACCCTAGATGGCGTCCTCTATCCTCTTTTAAAATATGGCCGGGCGCCGTGGCTCACACCTGTAATCCCAGCACTTTGGGAGGCCGAGGTGGGAGGATCACCTGAGGTCAGGAGTTGAGGACCAGCCTGGCCAATATGGTGAAACCCCATCTCTACAAAAACACAAAAACGAGCCAGGCGTGGTGGTGGGCGCCTGTAATCCCAGCTACTCAGGAGGCTGAAGCGGTAGAATCACTTGAACCCGGGAGGCGGAGGTTGCAGTGAGCTGAGATCGCACCATTGCACTTCAGCCTGGGCGACAGAGCGAGACTCCGTTTCAAAAAAAAAAAAAAAAAGGACGGTCACCATCAAATTGTACTGGGCTTTCAAGGGAAAAAAACATGTGAGATGTGCTATCAAAACACTGAAAGCGTAGACTTTAAGTGATGAACGTTCTCAAAGGGAGAAGGAAATTCAGTGTGGAGCTCCGTGAACAGCGGACGTCTCTAATTTGAACCCAAGAAGGAATAAGCTTATTCCCCAGATTCTCCACAGAATCAAAATCCACATCGTAGGGAACTAACTAGCATTGGTGGATGGTAACATGTTAAAGAGCAGGTGTGGGGACAGGATGTGTCTGGGGTCAAATGTTTGGAAAATGCTGAATTAAACAAAGGAAATGGGCAAGAATGCTCAATAATGTTCATTGTAAACATCCCAAAGAAGTTTATATCTTTTGACAGTTGCACCTGTTTTTAAGAAGCAATGGATGGGATTATAGTTCCGTGGAACACATTTTGGGAAACACTGGCCAAGTATCTCAAGCCCCTGAGGGCTTGGCCATCCCTAGCACCTGTGTGCAATATGCTTGGCAAGAACACACATCTGTGAGCTTCTTTGCTCCCCAAACCCCCACCTAGCTAGGAAGTTCTGAAATATTTGCAGGATGGACTCCATCTTTTTGTCATGCACAAGTCATATAGTTTATGGTTTTTGCAAAAAGGTGTCTGTCTTTCATTAATTTTCTTAGACATGGGGAAGAGCCTTGGAAAATAGGACCTTAGCTGACTCGATTCTTCTAGTTCTTACTTTTTTTTTTTTTTTTTTTTTTTTTGAGATGCAGTCTCATTCTGTCGCCCAGGCTTGAGAGTGCAGTGGTGCAATCTCAGCTCCCTACAACCTCCACCTCCCAGGTTCAAGCTATTCTCCTGCCTGAGCCTCCTGTGTAGCTGGGATTACAGGTGCCCACTACCACTCCTGGCTAATTTTTTTTTTTTTTTAGTTTTCACCATGTTGACCAGGGTGGTCTTGAACTCCCGTTCTCAGGTGAGCTGCCTGCCTCAGTTTCCCAAAGTGCTGGGGTTACAGGCATGAGCCACCAAGCCTGGCCTGGCTCTTCCTTTCTTGATTCCGTGGGTCTCTCTTCAACCCCACACATCACCCTGAGAATCACCTGTTTTCATGCCCTTGTTCCAAGAGCTGTTTGTCAAGCCTTAAATGACTTATGTATTTATTCAGGGTCCCTTTACCTTTTTAAAAGGTGGAATGCCACAGGCCCACTTGCAACGGGGGCTTCTCATGCGATATTGGTGCCCTTGAGGGTGTGGAAATGCGCAGGTGACAAAAATCCGCTCTGCAGTCCATTCACCAAGTCTTAGTTGATTAACGCTACTATGATACCTGAGACTGGGTGTCTCATAAATAACAGAAATTCATTCTCTGGAAGTTCTGGAGGCTGGGAGGTTCTAGGAGCCTGCAGGTTCCGTCGTCTTGTGAGGGCTGGTCTCTGTGTTTAAGATGGCACCTTATTGTTGCATCCTCCGGGCAGGATGGGGGGCAACGCTGTGTCCTCACATGGCAAAGGCGGAAAAGCAAGGGAGCTGAAGGCTGTGTGAAGCCTCTTTAGTAAGGGCGTTAATCCCATTCACAAGGGAGGACCCCTCATGGCCTAATCACCTCTTAAAGGCCCCATCTCTCTTAATTCTATCACACTAGCAACACCTGAATTTTGGAGTGGACACATTCGAACCACAGCACCAATTCCAACAACATGGTTTGGGGCTGCATCTACCTGGTTGGGGGGCAGGGGGGGCGAGGAGCACCTTTTGCTCACTGGCACAAAGGGTGCTGCTGAGTGGGCCAGTGGCAGCTCTGACTCCCTGTAAGGTTATAGGGTTTACAGATTTCACCAGATTAGCATAACCTGGGAGTAGCCTCGTGTCAATGATTTCTGAGTTGATTAACAGTGTCTTTGAACTCCAGAACTGAGCTGAGCGGTTTTAGACCCACACGAAGCCAGCAGCTCTGCACTGGCACCTCTGAGAAGGGAAGGGAAAAAGGAAGTTTGACCAATTACATTAAAATTGCGGGCTGGGCATGGTGGCTCATGCCTGTAATCCCAGCACTTTGGGAGGCTGAAGTGGGAGGATCGCTTGCGTCCAGGAGCTCAAGATGAGCCTGGGCAACATAGTGAGACCCTGTCTGTAAAAAAAAATTTAAAATTAGCCAGGTGTGGTGGTGTGCACCTGTAGTCCTAGCTACTTGGGAGCCTGAAGTGGGAGGACCACTTGAGTCCAGGAGGTTGAGGCTGCAGTGAGCTGTGATCACACCATTGCACTCAGCTTGGGCAACAAAGTGAGACCTTGTCTCAGGAGAAAAATAAAAAAAGAACTGCTGCTACTTCCTTCCTAAAAACAGGCCCCCTCTTCCTTCCACTGTGGAACTGAGCATTCAGCCTCAGCCACCAACTTTGTAAATACAAATTTCCCCTTCCCCTCACACACTGACCCTCAAATCTCTAAGCAGCCTGAATAGCACACGAGGGTACTATAGGGCACATCAGCATGCCCTGAAGGCAACCTGGACATTTAATTTTTTTAATTTTTTAAATTTTGTTTTTTGAGACAGAGTTTCCGTCTTGTTGCCCAGGCTGGAGTACAGCTGTGTGGTCTCAGCTCACTGCAACCTCTGCCTTCCGAGTTCAAGCGATTCTCCTACCTCAACCTCCTGAGCAGCTGGGATTACAGGTGTGCACCACCACGCCTGGCTAATTTTTGTATTTTTAGTAGAGACAGGGTTTCACCATGTTGGCCAGGCTGGTCTCGAACTCCTGACCTCAGGTGATCTGCCTGCCTCAGCCTCCCAAAGTGCTGGGATTACAGGCATGAGCCACCATGCCCAGCCCAACCTGGCCTTTTACATTTTTACCACTTCAGTGTTTTCTCACTCTGGGTGGGAGGGAATCTTCTGTATTATAGCATTTCAGAAACACTCTTGAAGACAGGATGGAGACATGTAATGAATCTTTTTGATTTCCAAGGTATGTCCTGTGTTTGTGAGTGAGATTGTTTGGGGGTATGAGTTCCCTGGCTCAGTGCTTCTCAAATTTGAATGTGTAAATGAATCACCTCAATCCTTATTAAACACGCAAATCATGATTCAGCAGGTGTCTTTCTAACAAGCGGCTAAGTAATGTTGATGTGGCCAGTCCACCGGAGGTGCAAAGCATGGCGATGGTGCTGCCCGTGCTTTGGGATCAGAGACCCCCGTGTTACAATCCTGCTTCTGTCTTTTACTCACTGCTTGACCTTGAGTAAGTTATTGACCTTTATGGAGCCTTAGCTTTTTCCTCTGGAAGAGACAGAGAAATGGATATCCACTTCCAAACACTCTTGTTAGAATCACATGAGATCATCTACCTCTTAACATTCTTGTTAGAATTACGTAAGCAGCATGGCTTCTGGCATGTTGGAGGCTCTCAATCAATGGTGGGAATTCCATATTTTTTCCTCTGCCTTTTAAAAAACAAATATCAGAAAAAGAGAGAAAACTTCGTTAAACAAAACCTCAGTTGTAACGTTTACCTGGTCTTTGCCACCGAGTTTAGACCACAGGGGCTCCCAATGTTTTTGTCTCGTCCCAGTCCACCTGAGGGCCAGGACTGTGCCTGCACGTGGTTAACGCTCACTAACTGGTTGCTGAATGAATGACTAATGCACTTCCGCCAATAATAGTAGCTGTAGCTGGCAGTGGGGCCCACTTCTCCCTAAGGCAGCAAAATTAGAATGTGTGGGAGGTGGGGATAGAAAGTAGATGAGAAAAGCTCTCTCCAAGACTCTAATACTCCCCCAAGGGGGCATCCCTTCTTCCCATTTAGGAATCAATAGTCCAAAGGAACTTCCAGAAAACTTAATTTTACCTCTTCTAAAATCATACGTTGTTTGGTTCTCTTGTTTCCTGTGAGCCCCTAGAGAGGAACAAAAAACCAAAACTGCAAGGGCGGCCAGGGAACCATTGTCAGCTGTGCTGGAGAGGAGGGTGGCTCTCTTCGGGTGCTCAGCCTTGGAGGCCCCGTGCTGCCTCGTCCCTTCCCTGGGGCTTAGCTTAGCTCTCTTTGTTGAGTTGGCAGGTCTTTGGCTAAGGATTTGCACATCGTCAATGTTACAACCTGCTGCCACTGTTGTATCTCGTGGCCGCTCTGCCCTCTGTGCAGCCCAAGAAGTCTTGGCATCCCTCTGCCCAGGCATGAAGCTTCCAAGTCTTCGCCCCACTCTCCAAGCCAAATTGAGCTGTCTCTGCCTTGCCTTTCATTTTCTTTCTCTGTGGGTATAATTGTGTTGACAGCCACAAGAAACCAAATGTTTCCCTACATCATTTAGAGATGTGTGGCCTATGAAATTCCTTTCCATTTTGTTGTTTTCACCATGACTGCAATGAGCACAGTTGTCAGGAGAAAAACCTCAAAACATTTTGGGGAAATAGAGAAAACTTAGCATCCTAGCAATGTGTTGCCATTAGACTAATGAATCAATCAGGCAGCCAGATCACAGTGACTGCCTGAACAGAATGCACCTAGCTCCATGCAGATGTAGCCTGGGATGTCACAGCCATGGCCTGTCCAGTGCATCCCAGGGCTGAGTGAAACACAGACCCAGTTGGGAGCTGAGAGGAAGGATGGGGTGAATAGCCAAGGGGGTGTCACAGGGCAGATGATGAGTAGGTAAATTACTGAAAGGTGCAGTTAAGATCTGAGACTAGGAGTTAGAAAGACAGCGAAGGTGGCAAGAGACACAAACATGGGATCTCCCTAAATCCATCACACGGATTTATTTTTTGTCTTAAAGGGATATTTTCCCCTGATTATAAGAGTTCTATTGACCTATTAAAGACAACATAGAAAATATAAAAGTAGTTGGATGCAGTGCCTCATGCCCTTAATCCCAGCCCCTTGGGAGGCTGAGGTGGGTGGACAGGTTGAGCCCAGGAGTTGGAGACCAGCCTGGGCAACATGGCAAAAACCCATCTCTACAAAAAAATTAAAAAATTAGTTGGGCATGGTGGTGCATGCCCGTAGTCCCAGATCCTCAGGAGGCTAAGACAGGAGGATTACTTGAGCCCAGGAGACAGAGGTTGCAGTGAGCCAAAATCACACTACTGCACTCCAACCTGGGCAACAGAGTGAGGCCCTGTCTCAAAAAACGAAGAAAAGGAAAGAAAGGAAAGAAAGAAAGAAAGAAAGAAAGAAAGAAAGAAAGAAAGAAAGAAAGAAAGAAAGAAAGAAGGAAGGAAGGAAGGAAGGAAGGAAGGAAGGAAGGAAGGAAGGAAGGAGAGAGGAAGGAAAGAAGGAAGGAAGAAGGAAGGAAGGAGAGAGAAAGGAAGGAAGGAAGGCCGGATGGGCGCAGTGGCTCACGCCTGTAATCGAGCACTTTGGGAGTCTGAGGCAGGCAGATCATGAGGTCAGTAGTTCAAGACCAGCCTGCCCAACATGGTGAAACCCTGTCTCTACTAAAAATACAAAAATTACCTGGGCATGATGGTAGGTGCCTGTAATCCTAGCTACTCAGGAGGCTGAGGCAAGAGAATCACTTGAACCTGGGAGGCGGAGGTTGCAGTGAGCCGAGATTGTGCCACTGCACTTCAGCCTGGGCAACACAGCAAGATGTTGTCTGAAAAAAAAAAAAAAGGGAAGGAAAGAGAAATAGAGACAAAGAAGGAAAGAATAAAAAGAAAAGAAAAATAAAATATAGAAGCTCATGAAAAAGAAAATGAAGATTGCTTACAATTCCACTTTTGGTTAAGTATGCTCTTTATATATATTCTATTAATTTCTATTTACATCCACACCAGCCAGTCTATCTTGCATGGTTCAGAAGGGCCCTGGACAATTGTTAAATAAGTACATCCCTGCTGCTCTTTACCCAACGCAAGCTTCCTGAGGTTGTCCATGTGAGAAGCAGCCCAATTTCAGCCCAACATCTGCATTCTGAACATCACCCTCACGACCTTTAAGGCTGGAATTAAAATTTGCTCTTTGTTTTCTACATTGGCGGTGTCTTATCATGTGTGGCATGTCATCTAATCAGTCATCAAGTCCTGATTGTTCCACCATCCAAATGTATTTTGAGATCAGGCGCGGTGGCTCACACCTGTAATCCTGGCACTTTGGGAGGCTGAGGTAGGTGGATCGCTTGAGCTCAGTAGTTCAAGACCAGCCTGAGCAACAAAGTGAGACCCCTCCCCCACCACCGTCTCTACCAAAACAAACAAGCAAACAAGATTAGCCAGGTGTGGTGTCGTGTACCTGTGGCCCATTAAACCTCTTTTTCTTTATAAATTACCCAGACTTGAGTATGTCGTTATTGGCAGCATAGAAACAAATGAATACAATCTTAAACCACAGACTTTCAGAATATGAAAATCATAAAATTTTCGAATCCAGATTTTACAGTCATTGGAGATTCCAGAAACCAGTCTAATAACTCCACCGTATAGATGGAGAAACTGGGCCCAGTGGGGCTCAATGACTTGTTCCAGGCCCAAGAGTTAAGGGCAGAGGTAAGATCTCCCCACATCAAGGCAGACCTATGCTTCCATAGCAGTAGTTTTCAAACGGACTTCTCCAAGGCACCAAGGTTCCTTAGAAGTATCATAAAGTTTCCGCCTGCAAGACATTGAATCCCACTAGGCCTAGTTTCTCCATCTATACAGTGGAGTTATTAGACTGGTTTCTGGAATCCTCCATGACTGTAAAATTTGGATTCCAAAATGTTATGATGAAGGGAGGGATGAGGAAGGGATGAGCAGAGAGTGGAGCCTCAAGCCTATAATTAAAACAGTTCTACTTTCACCTCACATATCTTGAGACCTGAGTAGTTGTCTTTTTTAAAAAAGGGGTTTTCTTCCCCCCAAAAGTTTCAAAAACTCATGCACTGTATATTGTGTTTAATAAATAATCATGAGCAGCAACAAAAAATTAAACCAAAACCAGAAAATGAAACCCCACACATGATCACAATGGTAATACAAATGAAATCTTTAAAGATATTGGTTAGGAACACTCAGGTTGATACAAACATCCTAATTTTGTTTCCTGCAGGTAGTGGTTGGGGGTTAGAATGACAGCCGTCTACAACAGAATACGGCCTAGAAATCTGCATCTGAGTTCCTGTCTCAAATACAGCTGGGCAATTTCAGATTCTGGGTACAGAGAGGAAGAGAAAAGACTGTCCCAAAATGTTCCTCTGGCATCACGTCAGGAACTGTATGTATTTACAAAGAAGGCACTCACTCCTGAAAGACCATGGTTGATAATGACATGCTTGGAGGATTGGATCCTAATTCTGATTAAGACTTTCAGCTACACAAATAAAATATTTTCATCGATCAAGGCTGAATCTTCCACTTTTACTCCCCAAAATGCATGTTTTCTATCCTGGGGAAGTAACGCACCCAAACTTTAAAAAAGGTAACCAGATCAGGATTCATTCAGTAGCAATCAACAAGGACAAATGGATTAATGACTGGCGGTGGAAAGACATTTGTCCAGGTCTACAATTTAATTTTATGTATGTATATATATATTTAGAGATGGGGTCTCACTGTATTGCCCAGGTGAGTCTTGAACTCCTGGTCTCAAGTGACCCTCCAGCCTCGACCACCCAAAGTGCTGGGATTACAGGTATGAGCCACTGCACCTGGCATACAATGTCAATTTTTAAAATTTACAGCATCAGCCAGGTGCAGTGGCTCATGCCTATAATCCCAGCACTTTGAGAGCCTGAGGCAGGTGGATTACTTCAGGTCAGGAATTCGAGATCAGCCTGGTCAATGCAGTGAAACCCTATGTCTACTAAAAAATACAAACATTAGCCAGGTGTGGTAGCATGCGCCTGTAATCCCAGTTACTCAGGAGGCTGAGGCAGGAGAATCGCTTGAACCTGGGAGGCGGAGGTTGCAGTGAGCCAAGATCCTGCCACTGTACTCCAGTCTGGGTGACAGAGTGAGACTCCATCTCAAAAAACAAATGAACAAACAAAAACCTTACGGCATCTTCATAAATAAACTGCTTCCACTCTAGGACACTTTGAATGGAGGATAAAGGGTGACAGGGAGCACACTCTTTTAGCCCCTAGCTTTATCTTTGTGTCCTGGTTCCTAGTGCAACACTCTGCAATAGGTTGATTAGAAAGACACTCATGTATTTTTTGTTTTGGTTTCTGTTTTGGTTATTTATTTATTAATTTATTTTGACGGAGTCTCACTCTGTCACCCAGGCTGGAGTGCAGTGGTGTAATCTCCACTCACTGCAACCTCCACCTCCTGGGTTCAAGCGATTCTCCTGCCTCAGCCTCCTGAGTAGCTGGGACTACAGGTGCGTGCCATCATGCCCCGCTAATTTTTGTATTTTTTAGTAGAGATGGGGTTTCACTGTGCTGGCCAGGCTGGTCTCAAACTGACCTCATGATCTGCCCGCCTTGGCCTCCCAATGTGCTGGGATTACAGGCATGAGCCACTGCGCCCAGCCACTCGCTTATTATATAATGGAAACCTCACTTTCACTTTGCCGGGATCAAGGTTTAACTTCACTACAGTTCAGTATTTCCAGGACTGTTGAAAGATTACAGACAAAAGAAGTCTCCTATGAAAAGCTACCCAAAGCAGAAGGGACCTTCATGAGGGATAAGACCCTGCTCTCTTGCTTTCTAGCGGGTTTTAAGGCAACTCTTTTTTGTTTACTTTGTCTTTCTGTTTCTGCTTGTTTGTTTTTCACACACGTTCAACCCAAGGATCATAAAAAAGCTTGGCACTCAGGGCAGTGACAACACCCTTTTATTTCGGTGTACTTTATTTTTTTCATAACTCAAGTAACGATGTAACTTATGATCCAAATGAGACTATGAGAGAAAAGGGGAATATTAAGAAATATTGTATGTGCATTTACTTTCCCGCATATATTCAGTTTCCATCACCCCAGCATCCAAGCTCCACGAGGGCTGACTTAACCCAGCCCGCCACAGTGCCCTCAGCACCATGGACAGCGCCCAGCAGAGCGCAGGCGGGTGGAGGAGGCTGGGCAGTGCAGTCAGCACCTGGGAAGCAGCTGATGAGGCAGGCCAGAATGTCTACTGTGAGACCTAAAGGATGAGTGCGGGTTTTCTAGATGAACATCGGGGAAGAGAATATGCCAGGCTTCTGTACAAACTCTGAAAAGAGAAAGACGAAGACTTGTCTGAAGAGCTGCCAAAATGCCACCATGGCTACAGTGGAAAGTGGAAACGTGAAGAGGGGTGAGACAGACTAGGCAGGGACTCTGGAGGCCTGGACTTTATCCCAAGAGAGGTGGAAAGCCACTGAAGTATATAAAGAGGAATGATGACTCTTAGTTGCTTCCTTTTTTGAGACGGAGTCTCGCTCTACCACCAGGCTGGAGTGCGGTGGCAGGACCTCGGCTCCCTGCAACCTCTGCCTCCCGGGTTCGAGTCGTTCTCCTGCCTCAGCCTCCTGAGCAGCTGGGACCACAGGCGCATGCCACCACGCCCAGCTAATTTTTTTATTTGTAGTAGAGATGGGGTTTCACCATGTTGGCCAGGATGGTCTAGATCTCTTGACCTCGTGATCCACCCACCTCGGCCTCCCAAGGTGCTGGGATTACAGGCGTGAGCCACCGCGCCCGGCTTTTTAAGTTCATCCACATTTAATGATAACAATATACTACAGGGTATTTTTCTTTTACTTTTTAATAGATAATATTTTTACATGATTCAGAATTTGAAAGCATTCAGTGATAAGTCTATCTGTCCCCTCTATTTTTCCCTGGAGTCATCTGCAAATGTTATTAATTTCATATTTATGTGTCCAGGGATGTCTTGCAGCTATATAAGCAAATATTTTCAAAAATAATATGTCTTAATATATTTTTGTACCCCTTTTGCTAGAAGTAATGAATGCATGCTTTACACACTCTTCCGCACCTAGCTTTTTTCATCTAATGCAATATGCCGAGGGGATCTTCCACATCAGTTGTATATCTTAGTTTAGCGTTTAAGGCATTTCATCTCCTCAAAATTGTTTCCTGCTGTTTCTCATTATCCTTTTCTGTGAGGCCAATTCTTGCCTTTGGTCTCAATCTTTAGAGTATTATTTTCTAAACTGTGTTTTATATTCACAGACATTCCTCACCCTACCCCACTCCCAAATAAGTTTGGGAAGTGCCAGGTTAAACAAGGTTCAGCATGTCTCTTTTCCGCAGAACTTCTCTGGACTGCAGTAGATTTAATGTCCTAGTCCTCACACTGGCTCTCACAGAAAGGACATGTTGTGCAGCCTTTCCTATCTGCATTTGTTTCTGGAACCTTTTCCCTGAGCATCTCAGGGGAATGTTGTGCTGTAGAAGGGATGTAGGAAAATGCTGCTTCAGACAGCGTTTCTCTCCCTAGTCCAGTACTCAATAAAGACTGACCAGTTCCTGCTGTCTATCTATCTTTTATGCTTGATGCTGACCAGTACTTTTCTGTTAATAATTCCTCTCCAGACAGGTTAGAGCAAAATCAATTAGGTTACCACTTTCTTAGTCAGTGACCAGATATACCCTGGTCACCTTGATTAGATTTGAGTGTTTCCCAAGTCAGCAAGGCATCCACAGGCTACTTCTCAGAGAGAGCAAATGTCTGTGTTTATGTGTCCTATGCTGATTCTGACTAGGTCTGCATTGTAAAAGGGACTTCTGCTCCAAAGTTGGAGTGCCTTACCCTAGCTCCCTAATGACCGACCATAGACCAGAGGACTCTGGGCTCCATCTCCAGGCGTCTGTCTCCTATCCCATGGCCTCCTCAGCCCCTGTTCCCATACTCAGTTTATAGGATATTATATTGGGCACCAATCACTTTTCTCCAGCAGAATTGCAATTTTTTTCAAGTCAGAAACTTTGTTTTCTTCTTAGTGTGTTCCATATCAACCTCTCCACCCTCCCCCAGGGCCAGGCACACTAGAACTTATTATTTTTGAAATAACTTTATGGGAAAAATAGGTACCTGATATGGTTTGGCTGTGTCTCCACCCAAATCTCATTTTGAACTGTAGACCCCGTAATCCCCATGTGTCGTGGGAGAGACCCAGTGAGGGGTAATGGAATCATGGGGGTGGTTGCTCCCATGCTGTTCTCCTGATAGTGAATGAGTTCTCATGGGGTCTAATGGTTTTATAAGGGACTTTCCCTCACTTCGCTCTACACTTCTCCTTCCTGCTGCCATGTAAAGAGGGACGTGTTTGCTTCCACTTCCGCCATGATTGTAAGTTTCCTGAGACCTCTCTAGCCATGCTGAACTGTGGGTCAATTAAACCTCTTTCCTTTATAAATTACCCAGTCTTGGGTATGTCTTTATGAGCAGCATAAGAATGGACCAATACAGTACCTATAATCTCTCTCTCCACTTGTCAAGCAAAAAAATGTATTGCTCAATAGAGCTCCGCAAACCAGTGGACTTGTGGGTGGGGATGCGTTCTGTCTGCACCTGCCCTCCGTGTCCTCACCTGCCCCGGCTCACAGCCAACATTCAGTGAACACTGGGGGGTGTGGGCCACAGTCCACCCATTATTTGAATATTCACAGAACCAATGATGATAAAGGCTGGGGGTCCTTGGAGATCATGGAGTCTGACTCCCCTCATTTTGCTTATGAGGGGCTAAAGATGGCTCTGGCTTGCCCCAGGACACACAGAACTGGGACTCAAGCCCAGGTCTTCTGCCTTCCCTGGCTCTGCCACTGGCAATATTGTCTCCTTGGTAAAACGGGGTTAATGATATCCACCTTGCAGGACTACTGTGAGGCTCACTCTGCCGAGAGGATGCATGTAGAGTTCTTGGCACAGTGTCTGGTGCTGTTACTGATCAATGTATAGTGGTTATTATGGCTAAGCAAATATCCTTCCCCCCATGCCTTAAAAGCTCAAAAGAGTAAGGCTGATTTCTCTACATTTCTAATGTCTATCAGTGTCTTACGGTTAATAGATCCCAGCAAGTATTTGATGATGATAACCGGTTACCTGGTTGCTTACGTAAATTTTACCTTATAGCCCCAAGAGAAATTGGCCCTGTCCCCTTCTGAAGGATGATAGGTGTCCACTCTGGTAGAAAATTGAGTTCCTATGTGACTTTGGTTAGACAAGACTCTTCCCCTTGCCTCGATTTCCCCCATCAACTCACTAAGCTTGGCCTGAGGAAGAAGATGCAGTAAACCTTGATTTATGGATTCATTAGGGCTTGGAAAGGGTCCCTAGTCCTCAGAGCCAAGCACTGTTATTTAAAGAACACTGATGGAAGAGTGGAGTTAGGTACTCAAATCGCCCTCAGAGGACTGACAAGGCAGCCAGTCATTGTAGGGCATTTAGAGAGCTAATTCCTTGTTTCAGTATTTAAGACCTTCGAAAAAGCTACATCCATCTTCCATGAAGAAAAAAAAAATGTTCTTGCATCTTCCTGCTATCTAGAGATTATTTAGTACTCTGATATTGACACCACTTCTGTAGAAAGATTTAAAGATAAAAACGCAATGTATTCAAGTGCTGATCATTTTTCATCGTCACTTAGTGACAGTACAGCCTGGAGTCAATTGCAGCAGATTTATCTTTTGTGATATTGATTGCGTGCATGTGTGCTGAAGCTGTTTGCAAATACCTGGCTTCATCTATGAGGGGGCACTGCAAGCACTGGGGGTGGGAGGCTTGGACAAAGAGACAGGGCTTGGTGAGGACCCTGCCTCTAGCTTTTTGCACTACAGTAGAGTCTGGATGGGCACTGCTGAGAAAGAACTGGACCAGGAGTCCCAGAAAAGGCTGATCATTAAATGTCTGGGGAGGAACCTACTGTTTAGTCATCATGCAAAGTCCCTGAGGTGTTAGGAGCAAAATGGTCAGGAGTCATTTGTGTCCTGAGGCTTATAATAAACATGCAGAGCTGGAGTTCCAGCCTTCTTTGAAATTTGTGTCTCCTCCCTAAAAGTGTATGGGTCAACAACTCCCCAGTTGGGGAGATGTGATCCCAGTCAAGTCATTCAAACTTCCTGGTCCTCAGTCTCCCCATCTGTCAACAGCTCCCCAGTTTGGGAGACAACTAAGCTCTAGAATGACACCATCTTCCCTTCATAACAACAGGGCTACGATTTACAGCCACTGCACTGGCCATTTTCCACACTGCCTTATGAAGAGCAATCCTGGGAGCAGGGGAGGGAGGATGCTGAAGTCAGGGTGGGTGGTGGTGATCGGTATCCTTCATTTTAGAGGACACGGCTGAACTTTAAGGAGTCAAAGATCTTGCCCTTAAACCACCTGCCTTTCGTGCAGTCATTTCCTTCCATCTTATCCCCACTGGTGGCCACTTCCTGGATTATTTTCTTTCAAAGCCGGCTTCAAATCCTACACTGTCTCCCTATTAGGGAGTGGTTCTCACCAGATCTCAAGTCCCCATTTTAAAAAATGACAGTAGAGTATGATTCAAGAAAAAAAAAATAAAAAAGAAAAGCAATGGGTTAGAAAATAAGAAAGTAGAATTCTGGGCCTGACTCTGCCACTAGCTTATTTGGTGACCTTGCTACTTATCCTCCAGAGACCTCAGTTTCCTCACCTGTAAAATGGATTAAAATGAAAGCATATTGAGGTAAAGGCATCAAGAGCTATTCCTTAGTTCATGTAATAAATATTTGTTGAGACACGATTCAGGTTGGGGCACCTGCTTTGTTCTGTACAGCGTTGATATGTCTTCTAAGGCAGTGGAAAATTCTTGGTTTCAGGGTCAGAGACCTGGGTTTGAATCCTGCTTCAGCCTCTTGCTCATTGTATGATTCCAGGCAAGTCATTCAAACTCCCTGGCCCTCGGTCTTCTCATCTGTAGCATTGAGATGGTGATATGGTTTGGCTCTGTGTCCCCACCCAAATCTCATGTTGAATTGTAATTCCAAATGTTGGAGGTGGGGCCTGGTTGGAGGTGATTGGATCACAGGGGTGTTTCTAATGGTTTAGCACCATCCCCCCAGTGCTGTCTTGTGATATAGTGCTCATGAAATCTGGTTGTTTAAAAGTGTGTAGCACCTCCCGCTTCTCACTTTCAGTCTCTCTCTGTCCTGCGCCTGCTGGCCATGTGAAGATGTGCTGGCTTCCCCTTCACCTTTTGCCATGATTGTAACTTTCCTGAGGCCTCCCCAGAAGAAGAAGCCTGTGCAGCTTGCAGAACCACGAGCTGATTAAACCTGTTTTCTTTATAAATTACCCAGTATCAGGTATGTTTTTACAGCAGTGTGAGAATGGATGGATACAGACAGTTACTCCTGCCCCACAGGGCAATTATGGGGAGAGGAGAGCACTCATATGGCCCAGCAGGGTGTACATTAGAAGCACAGCTGATACCAGTTACTCAAATGACTTTCAGTGCATGTTTGAAGTCTCAGCTCTCTTCTAACCCATGCCTACCACTTGCTGGTGGAAATGGGAGCTCCCAAGCACCCCTCCCCAAGCTCCCCACACTGAAAGCCATCATGGGCTTTAAACACCTTGGGTACCATAGAAGCCCAAGCCCCAACCAGCAAAGGTCTATTTGAGCCCCACTTCAGGATGGCTTGTCATCCTGGTTGTAAATGCCAAGAATTTCTACGAAGGCCAATCTCTCACTGTCAGGGAGCTTTTCCTTGATATTTAGTCTGCACTGACTATTCCTAAATTTCATCGATCATGCCTCCTCAGACCCAGCTAAATCATTCCTCCCCTCCTCCCCATGACTCTACACTTTTTAATACTGGTCTACGTTTTCCACCTGATACCTATTTTGATGCTTGAAAGACATCAAAATAGGGATAGAACCAGGAAACAAGGTTCCCGTTCCCTGCTCTGCCCCAGTCATGGACACCCAGACTTTTGGAGATGGGAAGGACCCTAGAGATTATTAAGAATTTACCCTCCTACTGTCCAGGTAGGAAAACTGAGGCCCAGAGAGGAAATAACCTTGACAAGGTCACAAGCCCATGCTTTCAAGATAGTAGCCTTTTGAAAATAAATAAATATAATATTAAACAAAAATGAAATAAGTCCTTGGATTTTATTGGATAAAAGAATGCATATTACTGTCATGGGCAAGGTCATTTGCCGAGAGCTATTAGCTTGGTCACAACTTAATACTGTTTACTGAGCACTTCTCTGCCGGTCAGGAAATGGGCTTCCCGAGGCAGGTGATTTATCTCACTCAGTCCTTGCAGCAGTCCTTGGAGGTGGGTACTATCACCCCCAGTTCCCAGCTGAGAACACTGAGGCTCAGAAAGGTTAAGTAACTTCTCCATGGGTCAAACAGCAAGCTAGAGGCAGAGCTGAGTTTCAACTCCAGGCCTTCCCAACTCAACATCCATCACTTCTCTCTCAATAACACTTGAGATCAGAAGTCAAGAAAGTGGCAATAAAGCATCAAGAGGTTCAAATTCCAAAGATAGGGAAAGAAAAGGGAAAGTGTTACCTCTAGGAACCAAGCCACTTGGCCTGGGACCTAAGGAAATGAAGGGCAGGACATTTTATTGAGTTGTTTCCTCTGCACTGGGAGCATCCAGTGCAGACAGGGGGCTTATTTATCTCTGTATCCACAGCACCTGGCACAGAGAAGGTGCTCAATAAGTGTTTGGTGAATAATAATTGAAGAGTGTGGAAAATGACCTTACCAAAGGGAAGGCCAGGAGGGAAAAAGTGCACACAGAAAGAATATTATTGTCTATGCCTCTCCAATATTACACACCTGGGAGAATAGGAGTGTTGACATCACCCCAGACAGGAGGTACTAACAACTAGCTAAGATTCTACCCCAAGATATTCAGAAAATTCCAGTTTGTTGCCAATTGTCTTGTGTATAGTAATAAGGTCAGAAGAGTTACCATTTACTAAATCCTTACCAAAGGTCAGACATAACACTAAAAGCTTTAAATGCATCATTTCATTTAAGCCTCACACCAGCTCCCAAGAGGTAGGTGTTATTGGTGTTCCCATTTTGCGGAGGAGAAAACTGAGTCACAGAGAGGTTAAATGACTTGCCCAAGGTCACACAGCTAGTGAATATTGAAGCTTGAACTCAAAGCTCAGTCTGCTAACACCAACGGTCCACTAACTCAAAGTTAACCAGTTGATTTGAAGTCAATGGCTGGTTGTCCTTATCACTGAATCATGGACTTGAGACTCCAAACAGCCACCAGCCTGGAAGCCATCACTTAAAAATATTGTTCTAGCATCAGAGTATTAGAACATGCTGGTGATCCACACGTTACTTTCTTGTTCTTATTATTTATCTTCATCATTCTAGATCCTCTCCCAAGTTCTTTAATCGTTGCCTGTCACCTGCTGACCTGTTTGTTTATTTTTTGTGTGTACAGTGTTTTGGATTTGCACAATCGTCTGGAGGATATCTTCCTAGAAAGGAATTTAATCATGTTCCCACCCTGCTTTCTGTTCCTGGAGAGGCAGGTGGCCACCAAGGCCCAGTACGGTTCCTAGCGTGTACACTCCAAAAGGGCAGGCACTTGTCAGATTGGATGCCTGGCACTGTAGCGGGTGCTCACAAAATGTTTTTTGAGCAAATGGATTTCATATCTCTGTTCAGCAGAAATGGTATTGGCATCTCCAAGCAAGGTAAGGTAATTTCTACCATGCAGAGCATCAAATCTCCCTCATCTCATAGGCCCTGGGAAGTCTTTCCAGAAGCTGCTACTTCTCTTTCTCTGGTCCAGAAAACTGCAAAGCGTCTGTTTATTGGGCCAGCCTGACTGGCCTGAGTCTAGTGGCCTTCCAGGGACCATCCTTTCCTGGCCCGCAGTGCCCTCCCCAAGGATAAAGTTTCTGGGAATTGGACATCTAGCCTCCGAGGAGCCAGGATGACCTCACCAAGGAAATTCCCTTTAAGGACACTTTTCCAGGCAGAGGCTCTGGGCCCTAGTGACCTGCGTGACCCAAGATGGAGCCTCTGGAATTTTCGAGGTGGGTGAGGAGCCAGGGCAGGGATCCTAGCATTGGATCGTATATCTCCTTTTCAAATGTCTTCCATAATCTTGGCCATTTTCACCACATCACACCTCCAGCTAAGATCGCTCTCTGCCTGAACCTCTTTCAGTATTATTTTTGCATTGTTCTTCTCTCCAGGGAATATCCTGGTTCAGACTTTCCTCCCAGTTGAATTTGTCTTTCTCCCCTGAGCCAAATCCTATTTTGTTATTTTCCATTGGTATCTTTAACCCTCTTTGAGACATCTGCATTACCTCTCTGCCCTTCTTGGTGATAGCAACACCTCCCAATTAAGGATCTTATGCAAATTTCATTAGTGTGCTGTTGACTCATCTTCCAGATCATTATTAAGGATGTTAAATAAGAGCAGAACAAACACCGTTTCCACACACCTTCAGGGAGGCCGTGCTCTGTCATTTTTCTTGGGTTTGGGTGTGTGCACCATTTCATCTGCAAAGTAAGTTCTTTTCCATTCCAGTTTGAATTTATTTCATGAGGAAAGTTTCATAATATATTATAACCAATGTTTTAATAAAAATCTTATAGCTATCCATGGTACCCCTGCATGTGTAGTCCCAGCAGATGAATGAATGAGCTTAGGTGACCTGCTTGCTTTCAGTAGAAACTTACATTTCTGGAGAGCCCGCAGTCTTCAGGGTGCCCTCTGAGTTTCCTTGAATATCTCTGCATTCCTTGCTGGCCTGGCCAAGAACATGTACTAAATACCTACTAGATTCAGGCTTCCACCTGTGCTGGAAGAGATGCCAAAATGGAAAAAGGGGCCCTTGTCCTCAAGAATCTTATGTCTGACTGAGTAGAAAGAACATTCCCACACACAGACCCTCCACACACAAGGAAGTAAGCAAAGCAAGATTCTGAGGAAAGCAACGTTTAATCAGGTACAGGCTACAGTTTAAAATGTTTAAGCATGGCATGCGTTTTAAAACTTTAACTTTTTATTATGGAACGTTTCAAACATACACGAAATGGAGTGAGTCCCTATGCACCCATTATCTAGTTCGAACAGTTGCAACACTTTGCCATTTTTATTTCATCTCCCCACCCCCCTTTCTCTCTCTCTCTCTCTCTCTTTTTTTTTCTTGGAACACTTTAAAGAAAATCCCAGGCATCATATCACTGCACCAGTAATACTTCAGAAAGCAACTCTAACAGATAGGCTTTTTTTTCTAACATAACCACAATGCAATGAATACATCTAACATTATTAAGGATAACTCCTTATGACATATAATCTATTAACTGGTTCTTGTTCAATTTTCCCCTGATTGTCTGAAAAATGTCTTTTTACAGTTGGTTCATTTGAATCAGGACCCAAATGGGGACCACACATTCTAGTCCTTATTTGAGGCATCTGGTGGACCTGCCTGTTAAGTCTCTTAACCTGTAAAATATCCTTTCTAAAATGCCATTTATTTATTGAAGACACTAAGTCATTTGTCCTGTAGAATTCTAAGTGTAGTTCATTTTGAAGGACATTTGTTATATGAAATATAAACATAGAAAGATAAACCAGGAGATAAAGTAATATAAACTATGCGTGCCAAAACATTTGAAACGTGGACCCTTCTAGTTGGAAGGAAGCCTAGAATTTCTTCACACAAACGCAGCCTCCACCCCTTTCCCTATCTTTGCCCCAGACACAAAATCCTCCTCAGCAATAACGTGATAGATGTACATTCTCTTCACTTTGTAGAAGAACCCACTTTGGGATTCTTTTCTATACCAAATCCTTCCCATGCAGATAAAAAAAATGTTATTCAACTTGGCAACAATTACAAAATCTATTCATACAAATCTATAGTAAAACTCTATTGCCCAAAATGTGCTACACCTGGGAAGAGCCCTGAAATTAGAAAGAGAGAAAATGGGAAGGAAAGGAAGAGAAAGGAAAGAAAAGGAAAGAAAAAAAGAAAGAATGGCTGGCACAGTGGCTCAAGCCTGTAATCCCAGCACTTTGGGAGGCTGAGGTGAAACGATTGCTTGAGCCCAGGAGGTCAAAACTGAAGTAAGCTATGATTGCGCCACTGCACTCCAGCCTGGGTAACAGAGTGAGATCCTGTCTGGAAGGAAGGAAGGAAGAAAGGAAGGAAGGAAGGAAGGTAGGAAGGAAGGAAGGGCAAAAACAAAACGAAACAAAATAAAGGGCCATAGACACAAGAAATTCCAGCTAGAGTTAGAGATGTTTAGGAGGCTAAAGGTAGATGATGGTTAAGAGCAAAAGATGGCTAGGCGCATGGGTGTAATCCCATGTGGCCCATGCCTGTAATCCCAGCACATGGGAGGCCAAGGTGGACTGATCCCTTGAGCCCTGGAGATTGAGACTAGCCTGGCTAACATGGCGAAACTCCATCTCTACAAAAATTAACCAGTCGTGGTGGTGTGCACCTGTGGTTCCAGCTACTTGGGAGGCTGAAGTGGGAGGATCGATTGAGCCTGGGAGGACAAGGCTGCTGTGAGCCATGATCACACACCACTGTACACACTCCTGGACAACAGGGTGAGACACTGTCTCAAAGATAACGAGCAAAAGATGATGGAAGTTTGTTGGACTAGAACATGACCCTACCCCCTTCTACTCTTTTGTCTAAGACTTGATGGCTCACTGAGGTGGAGAGGGAGGCAAAGCCAAGTTCTGGATGGGAATGTTGTCTCTGTTTTGAGCAATGGTTTTAACTTTCTGAGCCCGAGTCCCCGTCTCAGTGACCTGGGATGATAATTCTTACCTCCAGGTTGTGTGCACGAAGCCAATAATGTGGGAACGGGGCAGGCCACCCAGTGTCTGGCACGTGGCCGGAGCTCAATGGGGCAGGGTGTCTGTTGTGTGCATGGTGGGGCTAAGCTCCACCTGTAACACTCCAGACAGACAGCCTGTTCATTCTGCCTGATGGCAGGTCATTGCACTGGGGAAATCTATCACATTGATTGGCTCTCCTAACAGGTTGATTGGGGGAAAATAAAACATTCGACATAAGTGAAAAAACGGGAGTAGGTGAATCCGTGAGCCCTGTGGGGAGGTGGCTCCATGGTGAGCATTCCAAGTGCAGGTGAGTGAATTTGAGAACAGCTCTTCTGTTTTTTTCTGAAGTATTTGTACCACATTCAGATCATTTTGCATTTCCGGTCTCAGCTTTATCCTTTATAATTTTCCCCAAATACTAAGTAGGTTATACAATTCCTCCAGGGCTGTCGGATGCTCACTGCCCTGATGTGCTGATGGTGCATTTGTTTACCAGAAGGGATCCAGGTGAGGGGAGGGCCTCAGCCCCTCTCGGCCCGCCTCCTGCCTCCCCGCACCTCCTGGAAAACCTGAACCGCTTGCATTCATAGTCAGCAGGTGCTCCCTTTGTCACGCGACAGGAAAAGGACCTCAGCCTGCACCTTCAGGCCCCTCCGGCCCCTCCACAAGGGATTTCCACCAGAAAGTTTAAAGCTCACATAAGGATCTGAGCTCTCCCAAGAGAATGGCGAAATAAACACAAGCTGTTATTGGCATCATCTCAGTATTGATCAGGGCTCATAACTGCTTAATTCTTCATTTTTATCAAGTCTTCCCAAACTCCCAACCATCTTCAGTGCTTGGGCATTTTGGCTTCGTGTTGAAACGAGGTTGGTGCAGCAGCTGTTTCTGCATCAGGGTCTGCATCTCCCACCGCCCCTGGTTATGAGCAGACTCTCAGCCCCTCCTGTCTTCTCTTCTCCACGGCTAATCTGCAGCTGATGGTTTGGTTTCCAGAGATACAACAGAGCTTTCCCGAGTCCATTAGAAACCCATTATTTAGGGCGGTCACCCCTACTTCCTTCCAGAACCCTCACCCCCCTGACCACAAAGATCCCTTATCAGGAAAGTTGGTGTTTGGTTTCCTGAGGGGGAAAAAGCCCATCTACATCCAGAAATGACTCCATGTGCCACCCTCGGAAGGAAGGCCTTCCTGTTTGGATGCAGGAGGGCAACGTCACTGCTTGCACAAGGCCCTGTCTCAACTCCAAACTCACCTGTCAGCCAACAGAGCTCTCCAAGTCCTGGCAGGGAAAGCAAGAGGGAAAGAAAACAATCTCTGAGTCCTTCAAAGACAGAGCTCTCTTTACGACTACGATTTCCAGCAATCGATCACTTATTTTCAATAAGCAAGCCTCTTATTCCACCCTCCTATGCACGAACCCCCAAAATAAACTGCTAGTCATTAACGCCCCCTCCCCCGTTCTTGTTCTCATCTTTTCCAGTGCTGACTTGAGTTTCTTTTTTAACGTGGGGATTTCCTCCACCCCCTGCCTGTGACCCCCTCTTAGGAAACGTAAAATCGAAAGCAGCAATAGAGCTGCGGTCTTCACGAAGAATAAAATCAGTGACTGCCAACCTGGCCTACGGCCTCCCGAAGCAAGGCTCACCGAGGACTCATTCTAGCTGCTCCAATCACATCGTTATTTTAATAATTTAGCCCCAGGTGGGGTTGTCTCTGCTGGTGAGTGGCTTCGGGACCTCAAGTTATCAAAATATTAATGCTACTGATTTGTCAGCCCTCACTGATGGAGCGTCAGAAGCTTCTGGTAGTTGCAGGGGAGGCAGATTTGTAATAATAGAGACAACGCTGGCCAAATGGGAATCTCTGAGTGAGGAAACACAGGCGGGCGTGTCCTCTGCCCCTGGCTGTCCTGGGACCCCGAGGGGAGGACTGTGGCTCAGACCCTGCAGTTAGTTACACCCTCCAGGGATCAAGGGCGAAAGGGGGATGGATGGTGTCGCAAACCTGGTGATTCAGATTTTTGAAATCTGGCATAGGGACTCCCAGTGGAGTGTCCTTATGGATTATTTTGCTGTCTGCCAACACGTGGGTCGCATGGCCCTGGTGGTTAGTGGAAGGGCTTTACTGGAATCAGGCATGGTGTTGAATAACATTAAATCACCTCATGAGAATGACTCCCTTTTCCAATTCTCTTTCAACTTTCACATTGCTTAAAGGGAAATTTCAGGTGCTCCGGGTCTCTAACGCCTCCCTAGTACTTACGAATCTTCTTCCTTAACAAGGAGAGCTGTCCTCAGGCTCCCAGCCTCTAGTGGGAACACAGCTCTAGAAATTGACAGCATTATTTGGTTTTCATTGTATTTATTTTTATAGTTACCTTATGTTTGTAGCAAGTTGCACTGATTTTCCATTTAACATGGTGATATAAAGTTTCCTTTTAAAACACATGTTTAAGTTAATGTTTAAGTTAAACATTAGATAATTCCAAATAAAACTATTAAGAAATAAGAGTTAGGATGGGTGCGGTCGCTCACACCTATAATCCCAGCACTTTGGGAGGCCAAGGCGGGTGGATCACCAGAGATCAGGAGTTCGAGACCAGCCTGGCCAACGTGGTGAAACCCTGTCTCTACTAAAAATACAAAAAGTGTTAGCCAGGCATGGTGGTGCATGCCTGTAAGCCCAGCTACTCGGGAGGCTGAGATGGGAGAATCACTTGAACCCAGGAGGTGGAGGTTGCAGTGAGCCAAGATCCCGCCACAGCACTCCAGCCTGGGTGACAGAGCAAGACTCCAACTCAAAAAAGAAAAAAGAAATGAGTCTGGGTGGTATGTGGATAGAGCAGTACATCTGAAAGTGAGTTTGGGGTGAAGGGTCTACGGTCGGCGGGGAGAGCAGCTCTCCACAAGCAGGGAGCACTTTTCCTTCGAGCTCCCACGGTGCTCATCTCATGCTAGCCCTCAGGAGACACTCACTGCCCACGCATCTCTCGGGGGCTGATGTGAGCCGAGGCCGGGTGGGGCGGGGGAAGCCGAGGCTGGAGAGCCAGAGGGAAGCACAGTTTCCCTCTCGGGGCCTCTGCTTGCACATGGGGATATTTAGGTTACTTCAAAAACAAATGAGAAAAGTCTGGGGAGAGTTCTGGTAAATGGGGAAAGTACTACTAAATGTTCGTAACAGACACGTTTAACAATGTCACATACTGGATCTCCGACTGCCGACTGGCCTCAAGTCCCCCAGACCTAGCTCCCTCCCAAATAGAGCAAAAGCTTCAGGCTCAGAAGGCAGAGTGGGTTCCCATTTGTGCCACTGTGGGAAACGTCCTTAGACACTCACTCACCTTCCAGCAACCCCAAAGGGGGTGGGGTCTGCCTCAGCCTCAGAAGGAGTGGAGGCCTAGCAAGGGGAGGTCCCTCCACCAGAGATCATGGCCACCATGTCACTCAGCCCAGGAGTCTGACACCAAAACCCGCCCTCCTCCCTTCTCTGCCCTCCTGCCTGATCTTTTAACAGCAGTAATTACATGGTTCAGAAATCAGACTAGATAGGAAGGTGTTCACTGCAAAGGCCGGCTTCCACCCTCCATCCTCCACTACCGAGAAGCATGTTATTACCTTCTGACTTAGCCTTCCAGGTTCCATACACAAATAAACACAAACAAACGGGGTGCATGTGGCGTTTTATGTATGTATATCCTTATTCCACCCTTCTTTTTAACTCTTTTTTACTGTGATAAAATCACATATATATATATATTTTCCATTTTAAGTGTACAGTTAAGTGATATTAAATATATTGTAATGTTGAGTTACATCTCCAGAACTCTTTTTTTTTTTTTTTTTGAGACAGCATCTCACTCTGTCACCCAGGCTGGAGTGCAGTGGCGCGATCTTGGCTCACCACGACCTCCACCTCCTGGGTTCAAGTGATTCTTGTGCCTCAGCCTCACGAATATCTGGGATTACAGGCAACCGCCACCATGTCCAGCTAATTTTTGTATTTGTGGTAGAGACCGGGTTTCACCACGTTGGCCAGGCTGGTCTCGAACTCCTGACTTCAGGTGATGCACCCGCCTCGGCCTCCCAAAGTGCTGGGATTACAGGCGTGAGCCACTGTGCCCGGCCTCCAGAACTCTTTTCATCTTGTAAAACCGGAACTCAGTACCCATGAAACAATAACTCCACATTCCCCTCTCCCTCCAGCCCCTGACAACCACCTTTCTACTTTTTGTTTCTATGAATTTGACTATCCTAGGTACTGCATATATGTGGAGCCATACGGTCTTTGTCCTTTTGTGACTGGCTTACTTCACTTAGCATAATGTCCTTCGGGTTCATTTACGTTGTAGCCTGTCACAACGTCCTTCCTTTTTAAGGCTGCAAAACATCAGTATCCAACGTGTGATGCAGTGGTGCTAATTAGAGCATGGCTTACTCTGCCTGCGACCTCAGTGTGACTTAGCTGTGGTCGACCCTTTTCTGGGAAGTCACAGAGTCCACTGCTGTGGCTAGAGCTGGAGGGAGGTCAGAGAGGTGGGTGGGAAGGAAGGCGGGTGGGCTGCAGGCTCACTGAAGGCGTCTGCTGTAGTGCTCCTGGTAGACCAGGTGTCTAGGCACACTTCACAGGCTGGGGGTGGGTCGTCAAAGGGCCTCAACCAGAAAAAAGTGAGTGCCGCCTGGTGCCTACATGACAGGCACCGTGACAGTGCAAAATGCAGTTCCCGCCTGGAAATCTCACACTAGGTAAAGTGGATGTCAGGACGTGACTGCGTATCTGTTCGAACACGCTCAGCATCCTGCTGGGGACCATCACATGGGGGAGACAGGCATGAGGACAGGGGCGTTTGACTCGGCGTGGCGTGAACAGGGTGTACCTGCAAGCACTGGTCACTTCCAAGAAGCCTGACGCAGCCTGCCCAGGGGGACAGCCCTGTCCTGCACCTGGGCAAGGACACTCCCCTTCTGCAGCCACCCCTACCTCGGGGCCTCAGAGCCTGCTAGGGATGTCAAAGAGCAGAAGGAGTCCCTTGGTCCTGATAGGGGCTGAAATCATCTGTTGGAGTCCTAGGTCTCAGTACTCAAAATATGACTATGTCTGGGGAGAGGGATGTTAAAAGGGGAATTAAGTTAAAATGAGATCATTAGGGTGGGCCTTAATCCGATGTAACTGGTGTCCTTAAAAGTAGAGGAGAGTGGGGCCGGGCACAGTGGCTCATGCCTGTAATCCCAGCACTTTGGGAGGCCCAGGTGGGTGGATCACCTGAGGTCAGGAGTTCGAGACCAGCCTGACCACCATGGTGAAACCCTGTCTCTACTACAAATACAAACATTAGCCAGGCGTGGTGGCGTGCGCCTGTAATCCCAGCTACTCAGGAGGCTGAGGCGGGAAAATCACTTGAACCTGGGAGGCAGAGGTTGTAGTGAGCTGAGATCACACCACTGCACTCCAGCCTGGGTGACGAGTGAGACTCCATTAAAAAAAAAAAAAGTAGAAGAGAGTGGGACACACAGATCCTGTGACGACGCAGGGAGAAGATACCGTCTATCAGCCAAGGAGAGAGGCCTCAGGAGAAACCAGCCCTGCCAACACCTTCATCTCTGGCTTCCAACTTCCAGAACCATGAGGCAATACATCTCTGTTGTTTAAGCCACCCAGTCCCTGGTCCTTTCTTGCAGCAGAATAATACCGATCTGGCCTGCTGTGCGATACCGTGAGCTGCGGGAGAGAAGCCTTGCTCCCTGCTCTGCCACCCTCTCTGTGCCTCACCCTGCCCTCTTCCCAGAGGGTGCCTGGGAAGCCCCAGTCCCATCCTTCCCCTGCTCTGAGTATTTTCAATCTGCCTTTGGACATCAAGGTGCACATTTCTGGCACCCATGGCCTCAGCTGTAGAGTGAGGCCAGCCCCACCTCACTGGAGAGTGCGATTGCTCAGGCCTGGATTTTAATCCTGCCAGAAGGATTAAATCCTCCACAGCTGGTGGCCGCAGATGAGCTGCTTCACCTCTCTAAGTCTCCGTTTCCTCGTCTGGAAAGTGGGGGAAATGTGGGCTTACTGGGGGGATCACGCAAAAGGTGAATGAGATGCAGTGCAGTGTCCAGCACGTGCTTCAATAAATGGCCGTTCACCCTTCTCTCTCTTTCATCTGCCAATATTTACTGAGCTCTTACGATGTGCACAGTCCCAGGCACTGGGACACAGCTGGCAAGAACACAGACAAAAACCCCTCGGGAACATCCTAACCGAGGGAGACAGAAAACAAATGCAATAAGTGAGATGTAAGGTCCGTTAGACGTTCAGCACAGTGGAAGGAAAGTTCAGCAGGAGAAGGGATGGGGAGCAGGGTAGGGGGTGGGTTTGGGTTGCTCCACTCCCTGACCCGCAGAGCCATTTGGGGTTACGGCCCAGGATCGAGGGGTGCTTCCCTGCTTCCCTGAGCTGCTGAAACAGCTGATTCGAACAGGGATAAAGGCACGACAAGACGAGTTGACTGTCTCACGGTGGGCAGTGGTGGGGAGCATTGGTGGGGGAAGGGTGGGGCTTTCCTCAGGCTCACACTGGCTTCTTTCTCCCCTACAGATGGTGAGGGGACGGCAGAGGAAAGGAGGTCTCATTGGTGCACACGACATTCCTGGATTCTCTCCTTAGTGGTTGTTTTTGTTGGTAATAGTAGAAACAGTAATAGTAGCAACAGCAGTGGTGGTAAACGTAGCATGAACGTTAAGGAGATTCCTCTGGGTGCCTTCTGGCTCCAAGTTCCTGAGCAGAGCTGGGCTGCATGGAACAACCAGAGCTGTCTTCCTGGACAGCTGACATCCCTTTTGTTTTTCTGTTTGCTCAGATGTCTGGTTAATTTCTGCAAGGGAATATCATATCCGGAGCTCCCGAGGCCCTTCTAGAATGTTCTGTCTTGCACTTAGCAGATCTCCTTTCCCTTGACAAATGGACTCCATCTCCTCTCTTTAGACTGGATTTCGCTGATTTGTGTAAATTTGGCATTATAAAGTATTTATATGGCTCGGTGCTGGCAGTGGCCTCTCTCCAGCCTCCTGGCTCTGTTCCTTCCTGGGAAGATGAGTGACTGGGCTGGACAGTGACTGGCCACGACTGTGGACACTGCCATGAGTAACTCCCGGCACCTCCACCCTTTCAGTCCAATTCCACGAGTGTTTACTGAACGCTCCCTCTGTACTCCGAGTTTGCTCCATGAGAAATTCAGACATGAATAAAAGGTGGTCCTGCCATGGAGGGGCTTGCACCTGGCAGGTGAGGCAGGGATGGAAACAGCTCCACCTGGGCTGGTGGCGATAAGTCATAAGAAAGGGACACATAGAGCCCTTCAGAGTCCCAGTTTCAGGAGGGGCAGGGAGGGCTTTCTGGAGGCCATGGCACGTGACCCCAGGTAGAATGGGGGCACGTGGAGAGGAGGGAGGGGGATGTGGAGTGAAGGGAACAGCACAGGGAACAGCAGAGGCAAGTGTGCAGGAAGCAGGGTGGGCGCCACAGGGCTATGTGCTTAAGCAAAGCCTCCGCCCATGAGACAAGGTGGAGGGGCAGATGAGGTCCCCAGGCTGCAGGGTTTTCTTTTGTTTCTGAAGCCAATGGAGGGGTGAGGGACGGGGATGGGTGAGCCCAGACTGGAAGTGACAAGAATCAGGTGGAACTTCAAGTGGATCATTCCAGGAGCAAGAGATGGAAACCAGCTCCTACGAAGCAACTACTCTGCGCCTGTGTATTCGTTTCCTGTTGCCACTATAGTTTGTTATGGGGTAGCAAACTACCCCATACACTTAGTGGCTTGAAACAACACACATTGGCCAGGTGCGGTGGCTCACGCCTGTAATCCCAGCACTTTGGGAGGCCGAGGCGGGTGGATCACCTGAGGTCAGCAGTTCTAGATCAGCCTGGCCAACATGGTGAAACCCTGTCTCTACTAAAAATACAAAAATTAGCCGAGCGTGGTGGGGCTTGCCTGTAATCCCAGTTACCTGGGAAACTGAGTCACGAGAATCATTTGAACCCAGGAGGCGGAGGTTGCAGTGATTGCACCACTGCACTCCAGCCTGGGTGATAGAGCAAGACTCCATCTCAAAACAAAACAAAACAAAAATATCAACACACATTTATTGTCTTACAGTTCTGAAGGTCACAAGTCCAAGATCAGTCTCTGTGAACTAAAATTAAGGTGTCAGCAAAGCCAAGTTCCTTCTGGAGGTGCTAGAGGAAGGTCAGGAGCCACCAAATCAGACTGAATCAGGTCTAAGCTTGGGGCCTTCAGTGATGGAGAATTAACAGAGCTGACGAAAGAAGTGAGGAGATGAGGTTGAGGATAGGGGGAAGGCTAGTGGCTGCATTCGGGGCCAGATGGAAGGGCCCAGCTGGAAGCTTACGCCAAGGGAGGGGTTGGGCTGGGAACAGTTCTGAAGGTCAAGCATAGACTCGGGGAGTCCCTGAGATGGGGTTAAGGGAGAAAAGGGTTGGGCATAGAACCAGAGCGGGGAACAGGGCCAGGACACAGCAGAAAGGCTCCCAAGGTGTCATAAGGAGGAGAGAGGGAGGGAGTGGCCAGCAAGGCTGGTAGTGTCTAGGAATGTAGTGTCAGACACCAAAGGGAGTGAACAGAAAGATGGTCAAATGCCAAGTGAAGCTCTTGGGTTCAGCAACTTGGAAGGGTCTCGCAGCAAAAATGCAGGGGTTCCCACCATCACCAGCTCTCAGGTGGTCTTGAGAAGGGCTGTGTTTGGTGCTGTCCAGGCTAGGCTGGCTGTATAGACTGCAAGACCTTTGTGAGATGCTTAAGCTCCAGGAAGATCCTTCTCAAGCCAAAGCAAGAACCTCCCGGCTGAGCCCAGTTAGCCTCCACCCTGTGAGAGATAGCAATAAGACTCCGATGCTGTTTAAGGCACTAGGCCATGGGGCAGTTTGTTATGCAGCCTTAATAGCATGGGTCAAGGATAACATTGGTAGTTTCGGGTGGAAATTTGGCAGGAAAATCAGAGGTCTGTTGGCAGATATTTTAGTTCCAAATTGTCCACGGGTACTCTAATTGGAGATGGGATTGGGAAGAAGAGAATTTTTATCTCCAGAGCTGCCTCTTCCCTCCCACTAACACACCAGCCCCTCCTTTCCCAAGGCATTCTGCTCTTGTTGTACCCTCATCATTCAAGTCTACTTTGGGGGAATCAGTGTGTTTTTCTTTCCAGGGCCATTGATGCCTATAACCTGAGCTCTTCCTCTGAAAGGAAAGACTTGACTCCCCAGTTTCAGTGGCTAAGGGTTGGGTTGGCTCTGTACTGAAGCTAGGTCATAGCTGAGGGTTGAGTTGGCACTGTACTGAAGCTAGGTCATAGCTGAGGGTTGGGTTGGCACTGTACTGAAGCTAGGTCATAGCTGAGGGTTGAGTTGGCACTGTACTGAAGCTAGGTCATAGCTGAGGGTTGGGTCGGCACTGTACTGAAGCTAGGTCATAGCTGAGGGTTGAGTTGGCACTGTACTGAAGCTAGGTCATAGCTGAGGGTTGGGTCGGCACTGTACTGAAGCTAGGTCATAGCTGAGGGTTGAGTTGGCACTGTACTGAAGCTAGGTCATAGCTGAGGGTTGGGTCGGCACTGTACTGAAGCCAGGTCATAGTGGCTTGAGAGAGCCAGTCGTTACATTTTAAAGAATTTGGTGAGATGATTATTGTGATGGCTAATTTTAGGTGTTTAGGTGTTTTGACTGGATTAAGGGATACCCAGATAGCTGGTAAAGCACTGTTGCTGGATATGCCTGTGAGGGTGTTTCCAGAAGAGACTGGCATTTGAAGCCATGGACTGAGTAAGGGAGACCCATCTTCATCTAATGTGGGTGGGCACCATCCAATCGGCTGAAAGTCCAGGTAGAACAAAAAGGCAGAATAAAGCTGAATTCATTCTCTCTTCTGGAGCTGGGACACCCTTCTTCTCTTGTCCTTGGACATCAAACTCCAGGTTCTCTGGCCTTTGGACTCTAAGACTTGCACCAGCAGCCCCCCTGGGTTCTCAAGACTTTGTCCTTGAACTAAGAGTTACACCATTGGCTTCTCTGGTTCTGAGGCTTTCAGACTTGGACTGAGCCCAGCTTCCCTGGGTCTCTAGCTTGCAGATGGCATATCATGGGACTTCTCAGCCTCCATAATCACGTGCACCAGTTTTCCTGAATAACCCCCTCTCAGATCTCTGTATATACCCTATTGGTTCTGTCTCTCTAGAGAATCTAGACTAATATAATGATTAAACACAACCATTATTAAAAATTCAATTACGGCTGGGCCTCATGGTTCATTCCTATAATCCCAGCATTTTAGGAGGCCGAGGTGGGGGCAGATCACTTAAGCCCAAGAGTTCAAGACCAGCCTGGGTAACATGGCAAAACCCTGTCTCTACAAAAAATTCACTGGGTATGGTGGTGCATACCTATAATCTCAGCTACTTGGGAGGCTGAGGCACAAGAATTGCTTGAACCCGGGAGGCAGAGGTTGCGGTGAGCTGAAATCATGCCACTGCATTCCAGCCTAGGTGATGGAGCAAGACCCTGTCTCAGAAAACAAAAACAACAACAAAAAACCTTTTACCAACATGCCACTTCAACTTTGGGACAGGTTTGAGAGGGAGCCAGAATGGCCCCCTTAGCCAGATCCTTGTAGACTTTTGTTTGGAGCTTATGACATCATACTGTTCTCACCAAGGCTTGTGGTATCTGTTTGTCACCAACAAAGCTGATTTTTTTTTTTTTTTTTTTTTTTTTTTTTGAGACAGAGCCTGTCTTTGTCTGTTGCCCGTGCTGGAGTCCAGTGGCATGATCTCGGCCCAGCCTGAGCACACAGCCAGTTCAAGCAGGTCTTCATCAATTCGTTGTAGATTTTTTTTTTTTTTCTGAGACCCTCTTGCTTTGTTGCCCAGGCTGGAGTGCAGTGGCACAATCTCGGCTGACTGCAACCTCCGCCTCCCAGGTTCAAGCAATTCCCCCACGTCAGCATCCTGAGTAGCTGGGGTTACAGGCGCCCGCCACCACACCCAGCTAGTTTTTGTATTTTTAGTACAGACTGGGTTTCACCATGTTGGCCAGGCTGGTCTCGAACTCCTGAGCTTAAGTGATCTGCCCACCTTGGCCTCCCAAAGTGCTGGGATTACAGGCATGAGCCACCGCACCCAGCCCATTGTAGGTTTTAAGATCACTGGTATCATCCATAGTAAAAAGAGAGAGGGATGGTCATGTTCATAGACCTTAAAGTGGAAAGTCACCTACACCTGGAAGCAGAGGCTTGGAAACTTCCAGCCACATGACCTCAGGAAAGTCCTTTCCCTTGTTACGTCTCAGTATCCCCAACTGTAAAGCAGGAGGGAGGACCCTGATGTCCAAGGCCCCTCCGGCGCAGGACTGTGAAGTGCCTAGGATGGGCTCCCATGGACCGGCTGGAGTCCCCAGATCCCCTGGGGTCCACCAACCCTGCTCTGGCAGCACACCCTGCGGGCTGCGACTCCCTCCCCTGCCCAAGTGGGTGCTTCTCAGGGAAGGGTCCAAATAGCTCTCCTGCCTCTCCTCCTGCCTTGACAGGGAGCAGGCTGCTTGGAGAGGCTTTTAAACCTGCCTGGCTGCTGTGAGTATTGATCAGCTTTGTTCCTTAATGGGATTCTTGTGTGCTCGCTGCCGGCCGCCCCTCCTCCAGCCCCCATTATTCTGGGCCATCGCTGCTTCAGGCCTCCTTCCCTCAGCTGAACAACACCAGAGAGTGGAAGAGCTGAGAGCGGCGCTCCTCTAAGGGGGAACGAGGGGACAAGCAAGCCACAGTGCTAGCTGGGGGCTGAGGGCTGAGCCACTGCCTGTCACAAAGGATGGCCGACTGCCAAGCACCTGTCCCAGGAGCTGCGGGCTACTTGGTGACTCCCACGCTGGGGTCAAGCCCTGGAGCCCTCTCCTGAGCCCAGCTGAGCCCCTCCTTCCCCCCTCATGGGTCCAAGCAAGTGTGGCCCTCGGGTGTGGGTGGCCGTGCCCTAGCCTCCCTCTCCCTGTTGTTGCCAAAGAACCCCCAAAAATGTCACCTGTGAAAGTTCTGGATTTCCTCGACTTCGGGAAATGGCAGTTTTCAGGCTGGTCTGTTGCTATGGAATTCAAATTCATGGCAACTTTGTGCCATTGTGTTGGCTGCCTGCCTTAGCTCCTCTGACTTCCTTTACAATCAAGTCAATAAAAGTGTCACCTCGCCCTCATCTTTTTAGTATTTATATTTCAGATCAATGTGAGGCCTGAAGCCCATTGATTACCCTCCGATGAGTTGCAAAAAAGTGCAGTATTAAAAAGGGCTGGTTCTGAGATGGAGCCAGGGAAGTTGCTGGTCATGTGAGTCAAGTTGTTTTCATATACAGCGACATCTTTTATTTATACGATTGCAATGTCTACCTCTGCTGTAGCTGTTCCTGCCTTTCCCGTGACACCAGGGGCTGCAGTTCCACGCCCCGACAAGTTGCCCGGTTGTTGCAAGCACCCCACAGTGGCCTCCAGCCTGTGCTGGGAAACCAGCTCTGAAGAGCAGGGACCCTGCATTACACCTTCCGTGACAGCCCCGAGGGGCATCTTCAAAAAAGAGACACACTCGTGGCACTTAAAGGAAGCTGAATGTGCCTGTTCCTGGCTGGTCTGGGAGAACAGGCTTGTGCTGGGGACATGGAACACACTTAATGGCCAATCGATACCCAAGTCATGGTATCTGCTGCCCGCGGTTTACGTTTTCTAATAGGCGCCTCCTCCGGTCGTCAATACAGTGGTAGAAATGTCATCTTCAACTTCATACTGGCCCCAGGGCTGCCTCCGAGGCGGCCAGCACAGCCCCTTACAGCCTGGAAAGGAACACAACCACTGGCGAGCTGGGCTTACGCATCCCCAAAGAGGACACGGGAACAGGCCAGAAACACACACGGCAGAGACTGCAAGCCCCATGGCTGCCCCTACCCATTTCGTCCCTGACTCACAGCTTGATGATGTAGCAATGAGGGTGAAAAAGAGGCCCGTGCAGGTTTTTTTGTCTTGTTTTGTTTTGTTTTGTTTTGAGACAGAGTCTCACTCTGTCGCTTAGGCTGGAGTGCAGTGGCGTGATCTTAGCTCACTGCAACCTCCGCCTTTGGGTTCAAGTGATTCTCCTGCCTAAGCCTCCCAAGTAGCTGGGATTACAGGCACGTGCCACCAAGCCCGGCAAATTTTTGTATTTTTTTTTAGCAGAGATGGGGTTTCTCCATGTTGGCCAGGCTGGTCTCAAAGTCTTGACCTCAAGCGATGCCCCCTGCCTTGGCCTCCCAAAGTGTTGGGATTACAGGCGTGAGCCACCACGCCTGGCCTCATGCAGGCTTTTGAAGCAGAGGGAAAGCATCTCAAAGCACGGCAAGAGGGGACAGAGCTGGGCAAGGGAAGGAGTCCGTCATTTTTAATAGTTTGTAATTTAGGAAGTAATGGAGTGGCATGACGAGGGGCTTTGAATTTTCACACCCAGCTACTCTGCTTCATAGCTGTGTGATTTTCGGCAAGTGACTTAACATATCTGCGCCACAATTCCTTATGCATAAACTGGGGATGATAACAGTGCCTGATTGGTGGGGCAGCCTGCTGGAAGCTTAACTGGGATAACACAGGTGATGAGTCTGGTCCAGGCAGCTGGCACAAAGGAAGTGCTCCCTCCTTCTTATTACTAACTCGTGTTATTGTTACTGTACAAAATGCCTGACCCTCCATCAGACATTGCACCCCATGGCACGCTGGCCATCCCCAAGCAAGGCCTCTACACGTGCCTGTGCATGCCTTCTCTGACAAGGAGGGGCTGTGTCAGCTCCGGCCACCCCTGTATCCTCAGAGCCCAGTACTCTGTTTCACTTGTCACCAGGCTCTGTTTTAAGTACTTTTCTGTGCACTAGCTCATTAGATCCTCAATAATATGATGGCTAGCCATTCATCACAACAGTTTCTAGAAAATTCCTTGCAGATGTGAGAATGTGGCTGGTGTCATTGTGGAGTTTGACGGCATTTCTCTTGGTGGGTGATGTTGGGAGTTTAATTAGAAATGGTGGGGCAGGCCAGTTGCGGTGGCTCACACCTGTAATCCCAGCACTTTGGGAGGCCAAGGCAGGCAGATTGCTTTAAGGCCAGGAATTCAAGACCAGCCTGGGCAACATGGTGAAACCCTATATGCACACAAAAAAAGGATGAGCCAGGTGGGGTGGCATGCACCTGTAGTCCTAGCTACTATGGAGGCTGAGGTGAGAGGATCACCTGAGCCCAAGGAGATAAAGGCTACAGTGAGCCATGATTGCACCACTGCACTCCAGCCTGGGCGACAGAGTGAGATCCTATATCAAAGAAGAAGGGAAGGGAAGGGGAGGGGAGGGGAGAGGAGGGGAGGGAAGAAGAGAAGGAAGAGAAGGGGAGGGGAAGGGAGGAAAGAAGGGAAGGGCTGGGTGCAGTGGCTCATGCCTGTAATCACAGCACTTTGGAAGGCTGAGGCGGGTGGATAACCTGAGGTCGGGAGTTCGAGACCAGCCTGATCAACATGGAGAAACCCCATCTCTACTAAAAATACAAAATTAGCCTGGCATGGTGGCACATGCCTGTGATCCCAGCTACTCAGGAGGCTGAGGCAGGAGAATCACTTGAACCCGGGAGGTGGAGGTTGCAGTGAGCCAAGATCGCGCCATTGCACTCTAGCCTGGGGAACAAAAGCTAAACTCCATCTTAAAAAAAAAAAAAAAGGGAAGAAAGGGGAGGGGAGGGTGGGGGAGGGGAAAAGCAAAGCTGGGGCAAGTGACCAGACCATGAGAGTGTCGAAGGACCCCTTGCTGGGGGCGCCTAAAGACCGCGTGCAGCTCGTGTCTTCTTGCCTGGCTTCTTGCTCACTCTTTTTTGTCTTTTTTTTTTCTTTAAGGTGAAATTTACATAACAAAGAATCAGCCACTTGAAAGTGACCATGGCATTTAGTACTTTCACAAAGTTGTGCCACCACAACCTCTAACTAGTTCCAAAATATCTTCATCACCCCAAGGTAAAACTCTGTATCCATTCATTAGCAGTTACTCCCCACTTCCCTTCTCACTCCTGCAACCACCAATCTGCTTTCTGTCTATGGATTTACCTATTCTGGATATTTCATATAAATGGGATCATAATACATGACCTTTCGTGACTGGCTGCTTTTACTTAGCATAATGTTTTCAAGGTTCATCCTGGTTGCAGCACGGATCAATACTTCATTCCTCTTTAAGGCAGAATAATATTCCGTTGCCTGGATAGACCACATTTTGTCTACCCATCGCCTGTCGGAGGGCACTTGGATTGCTTCTACCTTTTGTCTCTTGAGAATAAGCTGCTGAGGACACGGGTGTGCAACTCAAATACTCTTGATTTGCATCACAGCTGGACTTGCAGCTCTCAAAACCATCCCCTCTCCTGGTTCTGCCCTGGTGCCCCCATCCCCCTGGTTGACTCCTACTCACTCCTTAGGGCTCAGCTTCATGCCACTTCCTCCAGGAAGCCTCCTTGCTGTGCCTGGACAAGGCTGGTGCTCCTTTTCCTGAGGGGCTCCGTGACACTCTGGACATCCCCAAGCAAGCCCTCTGCATGTGCCGATCACTGCTTGTGAATGTCTTCCCTGATGAGGATGCAGCTGTGCCTGTGCCAGCCACATCTGTATCCTCAGAGCTCAGCACAATCCTGGGTGCACAGGAGGCACTTTAAAATGCTTGTTGATTACCTAGGTGGCCATCACCTCTGCAATTACTGGGACTTTGTGGCAGCTTCATAGGTTTTCTGACCCAGGAGTGATCATCAGATTGCAGGTTGGAGCGAGGTTCGTTTAATAGACGGGAGAAGCCACCTCCAGTGATTATCCCCAGTGGTGAAAGGCCCTTGGGAGACTTGTTGATCAAACAAAATGCAGTATGAAAATGGGAGCAGGCCGGGGAGCGGTGGCTCACGCCTGTAATCCCAGCACTTTGGGAGGCCAAAGTGGGTGGATCGCCTGAGGTCAGGAGTTTGAGACCAGCCTGACCAACATGGTGAAATCCAGTCTCTACTAAATCTACAAAAATTAGCCAGGTTTGGTAGTGCATGCCTGTAATCCCAGCTACTCAGGAGGCTGAGGCAGGAGAATCGCTTGAACCCGGGAGGCAGAGGTTGCAGTGAGCAGAAATCGTGCCACTGCACTCCAGCCTGGGTGACAAGAGCAAAACTCTGTCTCAAAAAAAAGAAAGAAAGAAAGAAAGAAAATAAAAGAAAATGGGAACAAAGCTGCCATTAAAAATGATTAATTAGAGCCCTGCTCATAGGTCTATGAGGAACAACACTATTAATATTCATGACCCTTAAACATTCTCCATGCACAGCCACTTACTCTTTATTTCTGTACTTGCTACTGTGTGGGCTCACCCCTTACCCTGAAGCTCTCCGAGGCATGAATTCTTCCCCAGAATGATTCCCTCTGGAGGGAACTGGGCCAGAGTTTCTGCCACTCACTTGCCTAAGGACTGTCACCATTGTTTACCCGCTCCCCAGACACCTGCGCCGGGCAGCTCAGAAAGTGCTTCCCCTCCCACCCCAGCCAGGTAGCAGGCAGAATGAGCCTTTTTTACGGTTTTATTTTGTAGCTGAACGCCACGGTGGTTTCTGGGAAGAAGGGGATAATGCCTGACCCCACGGGAGAGGGCTTAGCTTTCCCTAATAAGATGGCAGCAGAGAGATGACACAGAGAGAATGAAGGGACCGCTTCAATAGGGCAGCTGAAAGGAAACCATTCACGAGGGAAGGCAGAGTGAGAAGCCCGCAGGGGCAGGCGCCCCAGGAGCCCGTCAGCTCCACGGCAGCTCCAGCTGGGGAACATGCCAACCGCAACCTGGGAAAGCGCCAATTAAAAATATTAACCCCTGTGCAGGGCTCCGGACGCGGGCGCTGGTCATGGCGGAGCAGCCGCTCTGTGCTTTGAGGAAGATGTGTAGGAGAAGGAAGTGCAGAGAACCCAGTCGGGCTCATTGTTTTGCCTGTCCTGGTGGGAGCAAAAATCACTCCCTAGCACTTTTTACCTGTTTCTTGCCCCTGTGGCATCTTTGCTCTCCATCTGCCTCTTAGGAAGGGCCTCCTCTCTGCAGTGCCATCAACCCTTATGAGGGCTCCGTGAGGATAAAGACCGCGTCCACTTTGCTTGCTGGGGCCCAGCACACAGCAGGAGCTCAATAAATGCTCAATGAAGGATAATTCGGTTATTTAGCCCTATTTAATTACAAGCAACTCTCAATTGTCTTTAAAAATGATCAGGAGGGGAAGAGAACATTCAAACATGTCTATTTGTCTTGGGAGTGGGGTTCTTGGGCTGGTATTTCATAATACATGTGATTACACCAGGTATTTTGCAGGAATTTTCTTCTCCAGGTCTGAGATGTGTTACGTAACTTTTCTTCTTTAAATGTAATTGACATTCACTGGGTGCTGCACAGGCACTGGGCGTGGTCTGAGGGCTTCATCCTCACATGCTCCGGGATGGAAGCGTGATAGCAGCTGCACTTCCCACCACTAGGCGCATGACTTAATCAGGTATGTCCCAAATAATAGCCAGCCACACACACCACACACACGCACACCACACACACACCACACACACCACACGCACACCACACACGCACACCACACACCACACACACCACACACACACACACCACACGCACACCACACGCACACCACACGCACACCACACACACCACACGCACACCACACTCACACCACACACGCACACACACACCACACGCACACCACACACACACACCACACGCACACCACACACGCACACACACCACCACACGCATACACACACTACACACACACCCCACACACACACCACACACACACCACACACGCACACACACGCACACACACCACACACACCACATACACCACACACACCACACACACACCACACACGCACACACACGCACACACACCACACACACCACATACACCACACACACCACACACACACCACACACCACACACACCACACACACGCACACACACACGCACACACACACCACACACACACCACACACACACCGCACACACACACACCACACACACAGAGCTTCATGGCCATATTTAGTGATTAGCTAATATAAAAAAGTTTCTACAAAGCTGACTTTACCCAGCAGGTACATTCCTTACCTTGTGATCTTGATGGGGAAACTGAGGCTCAGAGAAGTGAAGCAACTTCCCAGGTTCACACAGCTAGAGACTGGCAGACTATAGGATGTGGTGTTTACGTAAATGCAAATGTATTTGAAAGCTTTTGATTCTGAGGCTAGAAGTTCATTCAAGAGGATCCGACTATCTTCTGCTGCACATAAACGGGATCTCCCGCTTTGCTCTTACGTGACTGTGACTGGCTTCAACCCCTGTTGTGGAAGCGAGCTGGTGCTCCCTGCACCGCCCTTGCCTGGGGCAGCTACAGCTCAGCCTGGCTCGGCACTCCCCATCTTGCCAGACTGCCCCAGTCCCTCTAGACAATCAGTCTGGTCTTCCCCAGCCTCCCAGCTCTGTCTTCAGTGCCCTTTAATTAAACAGCAACTCTCCGCGGAAAGCAATTGAATTATCTAATTATGCCCTCCTAACCCAATTGCCGTCGTTAACACCAGTGACTTGGCAAAGCAGGTGTCTATGGGGCTCAATGGGAACCAGCAGTGACCCCCAAGCCACTCCTCTCTCCCACCCCACCCAACCCCAGACCTTGTCCTAAATAATGAATAGCCCAGAACCTGATGGCTGTGCTGGCAGGGACCTCAGATGCTGGCAGGAGCTTCAGCTGCCCTTAAATGCTCCTGAGTGGCTGCAAAGGACAGGGAGGGTAGAACATCCATCCGAGAGACCTCCTCCTGCCCTGGCTGGGCCCCGGACCGCTCTGTGGCACCCAAAGCATCTGGCTTCATATCCACTGGTTTGTTTTGTGTAATCATCCTGCAGCTCCTGAGCGGGCATCTCCTGTGTGAGGGCACACTGCCAGGGGCTGGGCATCAGAGATGAAGTCTTACTGTCACCTGGCTATAGTCCCAGGACATGGCCTTCACCCTGACTGAAGCTGGGGCTGGCTGACTCACCCCTGCCTTTTCTGGGGCCCCCAGCTCAGAGCCCCTCTTGGAGAAGGATTCAAGGCATATTTGAATAATAACTATTAAGATAAAATTCTAATATCGTGTGCATAATATTTAATGTGCTTCCTATGTAGCAAGCACCAGGTTCTTTTAATTTAAACGTAATTCTTACTTTTTTTTTTTTTTTTTTGAGATGGAGTTTCACTCTTGTTGCCCAGGCTGGAGTGCAATGGCATGATCTTGGCTCACTGCAACCTCCGCCTTCCGGGTTCAAATGATTCTCCTGCCTCGGCCTCCTGAATAGCTGAGATTACAGGTGCCCACCACCATGCCCAGCTAATTTTTGCATTTTTAGTAGAGATGGTGTTTCACCATGTTGGCCAGGCTGGTCTCAAACTCATGACCTCAGGTGATTTTCCCACCTCAGCTTCCCAAAGTGCTGGGATTACAGGCGTGAGCCACCACGTCTGGCCTTACTTTTTAATTTGAAAAAATGTCAAACCTATGCAAGTATAGCAACATTAATTCCTTTTGTACCTTTCCCTCGATTCCCAGTTTGTGAGCACCTTGCCACATTGCTGTCTCTCTCCACACATAGTCTATACTGTTTTAGTTTTGTTGACTCCTTCTAGAGTTAGTTGCAGACATCATGCCCCTTCACCACGAATTACTTGCAGCTTGTGTCATCTAAGAACGGGACACTCACAGCCTCAGGACAATGATCAGATTCAAGAAATTTAATACTGATAGCATACCACTGCCCTATGCGGGAGATGGTCCCTGTGCACGTTTTGCTAATTTTCCCAATACTCCTCTTTTCAGTAATTTTATCTTTTCCCTTGACCCAGGGTCCAGTCCAAGACCCCACATTACATTGGGTTGTGCCTCGTCAGCCCCTGTAGTCTAGACCAGCTCCTCAGCCCATATATATATATATGTATATAATATATAATATATATAATGTATATATATAATGTATATATACACACACATATACATATGTATATATGTATATACATATATGTGTACCTTATATATACGTGTGTGTGTGTGTATATATATATGTGTATTTTAATTTTGGAAAAATTTTAGATTTACAGAAAATTTCCAAAGATAGAACAGAGTGTTCTCCATAACCCTTCATCCAGTTCCCCCTAATGTTATCATCTGACGTAACCACAGTACACCTGTCAAAAGTGAGAAAAGAGCATTGTTGCTGCACTACAGATCAAACTCCAGACTTTGGATTTCATCTGTTTTTCCACGAATGTCCTTTTTCTGTTCCAGGATCTCACTCTGTACTCAGCAGCAGCTGTTGATCTTTCAAGAGACTGATGGACGTTAGGTTCTTTCCAAACTTGTGTCATTTTAATTTCCTCAACAACCCTGCAAAGACAGTGTGTTATCGAGGAAACTGAGATGAGAGGAGGTGAAATGACTCACCCAAGGTCACATGGCTAGTAAGTGGAAAAGGCTGACTCAAGCCCTCAGCCTGGCTCCAAAGCTAGCTCTAACTTCATCTGCATCATGAATCTCTCTCTCTGTCTCTCTGTCTCTCGCTCTCATGTATACATCACACTCACACAGAGGTGCACACACAGCGTTTTACCCATATTTAGCAATTGGCTAACATAAACAATTTTAACAACGTGCCAAATATTAAAAGAATCCCTCACTTTATCCAACAGGTATATTCCCAAAAAGTTGACTGTAGTTCTGTAGAAGAGCTCACTAGAAAGTAGCCATGTATCGGCTGGGCACGGTGGCTCACGCCTGTAATCCCAGCACTTTGGGAGGCCAAGGTGGGAGGATCACCTGAGGTCAGGAATTCAAGACCAGCCTGGCCAACATGGTGAAACCCCATCTGTACTAAAAACACAAAAATTAACCGGGCATGGTGGTGCGTGCCTGTAGTCCCAGCTACTCCAGAGGCTGAGGCAGGAGAATCACTTGAACCCAGGAGGCGAAGGTTGCAGTGAGCCAAGATCACACCACTGCACTCCAGCCTGGGCGATAGACGGAGACTCCATCAAAAAAAAAAAAGTAGCCATGTATCCCTTGCCTGCTATGGGCTCAATGCTTTGCATATATTTCTTCATTTGATCAGTACACAACTGTTGATGGGATGTGCTGCCACGCCCATTTTAGAGATATGAAAATGGAGTCACAGACATGAGAATTGACTCATTCTAGGTGGAACGGCCAGTTACTAGCCGAGCGGGGATTGGAACTCAGTTCCCTTTGTCCCCAGTGCCTCGTCCTTAACCACCAGGTTCAACTCACTCCCAGATGAAAGGGTTCCCATTGTCCTTGTGCGTCCTAGTGCAGTGGCAGTGGAGAACGCTGGACAGAATGGCTGCAGAGGCTCTGCGGTAGGCCTGACGCCACTCATGATTCCCAGGGACTCCTGTGCCTCGGGCAGCCAGTGCCACCCTGTCACTCACAGGGACGAGGCTGATCCAAGGGCTCCACTTTAATAACGGGTCCAGCTGGTGCCAGCTTTTATTTTAGCGACGTGTGAATGCTGTTGCCATGGAATGCAGCATTATACCCAGGGTGCAGGAACTACAGAGAGGAGAAGCTGCTCTGGGCTGTGTTTTTCCCTCTATCCAAATTTCATTTCCCTCTGCGTGTTCCACCACTGATTATCTTTTTAGTTTGCACAGAAAACTGGCACACGGAGGACAGTTTGAGTCAAGGCGCTCTGTGCTTTATCGTCCCCAGTCCCCATGTGTTTACAAGCCACCACTTCTGAGAAGGGAGGCATATGAAATTGTTATTTTCCCACTGTGTGTGAAAATAGCATCCGAGTAGAGCGTGGGGCAGGATTGGTCCAACATGCCAAGCAGCTCTTCCTTCTCAGTAGGACAGCGGTCCCCAAACTGCTCCTCAGACACCCTTCACTCCTGTTAAAACTTGGCTTAAAAAGTCTCTTTTTGAAAAGAGGGGCTTGGGACTCCCAGGAGTCTTTGGCTGGGCATGTACACAAACCAGCGGCCCTCTCAGCCGTGCGGCGCGTGGAGGTTGTGTGAGCCCTGGCTTCCGCGTCAGCAGACCTGGACTTAGCTTCCAACAAGCTGAGTGAACTTGGGCCAGTGACTTAACTACTCTGGCCCCCCTCAATTGCCTCATTTGTTTTTTGTTTTTTCTTCGAGACGAAGTTTCGCTCTTGTTGCCCAGGCTGGAGTGCGATGGCATGATCTCAGCTCACGGCAGCCTCTGCCTCCTGGGTTCAAGTGATTCTCCTGCCTCAGCCTCCCAAGTAGCTGGGATTACAGGCACCTGCCACTTCACCTGGCTAATTTTTTGTATTTTTAGTAGAGACAGGATTTCCGCATATTGGCCAGGCTGGTCTTGAACTCCTGACCTCAAGTGATCCACCTGCCTTGGCCTCCCAAAGTGCTGGGATTACAGGCGTGAGCACTGTGCCCGACCAATTTCCTCATTTGTAAACAAGGGAAACAACCGGTTACAGCTCAGAGCTGGGGGATAAAGAAAAAGGCTGTAAAGCCCAGTGCCCGGCACAAACTAACCGCGTGGTGACAGGAGTTGGCAGCGGTATCGCCTTTTCTTCCCATGACCACTCCCTACTTCCACTCCCTACTTCCTTCCTTCCTTCCCCCTCTTCCTCCTTCCTGGACAAAAGGACAGGGCATGAGGTTGGGGAAGTGGTGAAGGGGGTGGGTAAAAGGCTAAATGGGTGCTTTTAGCCTAGTAGAAGGCACAATACATATTCCAAATAGCTGCAATGCCTGTGAGACTGTACTCACGGCCCGTGGTCACCGAGCACAACCTCCACCTCCCAAGTTCAAGACCAAGTGCTTCTGGTACATGTGGCTTTAAGTGCAACCTCCGCCTCCCAGTTTCAAGACCAGGCGCTACCGGTACATGCGGTTTTAAGTGCACTTTGTACATGATCTTTCTTTTCTTTTCTTTCTTTTTTCTTTTTTTTTCTTTTTTTGAGGCAGAGTCTCACTCTGTTGCCCAGGCTGGAGTTAAGTGGCACAATCACGGTTCACTGTGGCCTCTATTTCCCTGGGCTCAGGTGATCCTTCCACCTCAGCCTCCTGAGTAACTGGCACCACCATGCCCCACTAATTTTTGTATTTTTTTATAGAGACGGGGTCTCACCATGTTGCCCAGGCTGGTCTCAAACTCTTGGGCTCAAGTGATCCTCCCACCTTGGCCTCCCAAAGTGTTGGAATTACAGGCGTGAGCCACTTCACCCGGCCTATGAGATCTCTTCTAATCCTCAAAACAATCCCATGGGGGAGGGGCTATTCTTATTCCCATTTTGCAGATGGGAAGACTGAGATTCAGAGAGATTCACTAATACATCGAAGTCACACGTCTACGGGAGGGTGGGGGCTGGGGTTTCAAGCTAGTTGTCTGCAGAGCTGTAAGCTTTGTCACTACCACACCCTTCCCACAAGAGCAGTCCAGGGCCTCAGGGTCAGGGGCTGGCATTAGTTCTTCCAGGGGGGAGAGCCAGGGATGGCTCCTCAGAGGAGGGAGCAGCAGGGTCAGCCCCTGAAGCCCGGTAGGATGTCCTGGAGACCTATGGCGACGGCAGGCCTGGGTTGGGGGCCAGAATCCACCGTTTTCAGTGCCCACTATTTTGTTCCCAAGGAAGAAACGTCCAGGCCAGGGGCATCGCAGGTGTGTATGTGAAACAGCCTGGACCCCCGGACTGCAGCATGGAGGGCAGGAGGGAGTAACATGAAGCAGCTGTTGGGGGAAGCTGGGCTAGCATCACTTTAGGGCCACTTGCAAACCTCATTCTCTAGGCAATGAGAAACGGAGGGTTGCCAGGGAATGGAATGAATGGGGCAGAAGGGATGTGAGGCTCAGATGATGGCATCAAAGGTACAAGTCGGGAACTGGACTGTCTGCTGAGGGGCGTTCATGGTCATCCATTTACTCATCTGTTGTGTCCTTGAACTGTTACATTCTTCCCAACTAACATACAAGCTCGCTCAGGTCAAGTGGAGGAGCGAATGTTGTGGGTGCTCAGGGGGCCGTGGGGAGTTTCAGCGATTGGGGGCGGCTCACTGCTGTCAGCACCGTCTACCCCCTCCCCCCAACCTGGCCCCTTGTCTCCAGATGCCATGGTTTTTTCTTCTTCTTCCTCCTCTAGGGCAGGTAAAACCCCAAGGAATACCTGGAAGTGGGAGGAATGGAAAGCGGGTGGTGAGGGGGGCACCCCTCTTCATCCACTGTGGAAATTCCAGGCAGCTCGGGAGAGCTTGGACGGACTGTTTTCATTAGGAGTCATACCCACTAACCCACACGCAGACCTCTGCACTTCTCATCTGAACACGGAGAATATATTTCAGAGCCGTGATTGTCTCACTATGTATGTGAGGGGGAAAAGCTGACAGGTAAGACAATCCTATTCAGGAGAGAGACAGAGAGAGAGAGAGGAGAGAGAGAGAGGGGAGTGTGCAATAGCAAGAACTAGAAGGAAATGCACTTTTATTATTATTATTTTAAGACAGAGTCTCGCTCTGTCACCCAGGCTGGAGTGCAATGGTGCGATTATGGCTCACTAGGTAGCCTCGAACCCCTGGGCTCAAGTGATCCTCCCACCTCAGCCTCTTGAGTAGCTGGAACCACAGGTGCAGGCCACCATGCCCAGCTATTTATTTTTATTTTTATTTTTTGTAGAGATGAGGTTTTGCTACATTGCCCAAGGCTGGTTGCAAACTCCTGGCCTCAAGCCATCCTCCCACCTTGGCCTCCCAAATTTCTGGGATTACAAGTGCAAGCCGCTTTGTCTGGCCAAATTTGATTTTAAATATGCCAATTAGCATCGATGCTGATCCTATTAATCCACTAATTACTTAGCTTTACCTGAGCACACAGGAGTCATTTAATATAAACTGCACATACCCCTCTTCTTACTCATTGCTTGTTGGGTCATTCACCTAGTACACATGTATTGAGTGTCTACTGTGGGCAAGGCACAAGAGGTCTTCACTGAGCCAGCCAGGCAAAGCCTTCCCCTGTGCAGCTTGCAGTCTGGTGGAGGTGTGAGGAGGGGGCCCCGGTAACCAGGAAGTCACAGCATGGTGTGGGCAGGGCTCTGTATCAGGGGAAACATCGGATCAGGTGGGAGCTGCAGAGGCCTGGGCGCCCCCAGCATCGGCTCCCTCTGACCCTCTGACTGTCTGCCTCCTGACCCATCTGGGTTTCAGGAGGGTAGAACTATATCAGTCTTGTTCTGCCATTCTTCTGGATAAGGCACATGGAACGGCCCTGGTGGGTACTTATTAGATGAATAGACATCACTTTTTAACACCTACTCAGGCACAGCCCTTGGCAAGACCGGCCTGTTTCATGCTGCATCATTGCTGTCTCTATTTCCTTTTTGTAGATAAGGGGACTTGGAGAGGTGAGATTGTTCGCATCGGGTTATACGGTGAGAGAGTTGTAGAGTGGGGATTGGAACTACTTCTTTCCCAAGATCTCATTCCCCCCATTCCCCCTTCTCCCAAAGCCAGACCTGCTTCCATCAGCACCTGCCACCTTCTCAACAGCCTGTGCCAGGTAGAGGTGAGGGAAGGAAGGGCAGGTGGGAAGGAGGGTAGAAGGAGAGGGCAGTCTGGAGTCAGGAATATCCGCGGCGCCCAGTCTTGGCGTCTTGTGATGCTGAAACTCAAGAGCCCCCTGACTCAGCAGGATATTAATAACCCCGGCCGGTCCTGGGAGGGCACTTCTGCCAGGGAGGAGAACAGCACGGCTGTGCGCCCTCCCTGCCGCTGGTGGCAGCTCACACTCTACTGTGCTCACCTTGCCTGGCTCCCCACACAGGGAGCTCCCTGGAAGCTCCTTGGAACAGATGCTGCTCTGTATCTCCAGACCCTAACACAGAGCTGGGTGCACTGAAGGCACTCAATAAATAACTGTGGAGAGAATGAATGGATGGACAGATACATAAACAAAGCTTCAAATTTCCCAGAAACATCCCTCCCAGTTCCTCTCCCTACTTTATCATCCAGTTGCACATAATATGTGCTCAATGAACACAGGTTGGCCAGGCATGGTGGCTCATACCTGTAATTCCAGCACTTTGGGAGGCTGAGATAGGAGGATCACTTGAGCCCAGGAGTTCGAGACCAGCCTGGGCAACATAGTGAGACCCCTGTCTCTACAAAAAATAAAAAAATAAATAATTAGCCAGGCATGGTGGCACACATTTGTAGCCCCAGCTACATGGAAGGCTGAAGTGGGAGAATTGCCTGAACCTGGGAGGTAGAGGCATGTCCTCACCACTGCACTCTGGCCTGGGCAACAGAGTGAGATCCTGTCTCAAATAGTAGTAGTAATAATAATATTATTATTAATAATAATAATACACACAGGTTGCTTGTTTCATGTTTAACATTGCCCTCAATTGAACACATTTCTCAAGTACCGTGTGTGTCTGGTGTGGCCCTGGGCTGTCTATAGGGTGGGTAGAGACTCATCGTCATCCTCTAGAAGAGGGAGAACATGGAGTCCAATGTGCCTCTCCCCCATCCAGACAGACATGACGAATCCATCGCCAGGCAGCCATGACTAGTCAATCACAGCACTCTGTCCTGATAACCTGGGATCCAGCTCAACACAGGCCCCTCGTCAACACTGATACTTGGAATTTTCCCCCTCTTCACCCTCTCTGCCTGCTGCACTTCTCCATCTGAGTCTGAGAGACCACAGACGAGGGCAGCCAGAGAAGAGCCCCCTCTTCCAGAAGCAGAAGCTACTCTCCTCTCTGGTTATAAAATGCAGAGTGGTGGGTGGGCTTAGCTGGGGGAAGGTTACTGGGGACAGTAAAGCATAGGCTCTATAGGACCAGAAGTTGCCTTCCTGCTCTGCTGTGGGAGGACCCCAAGGTGGCCTGACCCCAGTGACCTGGGCCCTGAGGGGGATGCTTGGGAGCGGGGTCTTCCTGAAAACACCCTAGGGAATCCCAAGGGCAGCAGAGAACCACATCACCCCAAACTCTGGGCTGCGGGCATGTGCACATGTGTGTTTGAGGTCAGCAGTGATTATCAGTATACTGAACAACCAGCAGGCCATGGGTGCCGCTCAAGGGGACAGGCAGGTGCCAGGTGAGCGCAGGAGTGAGACCTAGAGGTCCTGCTGCTGTGCCAGGCACTAGCCCAGGTAGCTGCTGGGTTTGGGGGAGGTCTAGCTATCTAGAGGCTCCCAAGGAAGGGTGCTGAGTGGCCTGGGAAGTGGGATGGGGAGATCCTCCAGGGGCCCAGAATAGTGGCTCTTTGCCGACAGTAAATGCATGAAGCATTTCAATGTTTCAACAAATGGGAGTGGTGGCCCTCGTGCAGACCAGCCAGACAGCAGCAGCCCCACATATGGATGCCTCATGCCAAGAGGTTCTTTCTGGAAACTGCCTGGTCATACCTGGTTAAGAGGTTCCAGCCTCACCCTTGGGCTCCCAAGGCCCTGCAGACACAGAGCAGTTGCTCGGTACATGTTTGGCCATTTAGCTGCAAAAGGAGAGTTTTTCCCAGTGTACCATAAGGCATTTCTGGAGCTCACATTGACAAAAATTAAAAATCAAAGCGCAGACCAGAAGCTCAGGCCTGTCTACCCGGCCCGCCGCCTCTGTGTTCCCCAGTGGCCGCGCCGCTGGCTGCCCAGGGCATCACCTGTGCCATGTGCGTGGTGTGTTAATGTCAGGCTTCTAACAATCCTGTTCTTGACGCATGTCTCTCCTCTCCTTAGGGAGTTGTCATTGTGCTAATCGTTCAGGGAAACATTTGTACTGGGTGAGCTGAGACTCCTGTGTCAGGAGAGGACCTGGGAGGCCAGCAGCTTATCTGAAAATGTTAGCACTGGAAGGACCCTCAGGTGCCACCAGCTCAAACTCCTCCCTTGATGGATGAAGATCTTGAACCCCAGAAATGGAGTCAGGGACTTAGCTACAGTCCCAAAGCTTTCAGGGGGCAGAATTGGGGCAAGAAATTCTGAGAAATGTGGGCGGGGAAGGGTCAAGGCACTGGCCGTGGGGTCACAGGCGTGTGTTTGGATCCTGGTGTAGGACTTGGATCAAGTTGTTTCACCTTTCAGAGCCTCAGTTTCCCTATCTGTAAGGAGGGGACAAGGAAGAGCCCCCGCTTCCAGGTCTGGCACATGTTCTGTTATGTGGGGCGCGAGTAGGGGTTTGGAAGAGAGAGGTGGTGCTTTTGGCTGCACAGTGAACGGGTGTTGTAAGCTGACCTCAGAGAATGAGTTCATTTGAACAGGAGTTCAGGGATACATCCCTCTATTTGACAGGAAAGCATATTTTCTTTGCCTTCTAATGTCGCCCTAGTTCACCGTCTTATGAATTCAAAGCCAAAGGTGGCCTTTCCCCCTTTGAGGTGGGGTGAGCACTCCCTGTTGCTAGAGGCCCAAAGGCTGTGCTAGGTAAGGGGAGGCCCTTCTGCTCAGGCTGGGGACACTTTCCAGGGTCAAGGGTTCACCTGCTGCCGGCAGGCTGATCACCTGCGGGGCTCCTACACCCCTCTGAGCACTCTGCAGTCATGATTGCATTCTTAACTTCTCATGACAACCCTGAGAGGTGGTGCTGTTGTGCCCACTGTACAGATGGAAAATTGAGGTGAGAAGGCGTGCCCAAACACATAAGTGGCAGCACAGGGACTCTCAGCCTGGGCTGTCGGGTTCTGAGACCAGGCTCATAAATGTCAAGCTTACCGCGAATGTGGCCAAAGACCATCATATAGGCCACTGGAGGACCATCCTGGGGCCGTCTCAGCGTCCCCAGGTGACCACGCCACACGTGCTTGGCTCAGAGTCCCATTGGCCTCAAGGTGATCTCCAAAAGCAGTGAAAGAAGCTGGGGTCATCAGAACTACAGAGAGGGGTCCTGGAGGAGCCTCTGGGCAGGGCAGGGAAGGGAGTGGGCCAGATAACCACAGAACTGCATCGTGCAGCCAAGTTGGACTCCAGAACCAGCAGAACCAAGAAGAGAGGAAGTCGGGCCCAGAACTTTTGTTTTCCCAGATTCAAAAGAAAAATCTCCTGGGAATCCTTTTGAATGTGAGAAGCCATGTCCCTCCAACTCCCAGGTGATGCAAAAAGCAAAGCATGTGGCCAAGTGACCCTGGCTGCTTTTCCCTCCCAGCCTGCACGTCTGTGTTTACTCCACCAGTAAAAAAAAAAAATGAACCCAGTGAAAAAGGAGTGAAGGGTAGGGATGGGAGGCAGAAGACTCTGTGAGGAATCTCCAGGGCGGACAACTCACCGGGACCTCCAGGAGGGGGAGGAGTCCCACCCCCAGAAACGGGGGCAGCATGGGCTAAGTGTGGACACCCTAGAGGTCACGGGCAACGGCCAGCCAAGTCCACGGAGTGAGAGACCAGTGGCAGCTGGAGCTGTCTCCATCCATTAGGTCGAGTGTCATGAAACAAGAAATCCAAGCTGGTTCCCAAGATCAGGAGTTGACTTTGTGAGCGATGGTACCTGCCACCTTCTAGGGAGCCCTGATCCCAAGGCCTTCCTTTGAATAGAAAAGATCGACCAAGAGGGAGGCAGGACGAGGAAGAGAGAGGGACCCTGTCTCACCGTGTCTTACAGCCTGGACTGCTGGAAAGCACAGATGTGGGGATGTTTGGGGAAACATCACTGTGTTTCCTTTTGGCAGGATTCAGAACAAGGGCCAGGGCCAAGGTCACAGGACTCAGAATTCAGTGCTTTGATGGACCAAGAGTTTGTATGCCAATGGTGACAACTTAATGAGGAAATGATTGCACACAACACAGCATGTGTGAATGTGCACGTGAGATCAGGAAGGAGGCAGCCAGGGAATACTCTTCTGTTGATCAATTTCTCTTGCTGTGGGTCGTCTTTCAGAATTTTCAGCTGCCTTTCGTTACAAAGATTGCTGCGCCCAGCTTGCCTACAGCTGTCGTTCATCTGTGTAGGACTTTGCATGGTTGCAAATGGGTGCTTTTGGGGTGGGGCCTACATGGGGCTCTTTTTGAATGACGACAATGATCAAGCGAGCAGGGTGTGGGGGTGCCGTGCTCTGAAGGCCGCTGCAGGGTTCGTGAGCTCCCCGGGGCAGTGGGAGGCAGAGGGCTGAGGCGCAGGGCAGGTAGTTCTATAAGTGGGTCAATTATTTAGTGATCAGCACATGTCTGAGAGGAAGGCCACATCTGCTTTGCTGTCCTGGAGGCCCAGATCCCCTGCCCAGTAAGGAAGAAAGATGTTTTTCTCTAGGGGAGGAGTCGCCGGGTGGGAGGGGGAGGCAGCTTCCTCCTGCTGATAATGCATTTTCCCTTCTGATTGCAGCCTTTCCTCAGCTCCTGCTCTCCTTGCTGATGCAAACCTCTTCCCAATCACCTCCACACGCCCCTGCTGCCCCGAGCGAGCGGGAGGCTGTGAGAAGCCTGCACACCTGGCGAGAGGATGAGGCGGACCCAGGAGAAAGATCCCATGACTTGGCCAGCTGCGGCTCCTTCCACAACTTCTCCTGCTCCCCACATTGGGAGTCGGGAGAAACTGTCCCAAAAGCAGGAGAGGAATGGGTGGGGTGAGGGTGGAAATTCGGATTCGGATTCAAGAGCAGATTCTGAATTGTTCATGTGTGAAAAGAGACACTGTGGCTGGGAGGAGAGCTGGGGCTGGTGTTTCCATTTATTTCCCAGGCTTGATGGCCAGGTGACACTGGTTAGTCTAACCCCATTGCTCTTCTGACACGGAGCAGTGTTCCCCTGGACTCCCCATCATCGTGGAACAGAGAGCCTTGGCCAGAGGAGAGACTCGGCCAATGACGACTAATCAGAGCCGACGTTTCTTGATCATCTACTACCTGAAATAATTCCTACACATTTTCTCAGTGAATCCGTCCAACAATCCCAGGAGGTAGGTGCCATGACTATCACCACTTGACAGGTGAGGAACTGAGGCCCAGAGAGGTGGGAGTGGAGGTCTGGGTTCCCACCAAGCCTGGGGATTGCTCTTGGCGCTCCTAGTTTGAGCTTTCCTTGTCTCCTATCCTGAGAGGTAGGACTCGCCTCCACCATTGACTTTGTGTTGTCAGTGTTTTTGGCAATACTGCCAGGCCAGCGTGCTCACACTCTGCCTGCATGCATGTGTGTGCATAGGCATACACATACCCACTCACACTTCCTCAGACTGCACCGCCTCCTTGGTTTGGCCTGTGTCTGGCACATAGTAGGTGCTCAGACAACCTTTGTGAGGTGCACAGGCAGCCTGGTCCATGAGATGTGAATAATCCCACTAGACTTGCTGCACCCCAAAGGCAGGACCCAGTGGATCTGTCACCATGGGCATCCCCAGGGCTGGGGGATGCTGGCCCACAGTAGGTACTCAGTGGGTAGGCCACAATTGCCCAGAAGATGCCCCCTGAGCTCGAAGCTGGCAGGGCTGGGCAGTTACCCGCTCTCACTGAAAAAGGGGTGCCAATGCTCCTTTGCTTCCTGTCTCCTGAGACTGAGGAGTCCTCAGGGACTCCGGAATTTATGGCGGTGAGCAGCGATGGGTCCTGCCTCTGGGGCTTCCAGACGAGAGACCGGCTGCCTGCCTGGCTGTCTGCTACCCCATGGAGTGTGGAGGAGGTGGGCTTCCTTCTCACAGCAGCCACCCCTCGCCAGGGAGCTGAGCAGCTTTGCCTGGAGGAGCCTGGGCTCTTCGGGGCTGAGCTTTGCTGCTTTCCTCTCCCTGTCATGCTGCTGGAACTCGGGAAAGAGACATTTCCATGGGAACTCACGGATTGGAGGGATCCCAGCCAGGCTTCTGGTGGAAGAAACTTTGCAGACAAAGGCACAGTGGCTCAGTAGTATTTCCACCCAGTCCACAGGGGCTGTTCTCACCTGCCCAGGGCTCACTTGCCATGAACCCTGGAGAAGGCACCAACTCACTCCCAGCTCCCAGTCCCTGTATCTTTTTTTTTTTTTTTTTTTTTTGGCTCTGTCACCCAGGCTGGAGTGCAGTGGTGCGATTCAGTCTCAGCTCACTGCAACCTCCACCTCCCAGGTTCAAGCGATTCTCATGACTCAGCCTCCCAGGTAGCTGGGACTACAGGCACGCACCACCACCACGCCTGGCTAATTTTTGTATTTTTAGTAGAGACAGGGTTTCACCATGTTGGCCAGGCTGGTCTCAAGCTCCTGACCTCAAGCAATCCACCTGCATCAGCCTCCCAAAGTGCTGGGATTACAGGCGTGAGCCACCGCGCCCAGCTAGTCCCTGTATCTTTTGCTGGCAAGTGGAGACTGCAATGCCGGTTCCCTCCCAGGGCTGTTGGGAAGAAACAATCTTGGAATGATAAGCTTGGGACTGAGACCATATATCAGCGAGCCCAGCCATGAGGCCTGTATTCAAATAGGAGCCCTGCCTTCCCGGAATAACCTAGGACACATCCTTCAACCTTGGTATTCTCATCTGAAGAATGGCCAGGATAAGAGTCTCTTTCACAGAACGGTGGTTAAAGCAGAAATTGGAGATTGTCAGTAAACTGCTGTGCTTGGTGCCTGAGTGTGTAATACCAGAGCCACCTTGTGTTAAGCACTTTCTAGAAGCCAAATCGATTTCAAGCATTAGTTCACTAAATCCTTAGACCAAGCCTAGGTATTGGAGACCATTCTAACCTCCATTTTCCAGGTGAAACAAATGAGCCTTGGCAAGGTGAGTCACACAGCCGGGAATGGGACCCCAGGGCTGCTTGACTCTGAAGCCCCAAATTTCAACTGTGACTGTATTAAGTGCTCATTTAAGATCTGGAAGGACCAACAAGGTTCAGCCACCATCCCATTTCACAGCTGAGAAAATTGAGATCCAGAGCAGGGAAGAGCCCAGTCGAGTCACAGAGCTGCTGGTGCTGGAACCAGGCCTAAGTTTCCACAATGGCTGCTCACATTTATCGAGCACTTACTGTGTGCCACGTTCGAATTGCTTTCTGTCCATCATTTTATTTGATCTTTACCATAACTCTAGGAAGATGGAGACTATTACAATCCCATTTTTCATTTGGGTAAAGTGAGGCAGAGAGGGAAGTACCTTACTCAAGGTTGCACAGCTAATTAGCAGGAGAGGCACGACTCACACCCAGAGAGTCAGGCTCTAGAGCCCTCATCCAAGCCGCTTTGTGGCACTGCCTCCCAGCCAGGGCAGGCTGGCCTTGCCCGGCAGCCTGGGGCCTAGGTCGACTTGCCTGCCAAGGGGGTGGAGTCTGCACGACTCCTACGGTATGGCCGCCACCGGGCAAGGCAGGGTGCCGCTGAGCTGCAGTACTCAGGGAGATGGGCACAGAGCTGGGACTGGCAAGCTCAGTGTGCTCGAAGGCCATTAGCCCCCTGTGTCTCCGAAGAGAAGTTTATCCAACAAAATGCAGGCAAGCAAAGAACACGTTCCACTTTATGTGTCTCTTGTTGTAGGCAGTGCACATCTTGGGAGATGTGTGGATGAAAGGCACCATATAAAATGCAATCAATTATGAATCACCATTACTGAATTAATCACATGTATGATTAATACAGTCATAATAATTAATGGGAGTATGGTCTAGAGATTAGAGCTGAGGACTGACAGGGAGGGGTCAGAGTGCTTCTAGTAGCCTCTGCCACTGCCTAGAGGTGTCACCTTGGGGAAGGCAGGCTCCCCCTGCGCCTACCTTGGCAGTAGAAGGGGCCCCAGGATGTCTTGAATACCCCTAGATGGTCCTGGGCACAGCATCTTACCACCTCCCTAACAGCTGCGTCTCAACTGCTCAAGGTCAAGGGGACAAAGAGTTTGTCAAAGAATCAAAATCGTGGCCTGGCATAAGTGAACAGAGTGAGCGAGGAGAGGGGTGAGAACTTGGTAGGGGGTGTCCTTTGAGCTTGCACTTGACTTAAATCAGCAATGTGAGCTCATTTCTTCTGTCTGTCTGTCTGTCTGCATCAGGACTTGCCTTCTCTTGGAAGTCCCCAGAGGGCCTGGACCTCATCTGTTACCTCTTGTTACAAAGCTAGTAGATTATTTTTGCTTGTGACTTTATAATTTCCTGTTACTCATCTACACCATGCAAATTTCCTCATTGTAAAGGAGTCAGGCAACCCAGAGAGGATATCTATAATAAAGCACATCGGTCCCCCCTCATCTCCCCTGTTCATACTTCGGTGTATGTCTTCATCGTCCACATATATAATGGATGTGTCCATATATATAGTGGACTTATATACAATCATATGTATATAATCATATATATGTATGGTTATATACAAATCCTTTTCAAAAATATAGATGGAACAAAATTAAATGCATTGTTCTGCAGATGCTTTTTGATAGCAAATTCCACATACACAATTCAAATTAAAACTGTGCATTGGAGCCAAAATCCCACCAGTGAAGGGGATGATTAGGCTGCTGGTGAGAGGGGAGCCAGCGGTTATTTTCAGGGAGATTCATTAACACTTTCCTGCCCCTGGTGCTCAGCTTCTTTTCATTGCCAGAAAAAGGTCATTTGTCAGAAGGTACCTTAATGCAGTTTAAAAATGAACGTCCATCAACCACCTGGTCCCCACAAGGCTGAAATCCTATTTGTTCCCTATCTTGGAAAATAAGTGCTTTATGGTTCACTTGAAAGGAACATCGTCTCCTGGAGGCTGCTGTGGAGTGCGGTCAACTCAGGATCATAGCAGAGGGACCACCCTCCTGGACAAATCCCCTCATCGTGCAGATGGGGAAACTGAAGCCAAGAGCAGGGAAGGGATCTCCCCCAGCCACACAGCGTGGTAAGGGCTGAGCCAAGAAAAGCCCATTATCCCAACTCTCAGTGCGGTGCTCTTTCCATTATCCTGGGGTCTGGAAATGAGGAAACCAGAAGACAGCTTCTGGCATAGGTCCCCGAAAAAAGCCTGTTGGCATCAGCTTGTTGCAGAGGCAGGGAGTATTGGTGAGGTGGGGGCTGGCGGGGAGGCATGTTAAAAATTGTTTCTAGTGGCACATATCTTTGCATATGGGTCACTGAAACCATCCTGGCAGTGCTAGGGAGGAGGCACCCCTGGTTCCTCCACTGTGTTTAGATGAACTACAAGTAAGAAGCAGCCCCTCCATCTCTTTGGCCATTCCTGACAGCATCCAGTCCATAGTGATGATGGAGGAGCAGGGCGGTTCCCAGGGATTGATGACCATGCCCTGGGGTGACAGCAGGCTGAGGGCTGACCCTGGTCATCACTCACCCTGTGCAGGAGCCCCACACCCTGCCCTTCACTGCTGCCTGCAGGCTGAATGCTTAAAAATCAAACCACCAAGATCTGTTCTCTTCTCCCAGGGAGCTTCCTCCTGCATAGAACAGGTAACCAGGGGCGGGCCCATGTCTGCCTTCCTGGGCTGCTTGGTGAGACAGGCCCATCTCCAGTGGTAGGCATCTGAGAGCATGTGCAGGTAGAGGCACACAGTGGCCCTGTTTTGACCCCTCTTTGAAAAAAGAAGGATTTACCGTTCATATCTCACATATGGGGAAACTGAGCCCCAAAGCAGTCTGGGCCATGTTCCAAGTTCACCAGCCAGCCAGGCCAGTGACAGAGCATCACCCAGAAACCCAAGAGCCCTGCCTCCCTGGCCACAATCCTTAGCTATGTGACCTTGGGCAAGTTACCTAACATCTCTAACTTAAGGCTTTGCTACTAGCAGTGAAGTCACAGGGCTTTGGCGAAGATTCAGTGAATAATGCACACAAACTGGTTTGCATGGAGTCTGGCATAAAACAGGTGTTCAATAAATATATTATTATTATTATTACAGCAGTTGACAGTCTTTAATTCCGCATCCTCTTCCTGTTTTATCACAAGATTCCAAATATTATTCAGCAGTATAACTCCGTCTCCAGTTTTCAGGGCAGCTGAGAACAGGGAAGGGTTAAGGTGGAGGTGAAGGGTGGCAGCAGGGCGGGGCACTGAGGTGCCATGTCTTGCTCCATTCCCAACACCCTCTGTGACCTTGGGCTGGTCTCTCTCTCTCTCTCTGCCTCTCTCTCTGTCTGTCCTCAGGCCCTTTGTTCTTGATGCATCCAAATGACAGTGCTGGCTGCTCAAGGCTGCAGTGAGCCCACCCCAGGAGGCCAGGAGTGTCCGAAAACCACATGTGCTTCTGGAAGATGTGGAAACTCTCCCAGAAGCCCTCGGAGGCAGGCTGGCAGGAAACCTCCCGGGGGTCAGAGATCCCAGGGCTGCCGGATGTGATACTGCCAACTCGGTGGCCTCTGCCCGGGGCTGCTGCTACCGGAGCCCTCCCACACCTGCCTCCCATGCTTGCAGGGGAGGGAGACAGAGAAACCCTCAGCCAGGCCCCTCCTGCCCCACTACTCTGCACTCCCTGCAGAGCTGGCTTGGCTTCGTCAAAAGCAGGGCCCATCAGGGTGGAGGCGGCGATGTGTCAGCTGGTATTCAGGCTCTGGTTGTGCGCTCAGATCGCTCCCCCTCCCCATCTCCCCAAATCCACCCACCCACCCCGGTACCCACTGCTTGGGGCCTTCTGGGTGGCAGCACTTCACAGAGAGAGACCGAGGAGCAGCCCTGAGCCCTTGGCTGTGGGGGGTGGGGGAACTGACTCACTTGGCCCCCCTCCCTCGTGCCGATGGGGCAGCCCCCACACCCATGGGCGCTGGCACCCCGGCAGGCCCCCGGGTTTTGGAAAAGGAAGCTGCAGCCCGGCTGCGCCTGACCGGAGCCGGCTGAGGATGCGCTCTGGGCGCAGGGACCCGCTGGCCCCCGGGCCGGGAGGCGATGTTTAGGCAGCGACCCCCCAGAGGCTGCCGGGGCCACCCTGGCCACGGGCCCGCCGGGACGCCCCTGCTCGCCGCGCCCCTCCCCGGGCCGTGGCGCGTCCCCCGAGCCGCGCAATATTTCCTTCCTGCACCTTTAAGAAGACCGTTGCTCCGTGGTGGGATGGTGTGTTAAAGCCACACAGAGGAAGTTACGCAGCCCGGATCAGACCGAGAGATAAAAGCCCCGATGGTGATCGCGAGTGATGGCAAGAGGATTTAGCCTCGGCATTAACTTGGAGCGGAGTGCAGGGGGGCAGTGAAGCGCCCGCCATCTGGCCCGCGCCGCGCCGGGGGGATGCCCCGGCTCCCCGACGAGACGCCGCGAAGCCCACCCGGGCCGGGGGCTGCCCGGCGCCCGAGCGCGGGTCCTCCCCGGGCCGCCCAGGGGGGCCAAAAAGTTTGCACTTGTTAGCGGCGACCTCCCGCTCAGCCCGGGCGGGCGATGCGGGCGGCGCGGGCGGCCCCCTCCCCCGGCCCGCGTCTCCGGGACGGCTGCGGGCGGCCCCCCCGGCGGCCGGAGGGCTCCCCGGCCCCGATCTGACGGCGGCGGCGGCGGCGGCCACAGCGGCGGGAGCGGCGCGGGGAAGGAGCAGCGGCTCGCAGCCCTCGGCCCGCGCCCCCACCCAGCGCCAGCCCGAGGGGGGAGGCGCAGCGCCGGAGGGTGGCGGTCCTCGGCCCTCCCGGGTCTCCGCGCCGGGAAGCCGCTCCGAGCCGGGGTAAGGCGGGCGGGGAGAGCCCGGGAGGCGGGCGAGGGGAGAGGCTGCAGCTTGGCCAGGCTGGTTTCATTTTTAAAGGGCTTCGGTGACCATGCAGGCTTGCCTGGGCCCGGGAGCCACTTACAGCGGCCCGGCAAAGGCTCGGATGCAAAAGTTGTTTGGTGGCGGCTGCTACGAGCTGAGGACTGGAGTCGCCCCAGAGGGGTGTGTGAGGGTGCGTTCTTAGCAGCATCTTAAAGGGGTAGCTTGTCTTTCTGGCCGGCTTCCCCCGGGTCCTTTCCGTCGTGTGTGTGAGAGTGTGTGTGTGTGTGTGTGTATGTGTGTGTGTGTGTCGGGGAGGGATGTTGCAAGGGTGCTCGGATGTGTCTCGGAAAAGGAAACTAACCCTGCTCCCGCGCCTCTCCCCCACCCCAATTCCACCGCCACCGCTTAGAGCCACCCCCATCCCGTGCCCTCCCATCTCTCTGCAAACTGGGAGCCTGTGAGTTGCACAGAGAAACTCCTGGCCAGTCCGGCCGCGGCTGGAAACTTCTCCCGGCGCCGGGAGGGGGTCGGGAGGTGAGGGGGCGCAGGCACTGATTTGGGGCCGGCGTGGAGTCGAACCTGGAACTGAGCGGCGCGCAGGTTGGGGGAGCAGAGGCGGCGGGAAGGCGGGAAGAGAGGACCGCGGGCTCGCGGGGTCCGCCTGCTCCGGAGTAAGTTGGCCGTCTGGGCTGGGGGCGGCGGCGGCCGGGTCGCCACAGGCGGCAGCGCCGGGGCAAAGGATACAGCCAGTTCCTGGGCGCCCTGCTCTGTGTCTTTTAATTAAGGGAGGCAGTGCCGAAAAAGGGGGCACCTCAGTCCCGGCCGGGCCTTTATTACCGGCTTAATTATTAATTGCTCCCGTGGCTTGCACGCAACTTTGGGAAGACGAAAAGCAGCTGCGGGGCTGCCGGGTCGTCGGTGTCCCAGGCACAGGGCTCGCAGCCGGCCCGAAGCACTGACTCGACCCTGGCCCCGGCCTCGACCCCGCCCGCCGCCCGCCGGGACCCACCCGGGGGCTGCTGCTCGCGCCCCGCCTCCCGCGCCCAACTTTCCAGGGCTCCCGCGGGCGGGGACCCAGGGGCCGGATAAAGGGCCCGCTCCGGAGCAGGGGGACACCGGGGCCGCCGGAATTAGGACGCCCGCCGAGGCTACAGTGAGCGCGGGGCGCCCGCTGGACCCCGCCCGGGGCAGAGGACGGGAAGGTGACCCCGCCGGCCAAGCTCCCTTTCCCTCCCGGCAACCCCCACTCTCCCCTGAAGGCAGATTTCACCCCCCTCTGCCGCCCCTGCCGAGGAGGGAGAGGGAACCCCGGGGTGGGCTGAGTCCCCCCTAGCCCCAGGAGCCCCCAGCGCCCTCCCTCCCGTGCCCCCAGGGGCCCCGCGCCCGCCGCGGCAAGTTTCCCACACGGCGAGGGCGCAGCAGGCAACTCCAAGAGGAACCTGCTGGCGAGCCCAGCCAGCTCGGGAGGCGCTAATTCAATAAGACAGAGAAATCTGAGTTCAGAAATCCTGATAAAATCTAATTTTCGAGTTTTAATACCCAGGCTATCAGCCCCCCTCGGTTCCTGAGGACTCTTAAAAGAAAATAAAGCACATTGATTCTATTTGTTTCTGGGAGCTGCAGTTTCTTAATAATATCAGGTGAAGATAAATTTTCCACGGAGAAAACGATCCTCCGGGATGCAGCTTCTTACTCTGAAAATTTCCCTGCCGACTCCTCACTCTCTGCGCTCCTCCTCGTTATCCGGGGACTCCTGCCTCTCTTCCCCCTTCTCTTTTTTCTTTTTGGCAGAACCCGCCTGTAATATTCGTGTGCTGAGCTCGTAATTCCCCCTGCGATGCCAGCAACGCCCAATTGATTGACTAGTTGTAAACACATTTTTCCCCTGGCAGATTTTGTTGTTGTTAGGGTTTTTAAAATTTATTTATTTTCCAGGGAATGCGTGGCATTTAAACCAACAGGACTGCAATTAATAGATTTGCGAGTTGCGCCGCGCGCGCCGCTCGCCCCAGCCTCCCGGCCTCCGGGCCTCGCTGCCTCCCCGCGCCCGGCGGCGTCCAGCGCCCTGCAAGCCCCGAGCAGCCGCGGGTCCTGCAGCTGAAGGAAGGTTGCAGCTGCGCCCTCCTTGCAAGCCGCAGCCCGGCGTCCTGGTTGTCCCAGCAGCCAGGAGCTCCCTACCTGTTAGTGAACAGTTAGGAGTCGACTGCTGGAAGAATTAATTACGAACGTGCTGTGCTCTGGGCAGCGCGAGCTCGGGTAGAGGCATCCAAACCTTTGCCGGCCGCGCTATTTTATTTTTACTACATTTTCTCAGGTTGCAAAAATAGACACCGGGCACGTTCTTTCTTGGAGTTTTCTAGCAAGGAGCGCCTTCAAGGCCAGGCAGGCTCTGTAACAGGTTCCCCTTTAAACAGCCAGAGGTGAGACGGGGAAAATGGTCCTGGCTGGGTTCTCATTCATCTCCATCAGCAGTCCTTCACCCAGAGAGAGGGGCAGGGGTCGCCCTAACTCAGATGAATGAGTCCCATGCCTGGAGCCCTGGGGCCCTGGCCGGGGGCTGCTCCGAGCCTGAGATGCTCAGGGCGCTCAGGGCAGCAAGTGTCTGCCACTTCGGTTTGTCATTTTTGGCAGGAGCGTTTTTCTGTCTGGGTGGAGAATGGAGTTTCACGGAAACACAGTTAACTCTTCAGGGGCTTTGCAAGTACAGGAGGTGAAGAGGATGTCAGGGGAGAGCCAGGTCCAGACTGGACCTGGGGTGGTTTGGGAAATCAGATGCAATCATCGGAGACATATTAACCAGAATAATTAATCATGCAGGCACTTCTGCTGTAACTTACTGCAGTAACCTTTGCCCTATTGGCCAATATTTTTGGCCAGAATCCCATGCTGGCTGGACTTGGATTCTCCGGGTGACGTATCCAGTGTCTGGAACACACCACAGTACTGCAGTCGTGTTATTTCCCAATGTAACATTCATGTAACTGGTATCTATTTTGATATAATATATTAATTATATCTATTTTGATTTTAAATAATTAACAGAAGCTTAAAATAGCACAGCAATAATCGTAATAGTAACCCATTTATAGACATACACTCTAAGAATGATTTGCAAAATGCTGGCCTTGATCAGAAAAATCTGAACTCACAAAGCATTGTCACCTCTTTGGCAGTCTTCAATATCTCTAGTTTCTTACAGTTAAAAAAAAATTAAATTTGCCATTTCAGATTGTGCCTATGATTGGGGAGCTGTTTCTCAGTGCCTGGCTCTTCATGGTTGGCCAGCACGTGGAGCACTCTGTTCATCTGTACATATAGGTATGGGTCCATCTGCACCTATAGTTACATGCTCATCTTTGCCTTTAACAACTTTGACATTCTGACTTGACAGTCATGGTATTTTAAAGCAACCATTAAATCTTGGCTCCTGGGGATGCTTTCGAAAGTCTCTGACCCCCAAGCAGGGGCACTTCTGCTGAACTAACACTCCCATAAATGAGAGAAAAATGCATCACCTTTTAAATAACATGCCCGATCTCCAAATGTGCAACTCTGATATTAATAAAAATAACCCAGTTTTCTCGGGAGACTTTGCTAATGCAGCCTCATTTTTTGCACATTTTGCCGGAGAGCTTTTGTTCTTATACGTCTCTATTCTCCCCCTCTTTAATTTGTTGCAGGTGTTGTTGCTAATGAGCTCTCTCTCTCTCCTCCCCTCTTACAATGAAAGACAAGTCAGACCCCAGGTACCTGGATGGATTGAGAGCTGAGATCTCAGAAACTTCATAATAAGTTGCCGATGGCTACCAGCCAAGGTCAGCTGGGCCCCATTAGTGCCGGCCCCCACCAAAGCAGAACCAAATAGCCTTCTCCCCAGTGAACACCTCAGTAGCTTTTTATTCTAGTCCAGTCACACAGCTGTTGCCACCTTAAGCTCATATGAAAGAAATCTCTTTTATTGGTCTGAGAACCCAAGTCCAGTCCCAAAGAGGGAACATGTTTCCAGCTAACATGCCCACCTCCTGATTTTATTTTATCTTTACAACGCAGGCTGGAGGGTTGTTTTGCCGTTGTGTTGAGCACGTCACCCATTAAGAGCCCTTTAAAGACCTGGATTGATTGGAAGGACAAAAATTAAAAGCAATCTGATCCAGCCTCATGCAGGATCCCTGCGGATTTTCTCCTTATCCCATTTCCATCCACTGTCACAATTTGAGAATCTGCCTGATTTGATCAGATTCACCTCCAGGGGAGGTGTGATGCCAAGGTTAGGAGGACGTGAAGTTATGGGCAACTTTCTGATCTGTCCATCAGCAGTCTGAGAAACGCTGGCTCTGAATTTTCCGTGTCGGCCTTTTGGAAACAACAAGTTCCTCGCTGTTTGCAAAGCTTCAGTGCTCGGGTCCCTGGGACACCCCAGCCACCCTCGCCTGGTAGATGTGGCATTTCCATGCTGAGGCCGCGAGTCCCGCCTGACCCCGTCGCTGCCTCTCCAGGGCTTCTCTGGGCCGCGCCTCTGCAGACTGCGCAGCCATGCTGCACCTGCTGGCGCTCTTCCTGCACTGCCTCCCTCTGGCCTCTGGGGACTATGACATCTGCAAATCCTGGGTGACCACAGATGAGGGCCCCACCTGGGAGTTCTACGCCTGCCAGCCCAAGGTGATGCGCCTGAAGGACTACGTCAAGGTGAAGGTGGAGCCCTCAGGCATCACATGTGGAGACCCCCCTGAGAGGTTCTGCTCCCATGTAAGTCCACTTACTGCTCTTTTGTTTGCCCAGGCCAAGTGGGAGGAGGTCTGGAGTAGATCCTTGGGGTGGATGAGCAGAGCCGGAGGACTGAGATGCAAGGCTGACTTTCCTGCCTCTTGACCAGGTCTGGACCAGACCTGGACCAGGTCTTTGTCCCACCTTGGAAATGTGTCAAAACAGAGGACACCCTGAGGACACTGGGGTCATGTGACATTGTTCTCTGGGGTAGGGGCATTCTCGGCCAGCTGGCCACTAGTTCAGTTCCCTCGGGAAGCCTATAGTATTCAGCTCTGCAGCCTTGAGGCTAAGCCCCACCTCCCGTGTAGGAAGTCAGCATTCTGGGCGAGTGAGCAAGATGCTACCTGCAACATGATACTGTAAGCTCCCTCTGTTCATCCTTTCTGCAGTGCAACCTCTTAGCCCACTCAATCCAATCCAGCAGACGGTACCGTGAAGCTAGAGCATGCCAAGCACTGAGCTGGCCCTTTGCATGGGGAGGTTTGACGGAGGCTCAGAGGGGATTCACGCAGGATGAAGTTGGGGGTTAGGCTGGGACAGACAGTGCAGCTTGGGTCCCCTTCCAGTTCCATTCCTACATGCAATGATGGCAGCCCCTGGGTAAGTCGGGGGAAGGCAGACATTCAGGCGTTGTCCCTTGCCTCCCTAGCTAGAGAAGGAGGGGTCCTAGGGGCACGGAGTACTTCAGTACTCAAGTAATGTTAACAGCAACAACAACAGCAGAGATGGTTGCGTGCGAGCTGCCTGAGTGTGTGGGCCGAGCCCGATGCCATTGCGAGAAGTCCTCCCCTCAGCTAGCCAGGTGGATTCTGTGTTGTGTAAAGCAGGAGCGTCAGGGGAGGGCTCTGGCCCAGTGACGTCTGTGGGCTTCTGTTCTGTCATCTGCAAAATGGGCACACTAAGAGCACACACTTCTAGGGTCATTGTGAGGAGTTTGTGGTTTAATTAATGTAGGTAAAGTGTTCGGAATAGGACCTGGCACAGAGTAAGTGCACGCAGATGTTAGCCGTTGTCATTCTGGTCATACAGGTGGGGTAACTGAGGCAGCCCAGGGGTGACGGGTAAAGGCATCTGGCCAAGGTCACACTCCAGGAGGTGGCGAAGCTGTGATTCCAGCTTAGAGTGGCTCCAATGTCTCTGAGCTAAGCTGCTTCCCACTGGGCAGTGCTCCGGAGGCCGTCCCTGGCAGGGCAGGGCAGAGCTGGGTAGGGCAGCCAGGCTGCAGAAGCTCACAGGAGGGGCTCGATGCCATCCCCCAGGCAGCTGGTACCTCTGCGTGTCCTTGGAGGAGCCTCCAGGTCTCTGGGTTTGTGGTGGGGCTGACCCGGTGCCCCCACCTCAGAGTCCTGAGGACTTGATCTCATGGGCCGGCTCTGCTCACATCACAGGGCAGTCAGCCTGAGAAGGTAGCTTCTTACTCAGGCTTGTCAGTGGTGATGAGGCTGTCACTGTGGGTGGTGGCTGGGCCAGGGCCAGCTGGGGAGAGAGAGAGGGAGGGAGGGAGGGAAGGAGAAGGCGGCACGAAGCCAGGAGCTGGGGCTGGATAGTCTGTGGCCATAACTGCCCCGGGGACCGCAGGGCCGAGCAAGGGGGCTGGGCTCTGGAAGCCAGGAGGAAGGCCAGGATGGGGGCTGGTGCTCAGTCCACATCTCAGAGCCGGTGGGAGGGTTCTCCACACGCTCTCGGGCACGGTCAACCTCTGTCTCTCGTATTAGAGTCTCGACTGTATTTTTTCTCTTAAATATTAATCACTGCCTTAACGTGCTTGGGGGAGCAGCTAAATCATAATTCTGGGACCAGCTTTGGGTCGAGGGCTTGAGGTGGGGAGATGACCCTCAGAGGCAAGTCCGAGGCCCTCTCCTGGCCAAAGCTGTCTAGGATGTCATTGGCCCTGGACCTCTGCCCTGCCCCCACCCTCAGACAGAGAACCCAGTGCAGTGGGCTGCTGTTCTGGGGAGGTGGTCACCCCTCCCAGTCCCAATGCCGGCAGAGCCTCATCCCAGGCAGCCATCCTCAAGCCCTGGGGTCTAGAAGAGTGCTCTCTCCCATCCCCATCCCCTGCTCCTCTCCTGGGCAGACAGGTGGGGAAGGCAGGGGAGAAAGAACAGTCCCTCCACAATCTCCCACATGGGCAAGTCCTCGGCGTCTCGCCACCTGTGTGATGGACTTAAATATTTCATCATGGGCTGCCATCCAGCTCTGCTTTGATTACAAATGTGTGTCCGATGAGGACGGGGAGGCCGCCGTGGCAGGTGGACGGCAGCCTTTTGCAGGGCTGGCTTTTGGAGGGCTGGCTTTGGAGGGCTGGCTTTTGGAGGGGTGGTTTTTGGAGGGGGTGGTTACTTCTAGATAGATCTGGGTTCAAACCCTGATGCCACAGTTTATTGTGGCTTCCCCTGGGAGGGTCCGAGCAGTAGGATGCTCTGAGGTAGGTCCTATTCTAATCTCATTTTTGGGATTAGAAAGTGTTGCCTAAATCCTGCCAACAACACTCCGTTGAGAAGGCAGGCTGGGAACTGCCTGTAGCCAAGGCCCATGCCCACCCACCAGGCGGCACAACCTCCCCTCTCTCCACTTCTGACCTCTCTGAGTTTCACTGTCTTCCTCTGCCCAGTAGAAACCATAATGTAGGAGTGTCACGGTGCTGGCGGGACGGCACAGCCCGGCCGTGCTGCCGTGGTACATGCGGACACATAGTAGGTACTCAGTGTGCAATACTAGTCACCGGCTTATCACTGTTGTGATTATGGCCTCGGTGATTTTCCTGGCTTCTCTTCTTCCCCGGGGTCCTTTGCCTCTCCCCAGCCTTGGGGACGCCACGCCTTGTATTGCTAGTCTCTGGCAGCATGTGGAAGATGCGGGCTGGGGGAGCTTCCTCTCCTGCAGCCCCAGCAGCTGTTGTTAACCAGCCACCAGGGGGCGCCCTAATGGCGGCCAGATGCCCACTGCCCCCTCAGCCGTGCCATCGCCCATGGGTCCTTGCTCCCCTTCGCCCCTTCAGCGGCAGGTGCTAGGTGTGTCCCAACATCCAGCCCACGGGAGCGCAAGCCCGGCTGCACTCCGAGGGTACAGGAGGGACCCAGGGGCGGACGGCCTTTTCAGATGCGGGGTGCAGACCCTCTCTCTTTCCCAGGCTTCCTGTCCTTCAGCAAGGCCACCTGAGAACTGAATTGTAAATTCCAGCCTTGCAAGGAAGGGGAGGAGGCTGAAAGACAAGATAAATGAATAAATAAAAACCTATTGGCTCTAAATGCACAATGAGAATTAATAGGGATGAGCTCTCAACAGAGGATTCTTGGGCAAGGACAAAATTGCAATGAGGGCTGTGGGAGAAGAGAGGCGGCCCCCACCCACATTCCCAGGGCCTGCCCCTGAGGTCAGCCCAGCAAGGCTGCAGGCCGGGGAGGAGGCAGGAAGGGCGGCGGGCAAAGGCATCTCAGCCCCTCACAGGGCAACTGCTGCTTGCAGGACCCTTGGAGATGGGGAGGGTGTGACTGGCATTGGGAGGTGCCCCTTAGCGCTCTGCAAGACAGGTCTCCCGCCGGCCACCTGTGGTCCCCGTGAGAGGAAGGGGGAAAACCCTTCCTTTGTGCCTTGGAGACAAAAGCTAGCCACCTGAGACTCAGGGGTGAGCTGACGAGCAGGAGAGAGAGAGAGAGAGAACTACTGCCCAGGCAGCGGGGTGCCAAGGGAATCCTGCCACTCCCACTCAGAGCAATCGCCTCAGTGCAGCAGCGCTGACCTCACCTTGATAGAGGTGCAGAATCCCAGACCCTGCCCCACAACTGCCGAGCCAGACTCTGCCTTTTAACAGGAAGTCTCTGGAGCGCTGGGGTGGGGTTGGTCCAGGATGGTGGATGAAGCCTGTCGTTGACGAAGGGGCCAGAGGTCTGTGGGTCCCATGGGGTCTGTGCAGGTTAAGGGGAGAGGCATTGCTGAGGTGAGACAGGAGCCAACAGGAGAGCAGTAGGGGGTCCCGGGAATGGGGGGATGGAGCTGGGAGCCGAGATTCCCAGATGCGGGCCTTGCTTGCCAAGGCGGGGGGTCTGTGCTTCTGAGCAGGAGCCGGTGGAAGGTTCCAGAGAGAGAGGCAGCACTACCTCCTGACAAGAGCTACAGGCCTGGAATCTGAAGCCCTGAGCTCACATCCCAGTGTTGTCACTTGGGGGCTGGGTGGTCTGAGGTGAGTCGTTCAAATTCTCCAAGCCTCAGTTTCCCTATCTGTAAAAGGGGTATGATCTTCACTGCCTTGCCCACCTCACCGACTTCCTGGGAGAGGAAATGCCTCTCACAACATAACGGAAGGTGCTTGGCAGAGACTGTAAGTTCTTTTCTAGTGTGAGGCTTGAATATTATTGTTTATCCAATCTTGATAAGCTTGACATTTCTACATTGACATGGGTGAACATTCAAATTTCAGCCATGTTGGAGTCTCCAGCATACAGAGGCACCTTGGCTTTGGTGGACAGGAAAGCCAAAGGCAGGCTGTGAACGTGCATCTTTGAACACACATCTTACTCAGTTAGAACCTGCCTTAGCTTCTCTGTGCCTCAGTTTACCCAGCTGCAGAGAAAATGGTTCCATTCCTCCCCCAGGGGGTCTGCTGGGCTGTTGAATGCAGACGGCAGGCAGGTCCTGGAGTCCTTGAGCCACTCCCCACTGTGACATTGAACACCACATGCAGAATCAAGGTCACAGACACTCTGCCTCCTGCCAGACCTTGAGGATCATGAAATGTTTCCATCCAACAATGCAGAGCTGACCGGCCCGATGGCTCTGGCCTCCTTCCCCCTCTGCGTTTCTGGCCCCAGCCTCCCTCCTCTCGCCATCACACCCCTCCAGTCGGCAGATGTTTCTAGGTGTGACCTCATGCCAGGCACAGTTGTGATGGGAAAGTGAGATGACTAGAGATAAATTAAGTGAAAAACAAGAGAAAAACACAACAGACATTGAAGACAATACGCAGCTAACCACAAATGGTGACACCGGGGCCTGATATGATAGGAGCTGGGGAAGGAGGAGGGCGTGCCCCTCCCCATGAACTCTCCGGGCGCTCCAGCCTTGGCCCGTGCTGTCTCCTCCACCCGAATGCCTGCCCCCTCCTTCCTTTGTTTTCAAGGCTTCCGCTTCTACCTGGATAACCCTGGCTCCTTTTTCAAGGTTCAGGTTGGACCCTACCTCCTCCTCCAGGAGGCCTTCTCTGACTCCTTTGCCCAGTGGGGTGAGGAGGCCCTCATTTGGTCATCATCCTGCTTACTGACTGGCCTATCAGTGAAGAGTTCTGGCCCTAGGAATGGAGAGTTTAGAATCCCGTGCTGTGTGATCTCTGATGTGAGACCTAACCTCTCTGAACCTTAGTTTCTCAATGGGAGCTATTAATAGAACGTGCATAGGACACTGTCATGAGCACGGTGCTTGGCACATAGTAGGTGCTCACTGCGTGCTGGCTGTTGGGACCAATTCTGTAACTTTAGATGTCTGCTTTCCCCCTGGACTGTGAGCTCCTCAAAGGCAGGGCTGTCTCGCTATCTTTGCATCCCCAGCACCTCCCTCTGGGCTTGATCAGTGCCCAGTAAGCATTTCCTGAATGAATGGATACATGGGAGGAAGCGTGGTGTGATCCAGGAACGCTTCTCAGAGGAGGCAGGATCAGGGCTATATATATATATATATATATATATATATATATATATATATATATATTTTTTTTTTTTTTTGGAGTCAAAGTCTCGCTCTGTCGCCCAGGCTGGAGTGCAGTGGCGCAATCTCGGCTCACTGCAAGCTCCGCCTCCCGGGTTCACGCCATTCTCCTGCCTCAGCCTCCCCAGTAGCTGGGACTACAGGCACCTGCCACCACGCCAGGCTAATTTTTTGTATTTTTAGTAGAGACGGGGTTTCACCGTGTTAGCCAGGATGGTCTCGATCTCCTGACCGCATGATCTGCCCGCCTCAGCCTCCCAAAGTGCTGGGATTACAGGAGTGAGCCACCGCGCTCGGCCAGGGCTGAGTCTTGAAGGAAAAACTGGGGTTTGGGTCAGGACAGAGGAGACCCTGGAAGCCCCTGCTTCTCTCCACTGCAGTCCCTGTTCTGTGGGATTTGCAATTGGATGAAGCTGGGAGGTTTGCACAACTCTGTCCTTAAGTCAGTTGCAAGTGACTTTGGCACCTGAGCTGCACCAGCCGTTAAAGCCACTCAGTCTCTTGAAATGCCCGAGGCAGGGCCCAGCCTAGGACAAGAATAGTTCCGTGAAATGACATCTTGTTGCACAGTGAAGTCTCCCTCCTGGGCAGTAGACAATGAGAAGACCGAGGCCCGGGGCCCAGGGAGTGAGACCCTTGCTTCTGACTTCCCTTGAGGGAATGAGGTTGGGTCCAGACACCCTGTGGAAGGCAGGCAGCTGTGTGAAAGGGCCCAGACGGGACATCTTTCCAAAGAATGTCAGAGACTTAGAGACCCCAGACCTTTCCGGTTTGCGCATCCCCACCTTCCCAGGCTGTCTTCCTCTATGCTTCCTAACTCTGATGTTTAATCCATTCCCCTTTTTCTCATTTACTGTGGGTATGATGACAAGCTGCCTCCAATCCCACCTGTGATGGGGCAGGCAGTGGACGGATGGACAGACGAACGGACAGACAGGCAGGCCACACCATGCTGCGGATGAGACGGATGGACGGACAGACGGACAGGCAGGCAGGAGCACCATGCTGCGGATGAGATGGATGGACGGACGAACGGACAGGCAGGCAGGCTGCACCATGCTGCGGATGAGATGGATGGATGGACAGACGGACAGACAGGCAGGCTGCACCATGCTGCGGATGAGACGGATAGATGGATGGACGGACAGACAGGCAGGCTGCACCATGCTACGGATAAGACGGACGGACGGACGGACAGATGGACAGACAGGCAGGAGCACCATGCTGCAGATGAGATGGATGGACGGACGAACGGACAGGCAGGCAGGTCGAACCATGCTACGGATGAGACGGACGGACAGACGGACAGGCAGGCAGGCCGCACCATGCTGCGGATGAGACGGACGGACGGACAGGCAGGCAGGTTGAACCATGCTGCGGATGAGACGGACAGATGGACAGACGGACAGACAGGCAGGCCGCACCATGCTGCGGATGAGAACTTGGGCTTCTGGAGGGAGGAGATGGGGCCCGGGGGCATCCCGCACTTCTGGGATGTGGGACTTGGGATAAGTCCCTTGTGACCCTGAGCCTTGGTTTTCTCATCTGAAACTGGGCATGGCGCTGGACACAACCTCGAAGGAAGTGTGTACAAGTAAGACGAGACCAGGCATGTGATGCCCTCAGCTGGGTGCCAGCACAAAAGGAATGCTCAAAAAAAGGGCCGGGAGCACGGTGGCTCAAGCCTGTAATCCCAGCACTGTGAGAGGCTGAGGTGGGTGGATCACCTGAGGTCAGGAGTTCAAGAACAGCCTGGCCAACATGGTGAAACCCTGTCTCTACTAAAAATACAAAAATTAGCCGGGTGTGGTGGCGCGCGCCTGTAATCCCAGCTACTTGGGAGTCTGAGGCAAAAGAATCACTTGAACCTGGGAGGTGGGGTTTGTAGTGAACCGAGATCGTCCCACTGCACTCCAGCCTGGGCGACAGAGCAAGACTCCATCTCAAAAAAAAAAAAGTGTATTTTTATTTTTATCCTTTTTAATTCTAGAATTTAGCTTGAGGGACAGAAGAGGACCCCATAGGCCAAACCCACAGCCAGAGGCGCAGGCCGTGGGCTCAGAAGTGGGCCTTGCAGGATGGGAAGGGTCAGGAGAGTGAGGATGTGGGCAGAAGGAATGGTTCGTGCAGAGACGCAGGGAAGGGGGCCGGGTGATTGGAGGGGAAAGTGCGTGGGTGACAGAGAGGAGACAGTCCACTCCCCCTGCCCACCTCATCCAAGCCCCTGTAGGTCTGTTACTGTGCATCTGACCGGTGAATATTCTGAGACTTCTCAGAGCCCACCCAGTGTAGGAGCTGGAGTTCAGCCTTCCTGTGTCTGGCTCCTGACCGCTCGCTAGGGTTAAGAAGGATTAGGCCACGGGCTCTGAAGGAGCAAGAGGGGCAGGAGGGCAATTGAGGGGCAATTGAGAGGAACCCAGAACATGGAAGCCCCGTGCCGTGGGGCTGGTCCAGAGCTCACCAGGCTGGACCACGTGGATGCTGAGCCGTGGCCCCTGACCGGGGCTGACCTGGCCAGAGTCCCTGTGGCCAGCACTGATGCAGGGCTCCTTCCTAGAGGGGCCGGGCCATGAGGAACGGGAGAAACGGCAGATGATGCGGGAACCGGTTCTGTTCGGCTTTGGTTTGCAGGATCCGATTTGTTTTTCATCAGCAGCAGATTTGCTTAAATATATGAAAATGTGTTTCTAATTCCCCGAGCACACACCAGCTGCTGGCGGGGGAGAGAGCAGTGCATAGGAGCAGAGTGAATGCCACCGGGAGTCAGAGTGCTAGGCCCTGGCTGCTGAGAGAGCGAGAATACGCCCCCAGCCTCAGTTTCCCCAACTGAGCAGCCGGGGAAGATTTGGCTAGATTAACCAGTTCATTCAATGTTCCCTGCTGATTGCCAGGTACATTCTGGGAGTTTAGGGAAATCCAGATTGGTCAGAGACAAAACCACACAAAACGGTGGACTCCAGGGCAGACAGAGGGGTCCTAGATGTATACCCCGGGCTCAGCATAGCAATAATCATTTTTAAAAAGATTTTAAAACATTTTTAAAACTCAGGTGAAGTTCACATAACATAAAATTAACCAGTTAAACAACATTTTGGTGGGTGCAGTGGCTCACACCTATAACCCCAGCACTTTGGGAGGCCGAGGCAGGAGGATCACTTGAGGCCAAGAGTTTGAGACCAGCCTGGGCAATGTAGTGAGACCCCATCTCTCAAAAAAAAAAAAGTCTTATTGTGTCTAACATAAAACTTGCCTTTTAAACTATTTTACAATATACAATTCAGTACATTCACAATGTTGTGCAACCAGCATCTCTACTTAGTCCCAACACGTTTCCATCGCCCCAATAGAAAACCCTGCACCCGTTACTCCCCATCTCCTTCCCCTGCCCCTGAAAACCACGCATCTACTTTTTGTCTCCATGAATTTAGCTATGCTAGACATTTCATACAAATGGAATGAGACAATATGAGGCTCTTTGTGACGGCCTTCCTTCACTGGCAAAATGTTTCCAAGGTTTGTCCACATTGTCGCATGACTCAGTGCTTCATTCCTGTTTATGGCTGCATAATATGCCATCATGTGGACACACCATATTTTGTGTATCCGTTTCCTAACTGATGGACATTTGAGCTGCTTCTGCTTTCTGGCTATTAGGAGTGATACTGCTGTGGACCTTTGGGTCTCAGTTTTTGCATGTGTGTATGTCTTCATTTCTCTTGGGTGTCTACCTAAAAGTGGAGTTTCTGGGTCACAAGGTAATTCTATGTTTAACTTTTTGGGGAGCCACCAAACTGTTTTCTACAGGTGCTGCACCTCTTACATTCCCACCAGCAATGTACGAGAGTGCCAGTTTCTCCAAATCCTTGTCAACACTTGTTATTTTCTGGTTTTGTTTTGTCTTATTAGGATGAGCCTAGTGGGTGTGGGGCAGTATCTCATTATGGTCTTGATTTGCATTTCCCCGATGGCTAATGATGTCAGTGTGCTTCTTAGTCATTTTTTTGTTTTTGTTTTTGTTTTGTGTTGTTTTGAGACAGAGTCTCATTCTGTCACCCAGGCTGGAGTGCAGTGTTGCGATCTTGGCTCACTGCAACCTTCACCTCCTGGGTTCAAATCATTCCTGCCTCAGCTCCCAAGTAGCTGGGATTACAGGTACACACCACCACACCCACCTAATTTTTGTGTTTTTAGTAGAGACAGGGTTTCACCATGTTGCCCAGGCTGGTCTCGAACTCCTGGCCTCAAACGATCTGCCCGCCTGGGCCTCCCGAAGTGCTGGGACCACAGGCGTGAGCCACCACGCCCAGCCTATTTTAAATTTAATGAACTCCAATGTGTGTATTTTTTTCTTTTGTTGCTTGTGCTTTTGGTGTCATATCTAAGAAACCATTGCTAAATCCAAGGTCAGCAGTATTTGCCCCCATATTTTCTTCTAAGACTTTTATAGTTTTAGCTCTTATATCTAGGTCTTTGATCCATTTTGAGTTAATTTTTGTATCTGATGTAAGGGAAAAGGTCTATCTTTATCCTTTTGCATGTGGAGATCCAGTTTCCCCAACACTATTTGTTGAAGAGCCTATTCTTCCCCCACTAAATGTTCTTGGCAACCTTGTCGAAAATCAATTGAGCATAATCTATGCACTTACTTCTGGACTCTCAAATCTCTGGGCTTTTTGTTTGTTTGTTTGTTTGTTTGTTTGTTTGTTTTGGAGTCAGAGTCTTGCTCTGTCACCCAGGCTGGAGTGCAGTGGTGCAATCTCAGCTCACTGCAACCTCCCCCTCCCGGGTTCAAGCGATTCTCCTGCCTCAGCCTCCCAAGCAGCTGGGATTACAGGCACTAGCCAGCACACCCAGCTAATTTTTGTATTTTTAGTAGAGATGGGGTTTCACTATTTGGCCAGGCTGATCTCGAACTCCTGGACTCAAGTGATCTGCCCACCTCGGCCTCCCAAAGTGCTGGGATTACAGGCGTGAGCCACCACGCCTGGCCTCAAATCTATTCCTCTGAAGCATCAAGCATTCTATGTGCACTACTTCATGAAACCCTCCTGGATATTCTGCACTGTAGAAACGATTACTCTCCTGTTGTGCCCATTTTATAGATGAGGAAACTGAGACTCCAAAACTGAGTGAAGTCAAGGCTCAAACTCAGATCCCAGTCATTTAATGACTAGGCCACAGTGAGGCCTGAGGAGGGGAAAAATCCCAATGGTTACCCTCCCCTTCCCCTCCCCACCCTCATTTTCTTCTCCCTCTTTCAGGCTGGGATGTGGACTTGGATTCTCAGAGCAGGGTCCTTGGAAGGAGATGCTGTGACTTCTCTCTGGCCTCCAAATACCTCCTCAGCCTCCACTCCACCTCCGTCCCTCTCCCACGCAGCCAGGCACTGTTCTGTCCTCTTCTTTGTCCCACAGTCAGTGCTTGCATGTAGCAGGTACTTAATAAATGCTGAAGATAATTATCCATCATTTCAAATAGAGACACACAACTTAGAAGGCATGCTGGAGATTGTCTAAGGCCAGAAAAACCCCAACGTCGATAAGCATGTTACAGTGAAATTGACTGCGCCCAGGAAAGGGGACCCCAGAAGCAGGTGGCTGGTGTCCCCCTACCCTGCCCCAGGCCCCTGAGTTCCCCAGTTCACCACTAGGAAGTCCTGGGCTCCTGTGAAGACAATATAAAACCACTGATTAGGCCAAGTGTGGTGGCTCACACCTGTAAATCCTAGCACTCTGGGAGGCTGAGGCGGGTGGATTGTCTGAGCTCAGGAGTTTGAAACCAGCCAGGGTGACATGGTGAAACCCCATCTCTACTAAAAATACAAAAAAAAAAAAAAAAATTAGCTGGGTGTGGTGGTGCACACCTGTAGTCCCAGCTACTCGGGAGACTGAGGCAGAAGAATTTCTTGAACCTGGGAAGTGGAGGCAGAGGTTGCAGTGAGCCGAGACTGTGCCACTGCACTCCAGCCTGCACAGCAGAGTGAGACTCAGTCTCAAAAAAAAAAAATAAACTACTGATGAGGCACATCCCCTCTCATTTCCTATGAAGGAGAAACTGAGGCCCAGAGGGTTGGAGTGACTTCCTTGAGCCCCCCATGAGGAGCTTCAGACCCTGGAGGCTCCACCCCAGGCCAAGGGCTCTCCCAGAGGTAGACTGGAGCCATGAGGACAGGGGCCCTCCCCAACCAGGTCTCTGTCCATCTACACATGCCCTGGATCTGACTTCACGTGATGGCATCTGGTGGGGGACACAGGATGCCTGCCCGGATGCCACCTGCAGCCAGTGGGGGCCGGAGCTGCCTCTTCAGGGTCAGTGAGGGTGATACATCTACTTCCCAGCCTGCTTAGGTGAGCTCCCGCCTATGTGTCACTACTGGTGACTGGCATGGCTCAGAGCCATATCTTGGGGGCCCTGAGGGGATCAAGAGCGTCCCCTAAGCCCACCTGCCAGCTGTGGTCTTCTCTGTGGTGGCAGCATCACAGAAAGTGGACAGAAAGAGTGCTCTGTGCCAGGAGGGCAAGGCCGGGTAGGATGGTGGCTGGAATGCTGGCGATCGCAGCAATGCCGGCGATCATGGTGCTGGGTTTTGGTGGTGTGCTGGACGCCTGGGAGCCTCATGAGTGAGAGACTGGGGCACACGTGCTTCCGTAGTGCCATGCACCAGTGGCAATTCAGAGAAAGACGCTGTGCAAAGCACCCCATGTGTGCAGCTTTTTGCACTCTCGTAACAGGACGGAGCCAGGTCAGAGTGCAGATGAGGAGAGGAAGGTGCAGGGAGGTGGAGATGCTGACCCAAGTTTGCACAGCCAAAACTAGGATCGGTCTCCAGGGCCTCCGTCACTGTCCTGTCCTGCCTTCTGTCACACAGGAGTTTGAATGGTCGTTCTGAAATTGAGAGCTAGCGGGGCTGGGATCTCACTGGGCGGCCACAGAGGGGTCCCCTGACCTCTTGGGGTCTCGTTGGCAGGAGGGAATTGTATTGGAATATCCAGGTGTGTGGATCCCTGTGAATCTAACCCTGGAGTGTTCCAGAACTGCCCACACTGTGGAAAGGGACTCAGGCCTGTCTTCAAGGACCTGGCATCCTTCTGTCCCAGGGCAGTTTGTCTTGGGTCTCTCGGGGACCGTTTGGGCCTCTTCAGCCCCTCATTCCACCTCCCTCCTGCTGCCCAAGTCATTCGTCCACTTGACTCCAAGAGTCGGCTGGGGAAATAAAAGGAAATGAAACACGACCAGGCATTTTCCCTTGGCCGAAGCAGAAGTCTGCTGTCGGGCAAAAGGTGAAGAAGAGACCAATGAGAGATGAGCCCACGGTGCTCCTGCCCTCCGCCAAGGCAGGCCATCCTCTGCTGCCAGCCTGCAACAGGGCAGTGTCCTTCTGGGAGGTGTCCCTCCCTCTGGGGGATCAAGAGATGGCCAAAAGCAGGTGGCAGCAAGTGGAGAAGGCTGTTAATCCAGAACGCACCTTGTCTCTGCCCCTGTCCCCACCCAGGCAACATCCAAAACCTTTGCCCACAGTTCTGGGGCTGGCACTGTCCTGGGGCTCAGCTCCTAGGGACGGGGCTCCCCCGGGCACTGGCTGCCAGGAACTGGGTGGCCCCGGGCAAGTCTCTTCCCATTTTGGGGTATAGACTTCCTGCCTGTAAAATGAGGGAGTCTGCAGGTCAACCTCAGAGTCCCACTGTACCCCCAGATTCTGCTTCAGGGAGACGGAGAGAGAGAAAGAGAGAAAGAACGATAGAGAGATGCAATAATCTCCCAGCATCCAGGAAGACCCAGAGGGGAGAAATGCAGGGAACCTACCCAGAAAACCCTGGAGCGGGAGCTTCTCACTTTTAATGGTCATGGCCCCACTTGAGAATCCACAGTGCTCTTCCTAGAACCACGCATGTGCACACGTGTGTGCAAACACTGGGCTCATGCACAGGCACACACACATATAAGGTTGCAAACACTTTCAGGGACTTCCCAGATTTCTCTGAGTCCATCCGTGGTCACTTTCGGTCAATCATCTGGCCTGAGCAGGTTCTGCCCTCTGGGGGCTCTTTTACCCTCAGGGAAATCAGGGTTTGGTTTCCTGTAATTGTCTGGTCCAATTGTCTGAGGACTTTCTCTTTTTTTTGAGACAGGGTCTCACTCTGTCACCCAGGCTGGAGTGCAGTGAAGCAGTCTTGGCTCGCTGCAGCCTCGACCTCCTGGGCTCCAGTGATCCTCCCACCTCAGCCTCCTGAGCACCTGGGATCACAGGCATGCACCACCATGCCTGGCTAATTTTTGTATTTTTGTAGAGATGGGGTTTTGCCATGTTGCCCAGGCTGGTCTTAAACTCCTGGGCTCACTTTCTTTTTTTTTTTTTTTTTTTGAGACGGAGTCTTGCTCTGTCACCCAGGCTGGAGGGCAGTGGCATGATCTTGGCTCACTGCAACCTCCACCTCCCAAGTTCAAGCAATCCTCCTTCCTCAGCCTCCCAAGTAGCTGGGATTACAGGCACCTGCCACCATGCCTGGCTAATTTTTGTATTTTTAGTAGAGACAAAGTTTCACCATGTTGGCCAGGCTGATCTCCTGACCTTAAGTGATCCGCCCACCTCAGCCTCCCAAAGTGTCGGGATTACAGGCGTGAGCCACCGAGCCTGGCCATAGCCAGACTTTCTTGATTCTATATCCTTCTCCTCCTCAGAGCAGAAACATCGAGCATTTGTTGAGTGCCTCATGTATACCAAGCCCTTAACCTAAGCTATAGCTCATTGAACTCTCACAGAAGACTTAAGGTAGAGCTTGTATTTAGATCCGTTTTGAATATGAGGAATCTCAGGTTCAGAGAATTTAAGCCACTTGCCGAAGGCCACACAGCTTCTAAGTAGAGGAGGCTGGCACCTCCAGCCTGGGCCGCCCAGCCCGGCATCCAGGTTCCTAAACAGGCTGCTCAGCTGACACGAGTCGCTCTGGATCTCAGAAAGCGCCTGATAGACGGAGGCGGCTGTCATCTGTGTGTGTGCGTGCGTGCAGCCATGTGTGCTGGTGAGCATACTGTCCCTGTCAGCCTCTCCTCCCCCAGCACACCCCGGCAGCCCAGAGAAGGGAGGGCCCGGAGGAGTGACGGTGGTGTTCCCCACCCCCTGCCCTTTGAGACACGATGGAGTCTGCTAATCCAGTTACTTGATAATTCACTTATTTCATGTCTATTTGGCAGCGAGCGTGCTCCCACGCACCAGCTCTGGGGAAGGCGAGATGGCTTTGCCTAGAGGAACCTGATTGTTTTTCTGGGGAAGGAGTGGGGGAAAAAATTGCACCCAACAATGGACAATAATGGGCCTAAAAATAGAGGGTGGAGGGTGCAGGGGGTGGAGGAGTGTGCTGTCTGCCAAGGGAGGGCTCCAGGCCTGTCTGCTTGGCACGGGGCAGCCCTACCCTCCTGCCCAGTTCCCCTCCCCTGCGCTGGGTTGGCCGCCTCTCAGCCTAGAGGAGGGGCACCAGAAGGAGGAGGCCCAAGCGGGTGGGGGGCTGAGTGGCCTTCCTTGCTGTCTCTGCCCGCTCCAAAATGGAAAATTGTCCCACCCAGGGGGTCCTGGAGGCAGCAGCCACGACCTTGGGTGGACGCTGCGCCTCATCAGCCCTGACTAGCCGTGATGCCCAGGACCTTCCCCCAAGGGGCTCAGGCATCAGCTGAGAACTGCAGCCTTGGGTACGGAGTACGGGTTGTCTCCCAGCAGGAAAGGGAGGTTTCAGGTTTTGTGGCTCTTTTCCATCTCCCAACACTTGGGGAAGTCTTCTCGAACGCCTCAAGCCCAGCGGGCAGCTATGACCCCACCAGGAGCGGAGCGTATGACTCCACCAGGAGCGGAGCGGGCAGGGACCAGGCTGCCCTCTAAGCCACTCGGCTGGCTCTCAGCCGGGGTGCACACTGGACTTGCCTGGGAGATTTTCATTCCCCCCCTGCCTCAGCTGCCCCCCAGACCAGCTTCAGCAGCCTCTCTGGGTGGCCCAGCAGGAGGAGGCATTAAACCTCCCCAGGTGGTCCCAGTGCACAGCCAAGTTTGAGAAGCACTGATTGAAACCTCTCCCAGGCCTGCCCTGGAGCCCTTCCAGCCTGAAGCATCTTGTCGTCTTAAAACTGAAAGACCAGGAGGAAGAGAATTCCATGGCCTGCCTCGGCTCTCTCGGAGCCTCTCTCACATCTGAGCTGCAGGTGCTCCGTCCTCCTCCTGGCTTCCTGGGTGCCGAGGGGTGCTGGCTCTCCAGGCTTGGGAGAGGGCCACTTGAGCCCTCACACTTTGTTCCCAGGCTCTTCACCTGTCTTCCTGGAAGGAGGGGGCCGGCCAGCATTAGGGCTGTCACGGGCGCTGCTTAATGTCAAGCTGCCCATCTGGCTCCTGGCCTCCCTTTGGCCTTCTCTCCTGCGCTCCCCACCAAGCTCCTAGCTCAGCAGCGTGCATGCGTTAACCCATTGCCCCCCTGCAGTGTTTTGTGTGTCCGGCCTGGCCCTTTGCTCAGTCGACCTACAGCACCATCCTCCCAGACTAGTCGAGTGTCCCTCCACCTGTCCTGAGTCCAGATGAAATCCCACCTCCCCCAGGAAGCCTTCTGACTGCCCCAGCCCGTCACCTCCAGGGCTTGTCATCTGTGCCACTCATGGGGACCAGGACACAGGTGACTTCTCTGGTGGACACAGCAGAACGATCGACATTCCCAAAAGGGAGCAAATTGCCCGAGTCACCAGAAGTGTGACCTTGAGCAAGCATCTGGCTCAGGGGCTCTTGGCTTCCCCACCTGTAGGTAAAATAACAGGAACAGTGTCATCGTGTGGGGGCCCTTCCCTGGACCACCTGGACCAGCCTCTCAAACCTGGCCGCACATCTGAGTCACCTGCTGAGGGTTTTGGTTAGTTGGTTGGTTAATTACTCGATTGGTTAGTTTGTTGGTTTGTTTGTTAGCTTTCAATTTGGAGTAGAATTTCTGACCTTAGGGCCCAGGAATGTTGCCACACCCCTCCCGTCCCCAGGTATTGTCATGTTTTCATGGGTGGCCAAATCTAAGAGCTGCTTCTCTGGGGCTACTTGGTGCACGAAGGATGTTCACAAATAGTTGATGAATAAGTGAATGAATAAATCAATGAAACTTACCAGCCCAGCCTCACTACTCGCACCCACCCCCCACGGCCAGCCAGGGCTCATCCACAGAGGGGTGTACCTGTCCAGGTGTCCCCAGGTGTGGGCAGACCCAGTAACTTTACTCTTTCATCGGTCCCACCGCCTCTTTAACTCCTCAGAGACCAGCAGGAAGAAACCCTCGGAGGTCGCAGCTTCTGGCTGTTCTCAGGGGCAGGCCCCGTCCATCGGGTGCTGTGTCTACTCCTAAGACCTGGTTCTGAGTATGGGACACCTGGAGAGGGAAGGGGCCGAGGAGGGGGAGTCACTCGGCTGTGTCAGGCTCCGCCCCTGCCTTCCTGAAGCACACAGTGGGGAGGGGACATTAACCGAAGAAGCCACTGGGGAAAACTGTGACCCAGCGCTCCCTTGGGACTGGGGGGCAGTGGCCAGGGGTGTTTTCCCTGAGGAAAAGAAATTTAAGCAGACACCTGCAAAAGGCTGGAGGGAGAGCTGTAGACAGAAGATGGCTCAACCTGAAAGCTCCGCGGGGTGGAGGGGGCATCCAAAGGGCGGGAGAGACTGGCCAGTAGAAAACGAGGCCAGAAGCCGGACATGGTGGCTCACGCCTGTAATCCCAGCACTTTGGGAGGCCGAGGCGGGTGGATCACCTGAGGTCAGGAGTTCGAGACCAGCCTGACCAACATGGTGAAACCCAGTCCCTACTAAAAATACAAAAGTAGCCAGGTGTGGAGGCACATCCAGTAATCCCAGCTACTTGGGAGGCTGAGGCAGGAGAATCACTTGAACCCGGGAGGCAGAGGTTGCAGTGAGCCAAGATCGTACCAGTGCACTCCAGCCTGGACAACAAGAGCAAAACTCTTTCTCAAAGAAAACAAGGCTGGAAAGACAAGAGAGAGAGGCAGAGCTGGTGGCAGAGCCAGGCCCAGGGTTTGGACTTAAGAAGGGGAAGGCGCTGGGGCTCTGAGGAGGAGCTGGAGACAAAGGGAAGGGCGTCTGGCTGCAGGCTGAGAATGGGCTGGGGGTGGGGAGGCTGGAGGGGTCGGTGGAGGCCCCAGCCAAGGCGGGGCAGGGGAGAACAGAGTGAGCCTTTAGGAGAAACCACTGCTGGGGACCAGGCTTCACTCTCAGCCCATCCGGAAACCTCTTTCAGCTGATGCTTCCCCCGACCCCCTTCCCCACCCTGGGCCTCTGTTGGAACCTGGCTGAGGCCCTGTTGATCAGCAAGAAAGCCCAGGGCAGCTCTCAGAGAAGAGGAGAGGGGGCCCAGAAAAGGCCTCAGGATCTGGGGAGGGGATCCGAGGAGAGGCAGCTACCAAGCGCCCCAGCCAGGGGGGCCTGCCCCTCACCCCACCCCGGCACTGAAACCCTCACAGCCACTTTTTTCCTCCCTCCATGATAAAATATTCATGGCGGCAGAGTGGGCCCTCTTTGGGAAGGCTGCCTGGGTCTAGCTTATGCTTTGCACAAGCTTTTAAAGAGCAGGGCGCTGTTCCTACTCTCTAAGCATTTTCTAAGTCCTGAATCAATAATGCACTTTCCTGGGCTTCTCCGGATGTAGCCCTCTTCCTCTCGGTGCCTTTCCCCCACCCGCCCCCTTATCTTTCTTTCCCTTTTCTTCTCTCCCGTTCTTTCATCCTTCCATCTCTCCTTTCATTTACTTTTTTAAAAAAGTATGAAAGTGTTGAGCTGTTTGGGTGGCCAGTGAAGCCCTGAGTAGGGAGTGGGCAGGAAGGGAGGTGCCAGATTGAGCCCCTGTGTGTGCAGGGAGGAGGAGGAGGAGTGGGAGGGGGAGGAGGAGGGAAAGGAGGAGGAGCAGCAGCGGCTGAGCACTCCCGCTGGCCCTGCTAGGGAAGTGTTTGAGGATCACTGAGCTCCTGGTGTGGGGAAGGAGGAGGGCTTAGCCTCACCCAGCCTCCCTCTCTCCTTTTTCTAATCAATTAGAAAATGTTTACAGCATAGCCAGAGAAAAATAGGGAACCTGGGACGAAGAAAAGATGCAAAGCACCCGCCAAATTTCAGCCCCACACTTGAAGGAGGGAGCAGTGGGGTTTGACCTATCTGCCTTCTGTGGTAATGAAACCCCTGTCGCTAGAGGTATGCAAGAGAAGGGGAGCCTTACCCTGTCTGAGGCAGATGCCCATATGTCTGGTCCATTTTGTCAGTCGCCTGTGGGGTGCCCCAGGGATGCACGGGCACTCTTCAACTGGGATAGAATTTCCTGCCCCAAACATTCCTGGAAATCTGGCTGTGGGAAGAATCCACATATGCCCAGGGCAAAGCAGAATGTGTCCTTTAAAAAAACAATAATACATTTTTAAGTTCCTGGAGAGATTAACCCTTGTCTAGCCAGAGCCATGGCAATGCCTTCCCGCCCACCACACTCTGGTGGTTCGGCTGACGGAGGAGATCAGTCATTCAGGGGTCTGCAGTCCTGATGAGCAGTGGGTGCCCACACCAGGCCTGGCATTTCATCCTTGCTTTCCGACCTTGGCTTCCCAGTAGACCCTCTCCCGGGCAGCTCGTCCATCAGGGCAGCCCAATGCCCTCAGGTCCTCCGAAAGGATTTCAGGGTGTTCTGTGGGGGCAACCCGAATTGGGGTAAGAAGACTAAGCAGTCGCTCTGCTGGAACAGCATCCCCAAAGCGGAGCGAGGCCCGCGGATGCCCACCGCCTCTCCCCCAGGCAGCGTCCTACCTGGATGGAACTGCCTGGAGCCACTGCAGAGGGTCCTCGCTCAGTTAGGGTATGTTTGTCATATACCACTGTGTGCAAACAGCTGTTGGGAGTGTGGCGCAAAGGTGGGCGAGGCCCCTGCTCTCCCAGAGTTCACACTCACAGAAGGTTCTGGAAGGAGGAACACAGTGGGCAGGGTTGAAAGGTCTAAAGTGCTCCCTTTCCTCCCAAATAATGCGGGGTGAGGGGCGGTGAGGAGAGCCACTCTGAGCAACCAAGGAACTGAGATGCATTTTCTGGGTCTGCTTTTGAGCCGAGGCAGGTTCGAGAGGCAGCCAGAGACTCTGGGTTCAAGGTGGACCTGTGCCCAGGCCATGCCCACTGTGGCCCCCCTGGAGGAGGAGCGGGGGCGGTCGCCGTGGCTTCGGGAGGCTTATTGCTGGGACAAGCGAGACCCTGGGGAGGCAGCGCTTGGAGGCTCGCTTGCCTGCCCCTGCCTGAGTAATTGCTTGGAGCTGGGAGGAAAATTGCTCCAACCAGAAAACAAAACAGAAAAGCCGCCTTGGCCAGCTGCAGCTCCAGCCCTAAAATGCCAGGTCGGTTTACGCTGATTCACGAGCGGGGAGGGTGACCTTGCTGTCTGTCATCCAGGGCCTGTGCACGAAGAGAATCCGGAAAGGGAAGGAGAGAGAAGCCTGCACACTGGGGAAGGAATTAGCAGCACAGAGAGCAAGAGGGACAGCGATCAATGAAACCATAGAAGGAGAATGAGAAACACACACACAGAGAGCAAGAGGGAGCAAGAGAGAGAGAGACAGAGGGACAGAAAAAGAGAGGGAGGGAGGGAGAGAGAGCTCAGAGAGTTAGAGACCGTCAGGGCTGCTAGAATTAGAATCAGCTCTGAACAGAATCTCCGTTTCCGCTTTGTTAATAATTTATCCCCTCTGCAACTTTTCTTACCAATAAATAGGAAGTAATGTGTTAAGGAGAATTCCCCTAGCACCCCGGCTTTCTCCCTGGAGTCAGGGGAGGAGAATGTGTCTCTGTGCCCTTCCTCCCTAGCAGCATGGGGGCCTGAGGAACACGCAGAACTTGAGACTTTAGGATGTCAGGGTCAGAGGCGGACAGCCCACTCCTGCCCGGTCATTTTGTGAATGGGGAAACCAAGGCACAGATAGGGCAAGGCCCTGGCCAAGGTCACACATGGTGTTAGGGGCAGTCCCCTGAGTCCTAATTCCAAGGCCCCACGGGTCAGGGCACCTATTGATTTATGCACCTGCCCAAGCCATAGGGTTTCCCCCGAAATGGCAGAGGCCACGTCCAAGGAGGAGGGTGGGGCTAGCTCGGCTGCCTTTCCTTGCCTTCCCCTACGATTGCTTCCCCCGTGCTCGAGTCCTGGCCCTCTACCTGGGCACCCACACCCAGGGCCTCTCCTGGGCAGCCTCCAGCCTTCCACCTCGTATGCGGCAGCAGCCTCCCGTCCTGGTGAGGCTGAGGGGCTGAGGATGAGAAGGGTTCCGTTGGCAAATCAGCAACAGCAGTCAAGAGACATGCTGCCTGCCTCCCCGTGGAACCCGAGTCTGCGGGAGCACAGTGCGGCCCAGGCAACAGCGTCCTTTCCCTTTTGGGTGAAGGGCACCATTTCCCAATTTGTCTCAGGGCCCGGCTCAGTGGGCCATCCCCTGGCTTCTTATCCCACCTCAGCTGCTGCCAAGCCGCATGACCCTGGGACATTGCTCAGCCTCTCCGAGTCTCGGTTTCCTGAGGATCGCACTCTCCAGGATCCCTGGGAGCGTGGGAGGTGGGGTTGACGCACACAGGGCGCCCAGCACAGGGCCAAAGTGGAAGACATGCTCCCTAACGGCGGGGCCTGCTGTTTGCTGAAGCACCAGGCCAGACAGTGGCCATGAATGTTCTCCCAGCATCCATCACCCATGAGCCGGCACCACCGAGGCACTTGCCATGGTGCACCTGGCATCATTCCTATGACAACCCTGTGAAGCCAGTGCTAGTAACCTCATTGAGCGTTCATTCATTCTCCGAAGATTTCCCGAGTCCCTGAGGAGGGCTGGGAGCGGGGGCTGGGGCTGGAGTGGGGACAGGATCAGATGTGGTCGCTGCCCGCATGAAGCCTCCCCTCCAACTGAGAAGCTGAGGCTCTCGGGCAGGAGAAAGATCTTTTCCTCACCCATTCTATGTTAGTGGCTGAGGGCCCATCATAACAGACAGATTAACACGACCAAAGCATACCAGTGGGTTTAATATAAGTTTTATGTGAAAAAGGCTTTAAGGCTTTCTTTTTTTTTTTTTTTTTTAGACAGGGTCTCACTCTGTCACTCAGGCTGGAGTGCAGTGGCACAGTTACAGCTCACTACAGCCTCGACCTCCTGGGCCCAAGGGATCTTCCTATCTCAGCCACCCAAGTAGCTGGGACCACTGGTGTGTGCCACCATGCCCGGCTAGTTTTCTTTTTTGTTTTTTGAGGTTTTTTTCTGTAGAGATGGCATCTCCCTGTGTTGCCTGGCCTCATGGGAGCTTTCATAAGGAATGAAGACCCAAAACATTGGTGAACATCTATTTTGTATGCTAGGTTTAATGGAGAAATAGTCATGGAGAAGTATGATTGGCTTAAAAAAAAGTATCATCTCCTGGTGATAAACTGGCGGGAATTTTGCAAGACCTGTGTGTCCAGGTCCCCTCTGTGACCCTGCATCTTTGGAGATGAGAATGTTCCTTCCTCCGGGCATTGGGAGGGCACCTCTCGAATGAGCCTCATGTCCTGCTTCAGGGAAGAAGGGCAGGGGAAGGTCAAAGAATAACCTTCCGCTTCTGTGGTTTTCTCAAATCCCTTCAGCTTAAAAAAAAATTTTTTTTTGAGACAGAGTCTCGCTCTGTCACCCAGGCTGGAGTGCAGTGGTGTGATCTCAGCTCACTGCAACCTCTGCCTCCCAGGTTCAAACGATTCTCGTGCCTCAGCCTCCTGAGTAGCTGGGACTACAGGCACGAAACGCTATGCCCAACTAATTTTTTATTTTTTTTAATTTTTAGTAGAGACAGGGTTTCACCATGTTGGCCAGACTGGTCTTGAACTCCTGACCTCAGGTGGTTGGCCCGCCTCAGCCTCCCAAAGTGCTGGGATTACAGGCGTGAGCAACTGTGCCCAGCCTAAAATATTTTAAGAAGGTTTTAGCCTGTAATCCCAGCACTTTGGGAGGCCAAGGCGGGCGGCTCACGAGGTCAGGAGATCGAGACCATCCTGGCTAACACGGTGAAACCCCGTCTCTACTAAAAATACAAAAAATTAGCCGGGCGTGGTGGCGGGCGCCTGTAATCCCAGCTACTCGGGAGGCTGAGGCAGGAGAATGGTGTGAACCCGGGAGGCAGAGCTTGCAGTGACCCGAGATAGCGCCACTGCACTCCGGACTGGGCGAAAGAGAGAGACTCCATCTCAAAAAAAAAAAAAAAAAGAAGGTTTTAGGGTAGCATGTCCTGGGCCTCATTGGGCTCAAGGAAATTGGGGGACTCGCCCAAGCCTGTGGAGCTGGGGAGCTGCTGAGGGAGTGAGCCAGTGCATCCCTCCACAAACCACAGAGCCCTGCCCGGGACGCCCTGGCGATTTCATCCCAACTCTGAGATTTCATCCCAGCGCAGGCTTGGGTGCAAGGCCAGCTGCATGACGTTGTCTGTTCTTCTTCCTGAGACTTGGTGACCATTCCAGTGACCGCCCCTCCACGGCCTCCTTAGTCAGGGGCCTGGAAGTTCAAATGGCTGGGCTTCCCACAGGCACATTTACCTCCATTCTTGCTAACAGTTCACTTTCCCATTCAATTATGTTTTTTGCCTGCAGCTTGCCTATGATGTTTACAACCTGGCCTCTGACTTTGACTGTACCCTTTGCACAGAAAATAACATAAAAGGAAAAGCATTTAAGCACCCATGACGAGGCTTGAAAAGCATGGCATGAAATGGTTTCTCCATAGAATATTTCATGCCAGGAGCTCAGGCTTGGCGTCTGTGTAGGAGGCTCCTCCTCACCCAGTTCTCTGGTGCTATGGGCCTGGCTGGCTGCCTTCCCTTCCCTCTGCCCACCCTCCTTTGACTTCTAGCCACACTGCCTGACTTTCAGGTGACTTGCCTGTGTGCGTCCAGAGAGATAGGAAAGCTGTAGACATGACGGGCTTGGTTTCCCCAAGATTCCTCAAGGTTGGGTCCCATGGAGTCCAGGGGATGGGTAAGTGATGTGCGGCCATGGGTACTTAGTGTCTTATCTGAGACGTGGAGCTGACTGTAGCACCTGCCTCCCTGTGGGTTGCTGAGAGGGTGCAGGGAGGAGCGGCTGTAAAGTGCCCAACCCAGCCCGGGCACAGGGCTGGCACTCAGTGAATGTTACAATCATCACACTCTTCTGAGTCAGCCGTTCCCAGGACAGTCCACGCCATGAAGTTCCAGGGTTTCTCATGCACAAGCCTGGTGGCCTCAGCCTCATCCCTTCCTCCTGTGGAAGGTTGCTGGGAGTGGAGTGTCCCTGAGTTAATACGAAGCTGCTGTTTCAAAATAATCGCTCCCGTTTGGAGACATTTCCTAGGGATTCTAGGTAGTGTGAGACACAGACCATCTCACATGGCAATCAATAAGAAAATAGAGACTCAGAGAAGTCAAGTGACTTCGTCAAGGTCACAGAGCCTCAAAGGAGAGAGCTGAGAGGGAATTCAGGGCTTTCAGACTCCAGGGCCCAAAACTGTATGGAAAATGGGTATGTTAACTGCATCTTTCTTTTTTTTTTTCTTTTCTTTTTTTTTTTTTTAGACAGAGTCTTGCTCTGTCGCCCAGGCTGGAGTGCTGGAGTGCAGTGGCACGATCTCGGCTCACTGCAAGCTCCACCTCCTGGGTTCAGGCCATTCTCCTGCCTCAGCTTCCTGAGTAGCTGGGACTACAGGCGCCCGCCGCTACACCCGGCTAATTTTTTGTACTTTTTAGTAGAGACGGGGTTTCACTGTTAGCCAGGATGGTCTCGATCTCCTTACCTCATATCCACCCACCTCAGCCTCCCAGAGTGCTTGGATTACGGGCGTGAGCCACCGCGCCCGGCCATTACCGCATCTTTCTAGAGAAAATCCCAAGACTGTTTTTAAAAATCAGCGGTATGATTTTTGTTGTTGTTTTAATTTTCATGAAATATTTAAAGAAGCAGCTACTACTTCTGATACTATCAAAGGGCGGCTTTGGAGCCATCCTGAAAGGCTAGAGGTGTGCCTAACAGTCTCTCCCTATATTAGGCCACTTTGTTCTGACTGCTGTTTTTGTGATTAGTTGATCTGCTGTCCTGGAGATGGGTGGAAACGCGCAGACCCAGAGGAGGCTGGCAAACCTTCACCCCGACTCAGAGGAGACACTCCCAGTCTCAGCCCCACCCCCATGACATTATCAGCTGTCAGATGCTGACCGGGGACTGGGGTGGGGGGACTGGGGTAAACTGGTCTTCTAATACCCCGGTGGGTCCCCAGAATTCCCCCAGTGAAGAATAGAAGGTCCAGGTGCAGTGGCTCACGCCTGTAATCCCAGCACTTTGGGAGGCCGAGGCGGGCGGATCACCTGAGGTCAGGAGTTCGAGACCAGCCTGGCCAACATGGTGAAACCCTGTCTCTACTAAAAATACAAAAATTAGCCAGGCGTGGTGGCGCACGCCTGTAGTCCCAGCTACCTGGGAGACTGAGGCAGGAGTATCGCTTGAACCCAGGAAGTGGAGGTTGCAGTGAGCCGAGATTGTGCCGCTGCATTCCAGCCTGGGCCATGGAGCAAGATTCTATCTCAAAAAACAAAACAAAACAAAACAAGAATAGAAGGAAAGTGACAGGAAGCAATACTGTGTTTGTAGAGGAAAAGGAAGGTCAGGCCAGCGCCAACAGTGGCTTTGCTGGGATGCTCCACACTCCTGACCAGCTCAGTGGAATTCTGAGACCTTGGGGAGCAAAATCGGAGGGGGACAAGGAGAAAGACAGAAAGAGAAAGAGGGAGAGAGAAAATTGTGTTGGCCATGGCTTGGGATTTATTTATTGTACTTGCTGTTGACTGAGCTCGCTCCACAGCAGGCGAGGGGCCTGTAAACACACAGGCTGATTCATCAGTTTCTGACCATCTGCTTCCCGGGCCGGGGCGGGGGCCGGAGTGCCCCATAGGTTGGAGCAGCCAGCTTGGAGCCCCCATCTCCAGCCAGAGCCAGCTGTGTCAGTCTTCCCAGTGACAGATAGGCCGGGTGCAACTGGGGGCTTTGAGGGATACCCTGTCCCCCGCCACAATGCCCCCACCCCATAGAACCCATCAGGGGCCTGGGCAGGGCAGGGCTAAGTAAGGCAGGAAGACGAAGAGAGACCAGGGAAAAGGTGAAGTGTGGGTGGCTCAGCAGTTGGGGTTGACAGGAATACTATCAACACTCAATAGGAGATATGTCAATATCACTGTCATTTTATTAATAGCTTATTAATATGATGATAATAATAATAAGTATAATTGAGTGAGTGGTTACTGAGGTCCAGGCCCAATATGAAGGCCTCACTACACTGTCCGCAATAAGCACATTAACAACTCTATGATGGATGATGAGAGAACTGGGTTCAAAGATTGATTCAAGTCAGGAGGGCCTCCTGGAGGAGGCACATGTGGGAGGGCTCTGAAAACCAGGAGGACAGACAGTGGCCAAAGGAGCACAGGCTCTGAGGTGGGAGGGGACAAAGTGGCCTGGGAAATGGCACAGCTTCAGTGCTGGGTTGATAAGAGCTTTCTGGGTAGGTGACGCAGTGTGACGCCACTTGGTGCCAGCATACTGAGAAACCAGGCTGGTGGAGGAGACCCCAGAGTCATCCTCTGGGGAAATAGGATCAAAAACTCCCAATTCGTCTCTACCCCTCTGAGCCATTCCTCCCAGCCTGTTCCCTCTTTGCTCACCTGGCATGAGGCTTGTCTTAGTCAGCTCCGGCCACCATAACAAAGTAGCACACAAGACCCAGGTGGCTTAAACAACAAAAATGTCTTTCCTTGTTCTGGAGGCTGAAAGTCCAAGACGAAGTTGTTGGCAGGTTTGGTTTCTGCAGAGGCCTCTCTCCCTGGCTTGGAGCCAGCCGCCTTCTCACTGTGCCTTCAAACAGCCTTTTCTCTGTGCACATGGGCCCCAGCGTCTCATCCGGCAGCCAGACTTCTTCTTCTTCCAAGGCCACCAGTCAGATTGGACTAGGGCCAACCTGAGGGTCCCATTTAACCTCAATCACCTCTTGCAAGAGAATCTATCTCCAAATACAGTCCCATTCTCAGATACTAGGGTTAGGGCTTCAACATAGAAATCTGGGGGACACCATTCAGCCCCTACGAAGTCCCCAGGGGCAGCAGAAGCAGCACTGGGACTTCAGGAAGGGAGTGATGGCTGGGCTGGGGGAAGGGGGGCATGTGCCTGGGTGCCAGAGCCCAGGTGCAAGTTCTTGGGAGCATCTGCCCATCAGTCCTCCTCCCAAGCGGCACAGACAGAGCCCATTCTGCGTCCAGGCTCAGAGCACCCTTCCTGGCTGCTGGCTCCCTCACGGGTCAAGCCTGCCTCCTCCAGCCCAGCACCTGCTACCCACTCAGGCCACTGGGCCATCCCCACAGCCTCTCAGTCCCTCACCATTCCAGGCAACAGCACAGGACAGGGTGTGTCTTGCCCAGAGTCACCCGGCCAGTGAGTGAGGAAGCTGGGAACCCCCCCGCCCCATGTCCCTCTGCTGTCCTGGCATGGTGGGCTTGCCAGTGGTGTGGATATCTCTGATGGTAACAGCAGACTCCTCCTCAAAGGTGCCATTTGCTCTCGAGAAGGCTGGGGCCAGTCCTACCCTGGCCCGGGCCTCAGTCCCCCCATCTGCTTAAGGAGATATTGGACTCTATGGTGAGCTCCTGCCACCCTGAGGTTGCATGGGGGCCTGAGGACAGAGCTATTTTGGTCAAAGAGGGATTTGTGGAACCTGCCTCAATGAACCGAGGGTCAGCCCTGCCACCGAGGAGCCCCAGGCAGCCAGGGGACCTGTCCTTCACCCTAGAGGATCGAAGCCCACAGGCTACGGCTGCTGCAGTGGCGCCTGGTGGGGGCCACGGGGGTGTGGCTCAGCCCCTCAGAAGGCGGTGGGCCCCATTTCCCCCATGGGGGCCAAACAGCTCATTTGAGAGTGAGAGGTTTTAACTTAGATCCAAGCCATTTTGTCTCTGAGCAAACCAGACACCTGAAACATTCATCAAAAAGGGCCACAAGTGGTCCGGAGCACTGGGTGGTTGTTAGTGACAGTGTTCGTTTTCTTCTTTCTTTCTCTTTCTTTCTTTCATTCATTAATAGACTTTATATTTTAAAGCAGTTTTAGATTTACAGAAAATTGAGCAGATAGTACAGAAAGTACCTAAAACCCCATGCCACCCTCCCCCACCCACCATCTTTCCCTGCCTATTATCCACATCTTGCATTAGTGGGGGATATTTGAGGTTTGGGGGGATTTCTTTTTGTTGTTATTTTCGTTTTTGTTTTTTTTTTTTTTGAGACAAAGTCTCGCTCTGTCGCCCAGGCTGGAGCGCAGTGGCGCGATCTCAGCTTACTGCAAGCTCCTCCTCCCGGGTTCATGCCATTCTCCTGCCTCAGCCTCCCGAGTAGCTGGGACTACAGGCGCCCACCACCACGCCAGGCTATTTTTTTTTTTTTTTTTTGTATTTTTAGTAGAGACAGGGTTTCACTGTGTTAGCCAGGATGGTCTCGATCTCCTGACCTCGTGATCCACCCGCCTCGGCCTCCCAAAGTGCTGGGATTACAGGCGTGAGCCACCACACCTGGCCTTTGTTTTGGGGAATTTCTTTAGAGACAGGGTCTCCCTCTGTGATCCAGGCTACAGTGCAGTGGTGCTGCATAGCTCACTGCAGCCTCAAACTCCTGGGCTCAAGCAATCTCCAGCCCCAGCCTCCCAAGTAGCTAGGACCACAGGTGTGCACCACTATGCCCAGCTAATTTTTAAATTTTTTTTGTAGATACAGGGTCTTGCTGTGTTGCCTAGGCTGATCTTGAACTCCTGGCCTCAAGTGATCCTCCCACTTCTGCCCCCCGAGTAGCTGGGACTAGAGGCGCGTGCCACCACACCACACCCAGTTTATTTTTTATTGTTTGTAGAGACAGGGTCTCTCTGTGTTGCCTGGGCTGATCTCAAACTCCTGGGCTCAAGTGACCCTCCTGCCTCAGCCTCCCGGAGTGTTGGAATTCCAGGTGTGAGCCACCATATCAGTCATGTCTGATGAACCATTGTTGATACATTATTATTAACTAAAGTCCATAATTTACATGAGAGTTCACTTACTGTGTTGTACAGGTCTATGGGGTTTTTTGTTTGTTTTGTTTTGTTTTTGTTTGTTTTTGTTTTTGTTTGATACGGAGTTTCACTCTTGTTGCCCAGGCTGGAGTGCAATGGCACGATCTCGGCTCACTGCAACCTACGCCTCCAGGGTTCAAGTGATTCTCTTGCCTCAGCCTCCCCAGTAACTGGGATTACAGGCATGCACCACCACGCCCGGGTAATTTTTTTGTATTTTTAGTAGAGACGGGGTTTCTCCATGTTGGTCAGGCTTGTCTTGAACTCCTGACCTCAGGTGATCTGCCCGCCTCGGCCTCCCAAAGTGCTGGATTACAGGTGTGAGCCACCGTGCCCGGCCTGGGTCTATGGGTTTTGACTCATTCATAATGGCATGCATCCACCACTGCAGTATTATACGGCATAGCCTCACTGTCCTAAAAATGCCCTGTGCTCGGCCTAGTCATCCCTCTGACCCTGGGGACCACTACGTTAGTGACATTTTCAGATCCCTCTGGCCTGTTTCCATCAATGACACTTCTCACACCAAATGTATGGGTTTTCCACACCAACAACCTAGTCTCCAGCTCTCTGGACACCACTGGGTGTCCGATGATTCCGTTCAATTGTGACACTGCCCAGAGCTGGCGTCAGAACCCTCAGGTGAAGGGCTCAGTCGCACCACACTGCCCCCACCTCTGACGCAATTGCAAGTTCCTGCCTCCCGTACTTCTGTCCAATTGGCTGTAAATTGGGGGTTCCCACGACCCCTCCCTCAGGTTTGATAGTTTGCTAGAACAGCTCACGGAACTCAGAAAGGCATTTTCCCTACATTTACCTGTTTATCAAGTTCAGGAACAGCCAGATAGAAGAGACTCACAGAGTAAGGGATCGGGGAGAGACCCAGAGCTTCCAGGCCCTCTTTGAGCACCTCAATGTGTTCACCAATCCTAAGGGTACAGGTAAAAAGGCTCAGGGGCCCGGCGCAGTGGTTCACGTCTGCAATCCCAGCACTTTGGGAGGGCAAGCCAGGTGGATCAACTGAGGTCAGAGTTCGAGACCAGCCTGGCCAACATGGCGAAACCCTGTCTCTACTAAAAACACAAAAATTAGCTGGGCGTGGTGGTGCATGCCTGTAATCCCAGCTACTTGGGAGGCTGAGGCAGGAGAATTGCTGGAACCTGGGAGGTGGAGGTTGCTGTGAGCCGAGATCGCCCCACTGCACTCCATCCTGGGAAACATAGCAAGACTCCGTCTCAATAAAAAAATAAAATTAAAATTAAAAAATAAAAGGCTCAGGAAGGTGACTCAGCTAAGGAGATATTTAGAGAGTCGAGAATGTGAATGGGAATTTTTGAGGCGGACAGAGTGGAAGGGCACATGAAGGAGACAGAATGCCATCTGCAAAGGCTCAGAGGTACAACCAGGCAGGGGCAGGAGGACAGCTGTCCTGGGGAGGCCCAGGCACAGTGTCACCAGGTGTGGGAGGGCAGGTTGGGGTTGGTATATTACAGAGTCAGGACTGTGTATTCCAGGCAACAGGGAGCCATGGAGGGCTTCAAAGCAGGGGACTAACACCCAGCCTTCTTGGTTGTCTGTATTTAGAGCAAGGACAAGTATGCATTTTTTCTTTGGAAGCCATGGGATTGCACACCTCTGCACGCATTGAGGAAATGGGCACAAATCTCCCAGCTGTGTCTGGGCACCGGAGCACAGGCCCTGTAGCCACAGAGCAGGTGTCTCGGCTCGCAGGCAGGGGCTAGGCCGCGCAGAGGCTTCCCAGGCCATCCCGAGCATCCAGCACCCACCCTTCCCTTCTCCTCTCTCCGCTGCAGGAGAATCCCTACCTATGTAGCAACGAGTGTGACGCCTCCAACCCGGACCTGGCCCACCCGCCCAGGCTCATGTTCGACAAGGAGGAGGAGGGCCTGGCCACCTACTGGCAGAGCATCACCTGGAGCCGCTACCCCAGCCCGCTGGAAGCCAACATCACCCTTTCGTGGAACAAGACCGTGGAGCTGACCGACGACGTGGTGATGACCTTCGAGTACGGCCGGCCCACGGTCATGGTCCTGGAGAAGTCCCTGGACAACGGGCGCACGTGGCAGCCCTACCAGTTCTACGCCGAGGACTGCATGGAGGCCTTCGGTATGTCCGCCCGCCGGGCCCGCGACATGTCATCCTCCAGCGCGCACCGCGTGCTCTGCACCGAGGAGTACTCGCGCTGGGCAGGCTCCAAGAAGGAGAAGCACGTGCGCTTCGAGGTGCGGGACCGCTTCGCCATCTTTGCCGGCCCCGACCTGCGCAACATGGACAACCTCTACACGCGGCTGGAGAGCGCCAAGGGCCTCAAGGAGTTCTTCACCCTCACCGACCTGCGCATGCGGCTGCTGCGCCCGGCGCTGGGCGGCACCTATGTGCAGCGGGAGAACCTCTACAAGTACTTCTACGCCATCTCCAACATCGAGGTCATCGGCAGGTAAGGCCGGGGGAAGCCCTGGATGTCACCTGCAACCTGGGATGCTATCTGTTACCTGGGACGTTATTGGATACCTGGGATGTTACCTGGTATGTGGAACATGACCGGGTTCTTGGGATGTTACCTGGTTCCTTGGGCGTTACCTGGTATGTGATACATCGTTACCTGGTTCCCCGGGGGTTACCTGGTATGTGATACATCGTTACCTGGTTCCCTGGGGGTTACCTGGTATGTGACACATCCCCTGGTTCTTGGGATGTTACCTGGTACCTGGGACATGACCTGGTTCTTGGGATGTTATCTGGTACCTGGGACATGACCTGGTTCTTGGAATGTTACCTGGTACCTGGGACACTATCTACTTCTTGAGATGTTACTTGGTTTCCAGGAGGTTACCTAGCACCTGGGACATTACCTGGTTCCCAGGACATTACCTGATATTACATCATAGGGACTGCCTAGGATGGCTGGGGCTGCACAGACCCAATGCCTGAGCTTTTCCACGGAAGAAGGTGCACATGTCGGAGGAAGGAAGTGCATGTGTTGGAGGTGTGGAGGGCAGGAGTGGAGCCTGTCTGGGCAGAGCTGGGCTAACTCCTGGTGCTGACTGTGAGAAGTGCTCTGAGGCTGTCCACTGACTCAGTGAATGGGCTCTCATGTTCAGGGGTTTCCGAGACCACCCTCAGGCTCCATGATTCACTAGAAAATCTCACAGAACTCAGCAAAGCTGCTATATTCACAGTTATGGTTTATTACAATGAAGGATACAGATTAAAATCAGCAACAGGAAAAGGTGCACAGGGCTGGGTCCAGGAGATACCAGGTGCAAGCTTCCCATTGTCCTCTCCCAGTGGGGTTGTGCAGGCAGCACTTGATTCTCCCAGCAGTGACATGGGACAATGCTTGTGAACTATCACCAGGCAGGGATGCTTACTGAAGCCTCAGTGTTCAGAGTTTTTACTGGGAGATGATGGTATAGGCATTGCTGATGATCTGGCTGGCCTTTGGCTCCAATCCCTCCAGAGGTCGAGCTGATACTACATGGCCCAAGGCATAGGCTCTCTGATGTGGCCCAAGACCCGCAGGCAAACATGGACACTCTTCCTAGACAGGACACTCCAACGGCTTATGGATTAGAGGTCACCTAGCAGAAACCAGGCCGGAGTCAGATCTTTCTTTGGAATGTGCAGGGTGTGGACAACCCAGGCCTGCTGCGGCAGCTCTTTCTTGCCCAGCTCTGGAGAGGAATGTGTTTTGAGGAAACTTTGAGGAAGGCAAAAGACTGTCATAGGAGACAAAAGCAGCCTTTACCTCCCAAAAACTGTTTAGACTGTGGATGATTAAATGGTTCTGTGTTGTCCTGGGTCATTTGTTCTTTTGGCAGATAATATGCCAGTCTGTGGGGGCAATGCCATCTACCCTGGGCCATCTGTAGAATGGGGATGGTAACAAGGATAAGTCTCTTGCTGGATTGTAGTGAGGGTTAAATGAGTTAAAGTTGATGAAGCACACTGAACAGTGCCTGGCACATAATACGCACTAAAAAAAAGTGTTTAATAAAAAAATTGGACAAAATAATGGAGTGAGAGGGCTGGGGTGGGCTGAGGGAGGAGAGAGTTGAGACCCAAGGGTGCTGGGGCAGTCCGGGCCAGGAGCCTGGCTTAGGCAGGTGCAGGCAGGGGCTGCACCTGGGGAGCCCAGCTGGGATGATCACTGTGGGCATCTCTCCACTGCAGGCTTTCAATGTCCACCCAAATCTGTAATTCCTGACAAGTGGAAAAAGTGATTTGCCATATGGCAGGTAGAGCATAATCCTGTTTTTGTAAAATATATAATATGCCTTGTATATCATTTCTGCGTCTTGAACAGACGTTGGCTGTAAGTGTGTACAGGACCGGGAAAAACATCATGGGTTGGGGAGAAAGGCTGGAAGCCCATTTGCCAGCCATGTGCTGTGGTGATGCCTGCGCCGTGAGGCTGGGCAGGCCGCTGTGGTGCTGCTGTTTCCAGCTTGTATTTGCATTTTGTTTCACTTTGACGGTGTGTGTGGATTCCAGGTGGGCAAAGGCAAAGGCAGGTCTTTCATGAAGCTGGAGTCAGCTTCAAGTCTGGCAGATGGGAGTGAAGCAGGTGCAGACAGGGGCCCGTGGTTCTGACACCCGTGATCTCTAACCCACCTCCAATTGGGACAGGATATTCAAAATCAGGAATGTTCTGGAAACCACCCCATATATAGGCACTGTTGTGGAACTGGTGTCCAGACTTTCAGCCCCTGGGCATCTCCGTGACCTCTGCCCTCGGGATGCAATTGTCTGGTTGTATCTAGACACCTGTCAATCCCTGCAGTCCCACTGGGCTTAGCAGCTCAGGGCTGGGAACCAGCTCCCCAGGCCCTGCAGGCTCCTGGCTTGTCTTCTGACCTTGGACTGCTCAGGGAAACCCTCATCTTCAGGCAACTGTTCAAGGACCCTGCCTTACCTTTCATAAGGTGGCTCATGTGGGGCCCTCATGTCTGGGCCAGCTGTAGGATCCAGACTGGGACTGTGATGCTCAGGGCCTGGTGGTGCCCCTTCAACCCCAGCAGGGTGACCTGGGGTTCAAACCCTGCCTCTCTGCATCCTGCCTTGATTTCCCATCTGTGACAAGAGGCCTGAGGCTGCCTGGAGCCCATGTCTCCCTGGAAGTGGTTCCACTTGGCACCCAGCCTCTGCAGGCGGTGGGGAGGAGCCGAGGTGGTGGCGAGAGTGTACAATCAATTCAGAGAGAGAGTAAACACTCTTCAGGCGGCAGCTTGGCTTGTCGTTGAACTCGGTTGGGTTAGACGGTTCAGCGAAGGACTGAGGTTACCTCCCCTTTTCCCTCTTCAGTTCCGCTGGGAAAGTCCAGCCATGCTGAGAAGCCAGAGACACAGGACTGGTGGCAAAGGGGGATGCGGGACCCAAAGTTCCTGAGTGGGCACCAGGGAACCCTGGGGGTTCCCAGGCTCTGGGATTTTACACTGATCCTGTTCTGGGGATTCCCTCAGAATTTCGTGACTGCCATGTTGCCCAGTGGCTCCGCTGTGGCCCACTAACAAGAACAGCAAACGTTTATCGAGCATTTGCTACAGGCTCATTTGCTATTGAGCGCTGTTATTAACGGCTTCCATGTGTATTTTCTTGTTTAATCAATAGCCGTTTAATTCCCCAATGGTTATTGAATGGCTCAGATCCCACAAGCCAAAGACACGGCACTGAGCAAGCCAGACCTGATCCCCGCCCCCTGGAGCGCTCCCCGCGGGGGCAGCGCTCCCCCAGCCTCATGTTTTCAGATGAAGAAGCCAAGGACTCTGAGGTCAGAGAATAGAAGGAGATTGCACAGCGCCACTACATGGCAGACAGCTAACATCTAGACACAAGCATGTCCAGGCTCAAGACAGACTCAGCCACCGAGCTGTCCCTAGCCCTGGCCCGGTGGCTGCCTCATTTCTGGTTCCAGCTCTGACTTGAGCCCACCTGGAGCTCAGGTAGCCTGTATGATGGGGCGATCCCACGGGACTCCCCTTTGAATTGAAGGTTCTTTGATGGGTGGTGGCTCCCTGCTCTGCCACTCAAGTCAGTGATTTCCAGCTCCAAGGGGGACCCCAATGGCAGGCAGCAATGTAGGCAGGAGGGGGAGGACAGAGGCACCTGGCTGCGGAGGAGGAGCTGGAGCAGCTGCAGCAGCTGCAGCCAGCCCAGGGTCCTGGGAAGGAGGGACTGGTACAAATGGTGAGGGGGACAAGAGGTGGGGACAGACTGAGCTGCAGCCCCACAGGGGGCAGGTGGGCTGCCGGTGGCTCTGAGAGAAGCACAGGCACCCGCAAGTCCCAGCCACGCCCCCTCCCTGCCTCCTGCGGAGCCTGCTCCACGTGCCCATTCCTGGAAGGCAGGCAGGGGGTGGGAGCTATTTTCTCCTTCCACACATGGGGAAACTCAGGTGCGGAGCCTGGAGAGTGGCTGGCTTCAGACTGTGCAGCAAATCTGGGGCAGAATCTGGATTTGAGGAGGAATGAGATCATCCCTTTATGGTGCTTGGAGCGGGAGGGGCCTCCGCCCCCACCCTCCACACAACCATTAAGAGAAGCGGGGCCCAAACCTGACCCAGCATCTCACAGGAGAACCATTTAAGACAGGGTTCCCCAGCCCCACCACTGAGAGCTTTGGGACCGGGAGGCTTGGGGTGAGGTCCAGAAGGCTGTGTCTTTGCAAAGCTCCTCAAGTGAGCTGGAAAGGTGGAAGCTGCTGCATCCATGGAGATGGATGACTGTAACCTGTTGGAACCTCAGTTTTCTCATCTGCAAAATGGAGAAATAGTAATGATTTCAGCTGCCTGTTGTGAGGAGTCGAGGAAATGCTATATTCAAAGAGCTTATCCCAGTGTCTCATTCCTCTGGTTAGATGGTGGGAGAGGGAAGTGGGGGAGGCTTGGGGTCAGGGCTGCCTAGATATGAGGCCATTCCTGCACCCACCCCAGGTACTAGAAGGAGTGTGGAAATATGCCTCTGGGTTCACAGGGGTTGCAATCCCAAATGTCTGCAGAGGCTGGAAACACAACTTACGTGGAAGCCAGGCATGGTGGTGTGCGCCTGTAGTCCTAGCTACTTGGGAGGCTGAGGCAGAAGGATTATTTGAGCCAGGGAGGTTGAGGCTGCAGTGAGTTATGATGGTACCACAGCGCTCCAGCCTGGGTGACAGAGAGAGATCCTGTCTCTAAAATAATAATAATAATAAATTCAAATGAATAATAAAAATAATGAGAAGAAGATAATGTACATGGGTACCTATGGTACCAGCAGAAGTGATAGGGAAGGGTGTGGCCTGGGGAGAAATGGAGACAGCAGGCTCCTCACAAGACAGTGGACCAAACATTCCAGATCTTCTGTGGTTACAAAGGAAGGTGCACAGAAGTATCTATGTAAAGTCTCTTGCTTTCAAAAATATTGGCACCTACTTCAAAAAGTTGTTTAAACTCTGTGCAAGGAAAACAAAATACCCCTGCAGCCCAGGGCAGCTCACGAGCTGCCAGGGAGCACCCCTGCTCTGAAATGCTCAGTGTCCTCCTGCAGCCGTGGTAGCAGCTGCATTCGACGGGCCCAAGGCAGGGCCAACACACTGGAGCCAGGGCAGGGGCAAGATAGCAAAACAGCCCAGCCAGCCCTGCCCACTCCAGACCTGGGAGTCAGAGGGAAGGGGGCATCATCCCACGCAAGTTCCTCTGCCCAGAAAACCCAGGAAGCTCCAGGAAGGCAGCCCAGCGGGTCCTTTGCCAGCAGGAACAGGAAAGGAGGAATGAGTTCCCCATTCCTGGAGGTATTCAAGCCCAGTGGGTGGTGTTTGTGGGAGATGATGAAGGGAGGTCCTTTGCACCAAATTAAGGTCTTGTGTGCCCATTCTGTTCAAAAGGAATAAATGTGGATTAAGGGAACAGGAAAGGCAGGTACCATTTATTGGGAACCCATGGGTTACGTGCCAGGCATTGCATCCTCACCCCCTTTCTGCCCAGGAGGAGGCTGAAGTTCTTGAGCGAGAGGAAACCCGTGAGTTCCAAGAGGCTGAGCTGGGCCTGGACGGGCAGATCTGAGCTCCAGACTGGCCAAGCCCGGCTCCTGCAGACCCAGCTTCCCCAGACCCTGCGGGGGTCTAGCTGCTCTATGTCCCTGGGCCTCCCCCAACCTGTTTTTTCCTCCCTTGACACCCTCCCCTCTTTCTTGCCTTCTTGTTTTCTTCCATAAACGTCCTGTCCCTATTGATCGCCCTGTAACTGGAGATGGACGGACACCGGACTAGAATAGAAACAGCAGAGGGAAGAAAACCATGGAGGGTGGGCAGGTGGGCGCGGGGAGGGGAGTGCAGAGACAGGCGATTTCAGCCACCCTATTCCTATACCCACCCTCCCTGCATCTCTTTCTCAGCTGCTCTACAGGGAAAACAGGGGCAAGAAGGGAATTCTGTGATGTTATTCTGCCTGCACTGACTCCTTGAAACTCTGGGAAGGCAGAGACTCCTCCCTCAGCAATATTAACTGTCATTCACTGAGAATTCCCATAGCCCAGGTAGCATCCCGAGTCCTTTATGTGCATTTCCTCATTAAGTCCTATCCTGTGAGGATCATTGTCCCCATGACACAGATGAGGAAACTGAGGCCAGGAGGTTGAGATATAGATGAAAGGGCTGGGTGTGGTGGCTCGTGCCTGTAATCCTAGCACTTTGGGAGGCTGACGCAGGAGGATCTCTTGAGTCCAGGAGTTCAAGACCAGCCTGGGCAATATAGTGAGACCCCCATCTCAATGAAAACAAAATAGATGGAGGTACCCATGAGGATGGCTGTTATTGGAAAAGCAAAAAATAACAAGTGTTGGCAAGGATGTGGAAAAATCGGAACCTTCATGCATTGCTGGTGGGAACAAAAACGGTGCAGCCACAGGGGAGAACAGTATGGTGGCTCCTGAACAAGTTACATATAGATTTAGCAATTCCGCTCCTAGGTATAGACCCAACAGAACTGAAAGAAGGGACTTGAATAGATACTTGTACACCCATGTTTATAGCAGCTTTATTCAGAGTAGTCAAAAGGTAGAAACAACACAACTGTTCATCAACAAATGAAGACATAAAATGTGACCCATCCATACAATGGAATATGATTCAGCCTTAAAAAGGAGGGAGAACCTGACACACGCTGCAACACAGATGAACCCTGAGGACATGATGCTAAGTGAAATAAGCCAGACACAAAAGGACAAGTACCATATGATTCTGCTTACCCGACGTCCCCAGAGTCGTCAAATTCATAGAGACAGAAAGTAGAATGGTGGCTGCCAGGGGCTGGGGGAAGGCGGAATGGGGGTTAATATTTAATGGAGACAGCTTCAGTTTGGGATGATTTAAAGTTCTGGAGAGGGATGGTAACGGTGCTTGCACAGCACTGTGGATGTGCTAATGCCACCAGACTGTACACTTAACAATGATAAGGTGGCTGGGCGCGGTGGCTCATGCCTGTAATCTCAGCACTTTGGGAGGCCGAGGCGGGTGGATCACTTGAGGTCAGGAGCTCAAGACCAGCCTGGCCAACATGGCAAAACCCCATCTCTACTAAAAATACAAAAATTACCTAGGTGTGGTAGCGGGTGCCTGTAATCCCACCTACTTGGGAAGCCGAGACAGGAGAATCACTTGAACCAGGGAAGTGGAGGTTGCAGTGAACTGAGATCGCACCACTGCACTCCAGCCTGGGCAACAGAGAGAGACTCCATCTCAAAAGAAAAAAACATGGTAAGGTGATAAATATATACGTATATTTTAGCACACTAAAAAATGAAGGAAATAGATGGGTGGGTGGTCTCCATGTCAGACTGTCCAGGTGCAAATTCTGGATTAGGTGTGACCCTGGGCAAGTTGTCTAACCTGTCTTTGCCTCCTTCCCACCTCCACAAAATGGAGACAATCACCCTGGAGTTTAAGTGAGAACATCCAGGGAGAGGAGCCACGACTGTCAGGGTTACGGAGAAAGAACAGCAGATCACAGAGGGCCTGGAGGTTCTTCTACCGGGGCCTATGGGCTCTTAGGAGCGCAAAGGGTGGGTTTCAATCATCCATGGACTCCCTGAAATATATGCTAAGTGTCGTGTGTGTGCAGTCAGTTGGTGAGAGCCCCTAGTTTTTGTTCCATTCTCAAAGGGGGTCCATGATCCCAAAATATTTGGAGAGTCCCTGGAAAGGCAGCTTTGTGTTCTGCTTTTCATTTTTAAAACCCAACTCTTGGCCGGGCGTGGTGGCTCACGCCTGTAATCCCAACACTTTGGGAGGCCGAGGCAGGCCCATCGCCTGAGGTCAGGAGTTCAAGACCAGCCTGACCAACATGGTAAAACCCTGTCTCTACTAAAAATACAAAATTTATCCAGGCGTGGTGGCGTGCACCTGTAATCCCAGCTACTCGGGAGGCTGAGGCAGGAGAATCACTTGAACCCAGAAGGCGGAGGTTGCAGTGAGCCGAGATCGTGCCATTGCACTCCAGCCTGGGTGACAGAGCAAGACTCCGTCTCAAAAATAAATAAATAAATAAATAAAATAAACCCAACTCTTTGGGGACACCCAGCTCTTTGGGGACAGACATTTTGTTAAATACAGTTCACACACCTTCAACTGCATCTCCCAGGCCCCCTGAGCTACTACTGCTTCCCACCAAAAAGCGGGCATGCACGATTCCAGACCACATCGGCCTCCACTGAGAAGTGCCGGTGTTGGGAAGGGGCCAGACTATGCTGAAGAGTTGGGGGGTGGTCGGGTCCACTGCCGAGGCGGGTGGTTGACCCCTGGACCTGGGGTCTCCTCTGGTCTTTGGCTCTGCTCCACTGCTGGGTGGGGTGGAGAGGGCAGGAGGGGCATCTCGGCCTTGGCCAGGGTCACAGGAGGCTTGGGGAGCCCTGTACGTGCTTGGGAGAGAGTCACGCACAGCAACGCCTTCCCAGCAGCACTAGGCAGAATCGGGGTTCCCTCTTCTCTTGCCTGAGAAGGCATTTCCTCTGCGAGCTTTCTCGCCATCATATTAATTCACTCAACAGATGTTTCTTCTCAGACCTTGCAGGGCTGAATTAACACATATTTCTAATGGGCACTGCCTTGGTTTCTTGGAGCCTCCATAACAAAGTACCACAAACTGGGTGGAGGTCAGGAGTCTGAAATCAGGGTGCAGCTGGCTTCGCTGTGGAACCTGCAGGGGGGAATCTGTCCCACACCCTCCGCCCTCCGCTCGCTCCTGGTGGGGCCGGCAGCCTCTGGCGTTCCTGGGCTTGCAGCTGCGTCACTCCAGTTGCTGCCTTGTCTTGCGGCTGTCCACTCCCTGAGCATCTGTCTTACACGCTGTCTCCCCGTGTCTCTTCCTACAGGGACACCAATCACATCGGATAAGGGCCCGCCCTCCTCCAGCATGACCTCAGCTTAACTTACATCCTCATCACATCCACAAAACCCCATTTCCATGTAAGGTCACATTCATAGGCACTGGGGGTCAGGATGTCAACATATCTTTTCGGGAGACACGATTTGGCCCACAGCAGGCACCTATGACGTGCTGGACACAGCAGGGTGCCAGGGTCCAAGAGCATGGAGGGGCTGACGCTCCCGTAGTGGGAGAGCAGGAATCAACAAACCCAGTACCCCCAAGTGCCCACAGGTGCACGGTGAGAAAGAAACCAGGGCAAGGCCAGGCACGGTGGCTCACGCCTGTAACCCCAGCACTTTGAGAGGCTGAGGCTGGCGGATTGCTTGAGCGCAGGAGTTCAAGACCAGCTTGGGCCACATGGTGAAACCCCATCACGACAAAAAATACAAAAATTGGCCAGGCATGGTGGTGTGCGCCTGTGGTCTCAGATACTTGGGAGGATTGCTTGAGCCCAGGAAGTCGAGCCTGCAGTGAGTTATGACTGTGCTACTGCACTCCAGCCTGGGCAACAGAGCGAGACCCTATCTCAAAACCCAGGGCAATATGGGAGTGGAGCTGGGAACCAACCTGAGACCTGGACCCAGGGGTCAGGGAAGGCCCTCCAGGGAGGGGGCTTTGAAGGAGAAACCTGAAGGGGGAACGGGGGCACGGCATTTGTGGCAGGGGGACAGCAGGCAGGACAGGTGCGGTGCCTTCTAAGGACTCAATGTGATGCGGCTGTGGTGGGTGAGTAAGATTCCAAAGAAGAGCAGGCAGGGCCGGATCACGCCAGCCCTGCAGCCGCGGGAGGAAGTTGGTTTTGGTTGAAGTTTGGTGGGAGGGCTACAGGCAGGGGAGAGGTGTGATCTGATTTCCGGTGTTTGGAAATCTGAGTTGGGGGTGGCGGTGCTGGAGGCCTGCAGGAGACCGGGCGGGTCCTACCAAGACTGACAGCAGCCTGGCCGGGTTCTGGCAGGGACAGGGGCTGTGAGGTGGGCCGCCTGGAGGTGGCCTTTGGTGGCAGTGTTGCTGAGTAGCTGGTGGGAGCAGGCGGTGGGAGGCATCATGGAGGACTCCCAGGCGTCTGGCTTTGAGACACTGGGTGGATGGAAATTTTGCCTTGTCAAATGGGGACAGAGGTGAGGGGATTTTCTGGAGGGGAATTTTTTTTTTAATTTCTTAATTTTTTATTTTTATATTTTCATACAGCAAAGTGGACCTTTTGGGGGTACAATTCTAGGAATTTTAGCACGTGGATAGAGTCACGCAACCGCCGCCACCGCCTGGGTCCACAACAGCCCGTCTCTCCAAAAACTCCCTGTGCTACCCTTTGGAGCCACCCCCTGCCCCCGTCCCGAGACCCCTGGAAACCCCCATCCTGCTCCCTGAAAATCTGCTGTAAGTGGAGTCGTGCTGCAGGTGGCTTTTTCAAGGGGTCTCCGTCGTCTTCACTGTGCCTCTGAGGCTTATGGCGTGGCCGCCTGCGTGGTTCGGGATCCTCACTCCTGAGTAGGACTGTGCCGTGTGCACTGCGCACCGTGGGTCTGTTTACCCATTCTCCGTGGAAGGACGTTTCGGTGGCTCCCAGTCTGGGGCGATTATGAGTAGAGCTGCTATAAACATTCGTGGAAAGGTTTTTGGGTGAACATAAGTTTTCGCCTCTCTTGGGTAAACACCCAGGTGTGGACGGCTGGGTCGTCTGGTGAGCGTGTTTAACTCTATGAGAAACTGCCAGGCCGTCTTCCAGCGCGGCTGTGCACTGGAGGAAGCCTGACTTCTATTTTGGACCTGTTGGTTGTGAGCGTTTTGGAGGCATCCGGAGCATTTGGGCCTCTGAGTGTGAAGCGCAGGCGAGACTGGGCGCGGGGAGTCCTGAGCTCCGCGGTGACGATGACGCCCGCCGTGGGGGCGTGCGAGACTTCCGAGAGGAGAGCCGGGGAGCCGGGCGGGCGGCAGCCCTGAGATCAGAGAGAGGGGGAATCTGGCAGGGCGGTGCCCCAAAGCCACGCGGGAGCGGTTCCTGCAGGGCAGCGGCCACCTGTGTCCGTGCTGCGGCGGGTCCAAGTGGAGGAGGCCAGCGTGGGCCCATGGACCTGGGAAGATGGAGGTCACAGTAGACGCACCCAGAGCAGAGCCCGGGAGTCCGGGATGAAGGCCGTCGTGGGGTGGTTTCAGGGGTGAATGCCAACACTTTTAAAAGAGTGAAATAGGGGTGAAAAAGAGGGGGTGTAGGCAAGCTTTTGAAAACGTTTTGCTGGGAAGGGGAGCAGGGAGATGGGGTGTGAGCTGCTGGGGGAATGGGGAGGGGAGAGGGCTCTTCCTGAAAGGCGGGAGGCGCCGCAGCGTTGGCGTTGGGATGGGAAGAATCCACCAGGACTGAAGATAGCTGTGGGGAGGGCGGGAGGGACGCTGGGGACAGGAGCCGAGGAAGTGATCGGGGTGGGCGGAGAGCTGACAGGACAGAGGGCCCACCAGCATGTGTAAGGAGGAAAGGCTGACTGATTTCATATTTAGGTCAGAAACCCTGCTTCTAACACCTTCTAGAGACTCCATGTCCATCCTGACAACCCAGGGTGGCCCACCCTGGTGGCTCACGGAAGTCCCTTTGTCCTGAGTAAAGAGTGGCACATCACGGTGCCAGCGAGCAGCCTGCCTGAGATTCCAGCTCTTTCCATTTGCTCTTTTCTGGCAAGTCTCTTCCATTTCTCCAGGCCTCAGTTTCCCCACCTGTAAAATGGGATCCCGCTCTTGTAAAGATTGTCTGAGACTTGCCGGCTCAAGTCCCAATACTCAGGAGGTGCCTGAGGAAGGGGAGCCATTGATTCCTTGAAGGAGTCAGTATTTTGTCACCTGAACACACAGACCATGTTCCTCCGTCACTCGCCTGGGGCGGAGTGGAATTCCTTGGCTTTATCTCCAGCTCTGTCCTCTGTCCCTTCATCAGTCAACAGTCATGCAGGAATGAGAAGCTCAGTTCATAGTAGGTATAGCCAAAGGGACTTTGGAGGAGAGTGCTGCTGCCAACAGCGGACGGGGGACTGAGCCCCACCCAGTTCTGCCTGGGCCACTCCCTCTGGGTCTGTGGCCACCACACCCGGCAGGCTCCTGTCCCCCCGACCCCAGCTCTGTGGCTTGCTGGGCCTCACCAGCTGCGATTGGGCAGGACAGATGGGGTTGGAGAGGGGAAGCTGAGTGGGGAGAGGACAGGCCACATCCAGGCTCATCCTCAGGCCTTGTTCTGCCCCTGGGCTGGGCTGCCTCCCTCCACATCTCAGCAGAGGGAGCGTGGGGGGGGTCATTGTAGAGGATCCCTGGCCCTTCATCCCATGTGAAGCCTGTTTTAGACTCACAGATGCTCCCTTAGATGTACCCGCCAAGTCACACACACACGCAGCCATTCACTCATCTGTAACATGCCCCTGACTCACACATAAACACACACCTGCCCCACCCACACACGTGAATCCGCTTCCAGAAGCACCCAGTCATAGACACATCACACTCCACATGGCTGCCTTGCACCCCTGCTCACAGACGCGGACCCACAGGGTGAGCGGAGGCCTCCGCAGCAGCCCGGGGTTCACCAGAGGCCTTGGCTTGACTGCCCTGGGCTCAGGGCTTCTCTGTGCTTCTCCCCCATGTTGAGGCACCCACTTCATGCTTGGGTTCCTGGAGGCCTCTTTCCGCTCTGTGGGACAAAGCCCCCTCTGGGCTTCTAACCATCCCTGCATCCCACTCTCAGCCTGAACTAGGTCCCAAGGTGGACCCCCTATCAGCAGCCCTGCCCCCTAGAAGAGAGGTGCAGGCTGGCGTCAGGATTTGGTTTCGGGACATGACTGGCCTCCCTCCCTCCCTTCAGTCTTGCCCTTTCTGTAGCTTTTTGTCCCTAAACACAAACCCAGTCACTTCTCTGCACAATATCTCTAGTGGTCTTCTACTGACCTTAGACTCAAGTCTGTGCTCTGTGACCACAGACTTTCCCTCTCACCTCCTTCTGTAGCCTGGGCTCTGAGACTCCCAAGATCAGCCACCCCAAAGGCTGGGTCTCTCGGGCTGGCCTAGGGGCTAGTCCTTCTGCCTGGAACATGACCTAGCCCTCCCCAGCCTTCCTGTCTGGCAAACTCCTCACCCCTCAGGACTTGGCTCAGAGAGCACCTCTCTGGAGCTCCTGAAGGCTGGAGACCTGTGCAACCAGCCCCTCGGTCCCCTTCTCCAGCCTTGGCGGCTTGCGACAATTCCACAGCCTTGCCATAGCTACCATAGCTATGCACGTACACGTCTGCCACCCGCCCCCATAGGCTCTGAGCTCCAAGGGAGCAGGGATGGGGTCTGGCTTGTTCTCACCTTAGCACCAGCACCCAGAACCAGGTAGGCGTGCTGTATATGTGTGGAATTCATTCATTCATTCAGTCAGTCAGTCATTCATTTATTCATTCATGAACAAATGAACTTACATGAACAAAGAAGTCTTACTATCTGGAACTCTTTCCAGAGAAGAAAGAGACTGGAATATAGGCGCTAGGAGGCAGAGAGGCAGGACCAGCTGGGCTTGCTAGCACCCACCCTTGTCGCCTCCCACCCTTCCACCATCACACCCTGCTCCTTCTCCTGTTTTCCTTGTGTGAGAAATGGGCCTCTCTGGGCTACCACCTGGGCCTGGTCCTTCCCTCGGGGGTGTTGGGCCTTCCTGCAGGGGAAGAAGCAACCTTGCTGAAGTCAGCTAGGCTGCTTAGGCTGGGGGTGCCTTTGCAGGCCCTGGCCATACCCACCGTGTCACCCCTAAGCCACACACTCAAGCCTCCCAGCACCCGCCCGTCAGCCTCTGTGTTGTATGCAAGGAAGCTGCCTCTGGCTTTGTAATGGGTAATAGGATTTATCAATAGACTGAGGAGGTGAGGTATGTTAAAGCACTTAATAGAAAAGGGCTTCGCACAGAAGCCCAAATTTGATTTAGCCAATGAACTCAATTGCCGGCCTGATTGCGTTCCAGGAGGCGCGGCAGCCAGCATTTGTCCATGTTACCCTGGAAAAGCCAGGCTGCGCCAGGCGACCAACCCAGACCACCCAGACCTCCCCTCTGCCCCCACGGCTCTGTTGTTGGTTCCTCGCTTTCTCAGGATCTCAGGTTTGAGTGGCAGTCCTTTGACCCAAACAGTCCCAAGTTCTCCAGCATCCAACAGCCTCCTTCCCTCTAGTGCCCAAGGCTCCCCCATCCCATGAATTAGCTAGAAGTGCAGTTTGCTACCATGTTCCTTTCACCATGATCCTCAAATCCGTGTGTCCTCTGGTCACTTGTCACCTCTTACTCAAGCTGGCCTCTGCAGGCTTCCCTCCTGACCATTTGTTTCTTCTCCGGCTGCTGCCCATCTCCCCACACTGCTTGCCTGAGCCAAGGACACATCTCTCCCAACCCCCGAAAGAAGACCAAGATCCCCAGGCCACAGTGTTTCATGATGTCTTGACTCAGGCCTGGGCATAGCAGATGGGAATTACCATGTAGAAAAGAAGGACTTGAGGCCAGGCACGGTGGCTCATGCCTATAACCTCAACACTTCGGGAGGGCAGATCACCTGAGGTCGGGAGCTCGAGACCAGCCTGGCCAACATAGTAAAACCCCTGTCTCTACTAAAAATACAAAAATAAATAAAAAATTAGCCAAGCATAGTGGTGCATGCCTATAATCCTGGAAACTCAAGAGGTTGAGGCAGGAGAATCACTTGAACTTGGGAGGCGGAGGTTGCAGTGAGCTGAGATCGTGCCACTGCACTCCAGCCTCCAGCCTGGGCGATGACAGAGTAAGACTCCATCTCAAAAAAAAAAAAAAAAAAAGAAGAAGGACTTGAGAGGATTTCCATTAGCCATCACCAACCTTGAGGCCGTCCATCATCCATCCATTGGCCACGGCCACCCACCGGCTGGGGAGGAGAAACCCCTTGGCCATGTAAGCCCGCAGCCCCCTCCCAGGGCAGCATCATTCCTCACTGCGGTCCAGGTCCCCAACCCCAGCTCTGTGAGTCCTCAGAAAGCGAGCGCCCTTGTTGCTTCAGCCTCCTCCTTCATCCTGCAGAACACGCCAGCCTCCCTTGTGAGCATCTCCAAGCCACCGTAAGATCTGGGATTTGCTTTAGGTTATTTTGCCCATAACCCAGAGGCTCATGAAAAATGTTTTTCCCAAAACAAAAGAACACTCTTCACCCAAAGATAAATGCGCTATCTGGCAAGAGAAATTGGAAAACATTGCTGGCTGCGTTAAAGTAGTAGTCTAACTTTAGCCCCCAAGGTACCAGAGCTCTGTGAGGCCAGTCTCAGTATACACGACATGTAATAATGTGGGGACGGGTGGTAACATACCAGGAAAGAAGGACCAGGCAATGTGATTAATGACCAGGAACCCCCATGGTCCTGCAAAGAGGTGCTTTGAGACAAGTTGGGGACTAGCTCTCCCAGCCCAGCACCTGCCCACCGCAGTTCAGAGCCATTGCCGTGAACACTCTGAAATCCCCGTGGGGCTTTGCCTTTGCAGAGAGCCAGCCCTGGGGCCTCCTCCTCCCTGCCCAGCTCCAGCACCATCCCTGGCTCGCTCACCCAAACTCACCACTTCCTCCGTCGTTCCCCACAAGGAGTGGATGACATCACTCTTTCCGGCAGCCAGGAGTTGACCTACATTCCACCCGCCCTCCTGTCTGGGAGACTCTCCAAACCCCCTGCTCCTCTCTCCCTGGGAGGAGGGAAGGGCCCCGCTCACGATTTTTGTGGAGTGACGGTGCCAGGCCCGGGTCCAGATGGTGCCCCCGCAGCAGCTCCCAGGCACTGCCTGCCCCTCCCTGCAGCGCAGGGCACGCTCCTGCCTGGCACGGGCCAGGGCCCCTGTCATCCTTCATGTGGCTGTCGGGCCCCCAGCTGGGCCTGCCACGTTTCCCAGAGAACTGGTGTTATCTGGGCTGGGCTTTCCCCTGGAGGTGAGGCCTGGTGCTGCCTACTGACAGTTGTGGTCTCCAGGGGCTTACTAGGGACTCATCCATTCAAGAAAAAGGGAAACTTAGCTGAGAAGGTGGCTGTGGCTCTGTTCTTGCTGGCAGCAGGGCCAGCTTCCAGCAAGCAAGTGAGTGCGCCCCATGTCAGGCCGTGAGAGAAGTCAGGGTCTGAGCAGAGGGGCCAGACAGCCACACGGGTGAGCCGGGTAGCAGGTGGGCCTGCCAGATGAAATACGGGATACCCAGTTAAACCTGAATTTCAGATAAACAAGGGAATCATTGTTTTTTAGGGTAAGTATGTCCCAAATATTTCATGGAATATACTTGTACTAACAAAATCATTAGTTATTTATCTAAAATTCAAAAAAATTTTTTTGTTTTTTTAGAGACAGGGTCTTGCTCTGTCACCCAGGCTGAAGGGCAGTGCAGTGGCACAGTCACGGCTCACTGCAGCCTCAACCTCCTGGACTCAAGCGATCCTCCTGCCTCAGCCTCCAAAGTAGCTAAGATGACAGGTGCTCACCACCATGCCCTGATAAATTTTGTGTTTTTTTTTAATTTTTTTGTAGAGATGTGGGGGGGGGGTCTCACTTTGTTGCCCAGGCTGGTCTCGAACTCCTGTTCTCAGGTAATCCTCCTGCCTGGGCCTCCCAGAGTGCCCAGATTACAAGCATGAGCCACTGCACCAGGCCTAAAATTCAAATGTAACTCAGTGTCCTGTATTTTTATTTGGGAAATCTGGCAACCATTGTGGCATGGGGCTCTGTGGGGAAATGACTCCAAGAGGCCAGTGGGGGCCAGGCGTGGTGGCTTATACCTGTAATCCCAGCACTTTGGGAGGCCGAGGTGGGCGGATCATTTGAGGTCAGGAGTTCGAGACCAGCCTGGCCAACATGGTGAAACCCCATCTCTACTAAAATACTAAAATTAGTCGGGTGTGGTGGCGGGCGCCTATAATCCCAGCTACTCGGGAGGCTGAGGCAGGATAATTGCTTGAACCCAGGAGGTGGAGCTTGAAGTGAGCCAAGATCGAACCACTGCACTCCGGTCTAGATGACAAAGCGAGATTCCATCTCAAAATAAGTAAACAAATAAAGGATAAATATCTGGCAATATGTTACTGAATCCTCCAAGAGGCCAGGGGGTGTGTCACCTCTTGTGGGCGCCCCAGGGGCCTGGAGAATAGGTTGATTATCTCTATTTTGGGGAGCTGCAGGCTCTGAGAGAGGCTCTGGGGTGGGTGTTGGACGGGACAGCATGAATAAGGGGCCCTGCCCTTGGGGTCAGGCACCTCAGGGCTGCCAGGTAAGGCCGATCTTGGCACCTGGGAGCCCCTGTACTCTCATCTCCGTCCCTCCCTCTATCACCTGTTGGCTGTCGACAATAGCAACAATAATAATAGCTGACGTTTCCGGAGGGCATGCTCTGTGCCAGACCCAGTGCTGAGCCCTCGAGGGTACCAGCTCAGCTTGCCCTTCCCTGACCCCTGACAGTCCTGCCACATGGAAACAGCCACTTCCTAGGGTTACAGGACACCGACTGATTCCCCAAGGCTGGTCACCTTCCTGCCTTTGCCTAGCTTGAGGGGTCAGAGGTTTGAACCCGACTGTCTGGCCACCGCGCCACCTGGTGCTGCAGCCCAGCTGTGACACTCACCGGCCTTTAACCCAGCAGGTGATCCATGCCAGATGCTGCACACAGAGCTCCCATGCATTATCCCCTTCCTCCCTTGCTTCTTTCTGCAAACATTGAGCACCTACTGTGTGCCAGGCAGTGTGTTAGACATTTACCAAAAATTAAACCCAGAGAAGTGACTTGCTCAAGGTCACCTAGCAAATCAGTAGCAGAACCTGGGTAAGAATCTGGCTGCTGAATCAGCCTCTCTCTCTCTCTCTCTCTCTCTCTCTCTCTCTCTCTGTGTGTGTGTGTGTGTGTGTGTGTGTGTGTGTGTGTCCCATGGAGCGTTCTTGCTGCCGTCTGAAGAGCTAAAGCCGTGGGATTCTGCAATGGGGCAGGGGTGGAGAGGGAACAGCCCTGGTGGCCTGGGAGGGGTCCACTGGCCTCATGGGCTGGCCAGCATGCCCTAGCTCTATGTTCATTATTAAATCATCCTTTCTGATGTATGAGCTGAAAAGTGCTGTGTCGGGGGATCAGGTGGCCCAGGTGATGGTTTTCTGGTGAGATTGATGGTTCCTGAGCGTCAAATTCAGAGAGCGATCGCTTGGGAAAATTGATCCCACAGAAGAAGGGGAAATACCTGGGCTGGAATGCAGCAGGAGCCCAGACTGCCTGCCCAGGTCCAGATCCAGGCAGAGGCTGGTGCCAGGAGGGCACGTGGCAAAGGGGGCTTCTTTCTTCTTCTGTGGCTGCATTTCCTTGGCCGTGGCTGGGCCACAGAATTGGTAAGCAGGGCCACGGGCGGCAGGCATGGGGGCATCTGGCTTAGTGGCTCCTTTCCTGGCCTTCTTTGTCCCCATGGAATGGATGCGAATGGAGAGAGACGCAGGCAGCAGGTGGCTGTGAGATCCAGCTCTAGTGCCATGCAGCCCCGAGTGCCAAGCCTGCTTCTTCCACCCACAGCCCTGGCCCTTGACCCATCTGAGCCTCACATTCTCACCTGTAAAGTGGGAAGGACAGTGCCTTCTGCGTTTTCACGAGGATTTGTTTAATAATGCATGGCGTCTGTCCACATAGGAGCACTCAGCAAATTATTTCTATGTGCTTGCTTATTTATTTCATTTACTTCATCTCCCGAGGGCCTTCCAGAATAGGGCAGAGAAATCACAGAAGGCCAGCAGCCTGAGGCAGGGAGGGGAAGGGTGTGCCTGTGTCTGGGGGAGCTGTGGGGTGGCTGCAGTTCCAGGAGCCTGAGTCTATCCAAGAGCCAGCACACTGAGACTCTTCAGGCTCTGCCCACTGCCTGCCCACTTCCTAAAGTGGGGTTCACCAGCTGTGTGGCCTTGGGCAAGTTGCTTAACTTCTCTTGCCTCATTTCCTTGTCTGTGAAATAGAGATAGTCATAGTATACTCTGCATAAGGTTCCTGTGAAGAGGTGATAACTTCACTTGTTGAAAGCTCTGAGGATCCCTGGCTCGAGGAGCTCCTGAGTATAAGAAATGGAAAACTGGCATGTCCTAGGCACCTGTTTGTCTCATGCAAGAGCTTTATAGACCGTCTCACAGTTGATCCTTCCAACAACTCCATGAGGCAGGTGTTACTGCCATCCTTATTTTACAGATTAGAAAACAGGCCAAGTGAAATTCAGCAACTTTCCTGAGGTCACACAGTCGTTGGCAGAACATCCCAGGCCAGTGGGGCCCGGGGGATGGAGTTACCATCTCTCAGTCACCCAGAAAGACAAAAGGAAGGCACACAAACTCCAGTGGGCACCGCTCTGTGCCAGGGCTTTTGTTTCACCCCAACCGTGATGAGTGTGGGTGATGTGGCCGGTGTGGTCCATATCGCTCCTCAAGGCCAGTGTCACTGGTGTGTGTGGCAGCCTGTGGCATACACAAGATATTGTTTCCCGCTCTTCAGGTGAGAAAAGCGAGACTCAGGTTGGCTAAGAATTTGTGCAGGCCACACAGCTGTGTGCACCAGGAGCTGGGCAGAAGCCCTGCCCACCAGCACCATGGGGGCTCCCGGCTCCTGCCACACAGGCCACCCGGGAGTGCAGACACTAAGTGTGGCTCTGAATCGAGCTGCCTGGATTCAAGTCCTGCGTCTGCCCCTTACCAGCTGTGGAACCTCAGGCAGCTCACTTCACCACCCCAAGTCTCAGTTTCCCCTTCTGCATAACGAAGATAATAATGACATGTCATTCAGAGGATTGCTGTGAAGGGCTAATGTTCTAATTCGGGTGGCACTCTCAGAACAGTTCCTCATGCAAAGTGAGCACTCACGCATCAGCTGTCTACCCAGGAGCCTTCCTTTGAGGCACAATGCGATAGCGTTTTGTTTTTTTGTTTTTTTTTTGTTTTTCTGTTTTTTTTTTTGAGACCAAGTGTTGCTCTTGTCCCCCAGGCTGGAGTGCAATCGCATGATCTCGGCCTACTGCAACCTCCACCTGTTGGGTTCAAGCGATCCTCCTGCCTCAGCCTCCTGAGTAGCTGGGATTACAGGCGCATGCCACCACACCCAGCTAATTTTTGTATTTTTAGTAGAGACGGGATTTCACCATGTTGGCCAGGCTGGTCTCGAACTCCTGACCTCAGGTGATCCACCCGCCTCGGCTTCCCAAAGTGCTGGGATTACAGGCGTGAGCCAACGTGCCCGGCCCCAATGTGATAGGTTTATAAAAATAGGAAAACAAATCTCTGAAGATTTTTAGGAGAGATACTGCAAGAAAAGCCTGGAAGCTGTAAGCCCTTCACTGTTTCCACACACCCCGATCATTCATTCACTCACAGCTTTACCCAGATGTGATTCACACGTTGTACAATCCACACATGTAAAGTGTACAACTCAGTCGCTTTTAGGTTATTCACAGAGTTGTGCAACTATCACCACAGCAGACTTTAGAACATTTCCATCACCCTAAAAAGACACTCTGGCCGGGTGTGGTGGCACACGCCTGTAATCCCAGCTACTTGGGAGGCTGAGGCAGGAGAATTACTTGAACCCAGGAGGCAGACATTGCAGTGAGCTGTGATCGTGACACTGCACTCAGCCTGGGTGACAGAGCAAGACTCTGTCTCAAAACAAAAAAATAAAAAGAAAAAAAAAGTCATCTACCTATCCTAGACATTTTGTGTAAATGAAATTATACAAGATGGCTGGGCACGGTGCTTCATGCCTATAATCCTAGCACTTTGGGAGGCCCAACTGGGAGGATCACTTGAGGTCAGGACTTTAAGATTAGCATGGCCAACATGGCAAAACCCCATCTCTACTAAAAATACAAAAATTAGCTAGATGTGGTCGTGGGCGCCTGTAATCCCAGCTACTTAGGAGGCTGAGGCAGGAGAATCACTTGAACCCAGGAGGTGGAGGTTGCAATATGCCAAGATCATACCACTGTACTCCAGCCTGGGTGACAGAGCAAAACTCCGTCTCAAAAAAAAAACAGAAAAGAAAGAAAGAAATTATACAATATGTAGTCTTTCATCACTGACCGCTTTCACTTGGCATAATGTTTTCAAGGTTCTTCCATGTCATAGTGTGGATCAGTATTTCATTACTTTTTCTGGCTGTATAGTATTCATTGCCTGCTTACACCACATTTTGTTTTTCTGTTGATGGACATTGGGTTGTTCCCACCTTTTGACTATTATTAGCAATGCTGCTATCAACATTCATGTACACATTTTGTGTGGACATGTTTTCGTTTCTCTTGGTTATATACCTAGGTAGAATTACTGGGCAACTCTAAGTTCACCTTTTGCAGAACTTCCAGACCACTTTCCAAAGCAGCTGCACAATTTTACATTCCCACCAGCAGTGTATAAGGGTTCTGATTTCTCCGCATCCTCACCGGCAGGTGATTATCCGTCTTTTTGACTCTGCCTATCCTGGCGAGTGTGAAGTGGTATCTCATTATGGCTTTGGTGTGCATTTCCCTGATGGCTGTGATGTTGAACATGTTTTCATCTGCTTCTTGGCCATTTGTATGCCTTCTTCGGAGAAATGTCTGTGCTGATCCTTTCCTCATTTTAAAAACTGGATTATTTGTCATTTTATTGTTGAGTTATAAGTGTTCATTAGATGTTCTAGATATAAGTTCCTTTTTAGCTGTGTCATGACTTGCAAATTTTTCTCCCATTCTGTGGGTTGTCTTTTCACTTTCCTGACAGTGTCCTCTGAAGTACAAAAATATTTAGTTTTGATGAAGTCTAATTTATCTATTTTTTTTTCTTCTGTTGCTTTTGCTTTTGGCATCCTGTCTAAGAAACCATTGCTTAATTCAAGGTCGTGAAGATTTGCCTCTATGTTTCCTTCTTTTTTTTTTTTTTTTTGAGACAGAGTCTCGCTCTGTGCTCAGGCCAGAGTGCAATCTCAGCTCACTGCAACCTCTGCCTCCTGGGTTCAAGTGATTCTCATGCCTCAGGACCTCCCAAGTAGTTGGGATTACAGGCACCCACCACCACACCTCGCTAATTTTTGTGATTTTAGTAGAGATGGGGTTTCACCATGTTGACCAACTTCAACTCCTGACCTCAGGTAACCTGCCTGCCTCAGCCTCCGAAAGTGCTCAGATTACAGGCGTGAGCCACCGCACCTGGCTCCCTACGTTTCCATCTGAGAGTTTTCTAGTTTGCAGCTCTTTGATCCATTTTGAGTTAATTTTTATATGTGATGTGAAGGGTCCAACTTCATTCTTTTTACGTAGGTCTCCCATATTATTTATTTATTTGTTTACCTAATAATTTCTTTAAATTAATATACTTTAAAAATTTGGTTTCACTTAGGCAGTATTTTTGTGATCCCAGGTCTTACGAGTCTGACGTTAAAAAAAACATACTGTGTATTCAAAAACAAATAATAGCCTGTGGAGCTGTTTTACAGTCCATGCGCCCATCTCCCCCAGTCATCTCGTACACCCCACTTTGGGAGCCAGTGCTGATCATGATGAGTTTTATGGGGAGGGAGAGTGTAGCAGGGGCTGATTTGAGGTAGGGGTTGTGAAAGGCCTCCCCAAAGAAGTGGCATTTGGCCTAGAATCTGACACCACCTCTAAATATTAGCTCTAGGAGAAGGGGCGGAGCCTGTAGTACATTCCAGGCAGAGGGAACGGCATGTGCAAAGGCCCAGAGAAAAGCAAGATCAGAACATCTGCTGGACAGAGACATGGAGAGAGAGAGAAAGAGACAGGAGAAGACGGAGACATGGAGAGAGGGGCACTGAGAGAGCCAGAGAGGCCAAGAGGTCATACACAGACACCATGTCCACACACACAGACACAGAGGCAGTGCCACCCACAGTGACCTGCAAAAGTCAGAGAGACCAGAAGCACCCGCATTGACCAGGTGCCATGTGTGTGCCGGCCTTGCCAGCCTTTCCCCACACAGTGCCAGCTCCTCCCTGCAGCCCTGCTAGACAGGGCATTTCTCTCCTTTGGAAGAGGAGGCACTGTGCTCGTTCTGGGGCTCAGCCAGCGAGTTGAAGAGGCCAGGACATCTTCTGTTCCCGAGGAAGACAGGACTGATAGGAGGGGCTGGCCAGGATGGAGCCTGGGCAGAGCCAGCTGGGGAGGGACGTCTGGATTTGGGTCAGGAGAAACCAACTGTGTGACTTTGGGCGACTTCTCCCTACCTGTACCACCCAGCCTGTCCAGCTCTGACATCCAATGGCTACCTATTATCACTGTTACAATATGCTTCTTGGATTCGGCCGGTCTTCTATGCATCTTTACTAAGCCAAGGTCAATGTTATTACCCAAAGTGGATGGCAGTCTTTTCTTTCGGTAGCTGATATCTAAAAATATCCCTTCCTCAGGCCAGCAGTGCAGAGCACAGCCCTGGTTCCGTACAGCTGAGGTGTTCCTCTCCAGCCAGCTCGGGGGTGTTCGATAGGAATTCAGAAGTTGCGAATTAAAACCTCCCCAGGTCAGATTTTGCAGACACACTCTTGTTAGACAAAGTCAGACAGGTTTCTTCCCTGCAGGTCTTGTCAGAGACTTTAATCTGCTGAGATGGATTATGACCCTCAGTGGAGTGAGGTAGGATCAAGGAGCAGATGTCAGGGGATTTGGAGAGCATCATATGCTTGACCAAAAAGGTTTAAGCACAGAAACTTTCTGTGCCAAGGACCATCTCTGGGATCTGGCATCTCCAGAAAGAAGGGCCGCCCGTACCAATAGGTGCCTGCTGTCCCCCTCTGTGCCTTTCCCAGAGCTAAGCACATAGCAGTCCTGCAGCACGCATGTGGCAATGGAGGGATGAGAATGCCAGGGAAAGAGTGAACAGGCTTTTTAATGCTCTGTTTATTTCAGCTTGGTGTTGCAGGAAAACCTCGGCAGGGTTAGTGTCCGGGCTCTCAGGGGAAGATGGAGTTAAAATCACACAGACTTCAGCAGTGGCTAGCGCTGCTGGCCAGGGCTCTTGCTCTGCCTCAGAATTCTGTTCCAGAGAATTTCAGAGACGTCCTTCGTCCTGGGAACTGAGCATCACGGCACAGTGGATACATGTAACCTAAAGCGGTGGGTTCCTGAGTGCCCCCTCTCCCACGGCCCACCCAGGGCCTGCAGGAGTCTCTCTTCCTCCTGGGAGGAAAGGCGTCAGCTCAGAAACCCACTGCCTTCTCCACCCTGGCCTGACCTCATGTTTCTAAATAACATTTCTAAAACATGGACTTTAGGCCAGGCGCAATGGCTCATACCCATAATCCCAGCACTTTGGGAGGCTGAGGTGGGCAGATTGCTTGAACTTCAACCAGGAGTTTGAGACCAGCCTGGGCAACACAGGGAGACCCTATCTCCACAAAAAATAAAAATGAAATTAGCCAGTCATGGTGGCACGCGACTGTGGTCCCAGCTACTCGGGAGGCTGAGGAGGGAGGATTGCTTGAGCCCGAGAGGCGGAAGTTGCAATGAGCTGAGATTGTGCCACGGCACTCCAGCCTGGGTGACAGAGTGAGACTCTGTCTCAAAAAGCAAAAAGACCCCATTGCCTGGATTTACCATAATTTCCCTAACCATTCTGCAGGATAATTCGAGGACAGAGAGAAGACCCCAAGGAGGAAGGCAGCCCTGGTTACCAAAGCTGGCAGATGGGGGTTAGCTGGAAGCCCCAGGGCTGGTGGACACAGGGGCCACTGTTTCCCCACCCAGATCCTTGCTCTGGAAGGCAGCCTCCAGGGGACCCTTCATTCCCAGTCAGACGGGGACAGAGGCGGGGCAGAGCCGAGGGAGGAGGGCTCAGATGAAGCGCCTGGCAGGACTGATATATGAGGGAGGCCGGACGCGAGGAGGGAGCTCTGCAGCCTGTGGTGTCCGGGAGGATTTGGGGAGTGTGAGGTGAGAAAACAAAAAGCCTCACCCCTCCCGGTGGAAGGGGAGCATGAAGACAGAAGAAAATGCCAGTTACACATCCTCAAAACAATCTCTGAATGGACGAGAGCCAGTCAGGGGGAAACGGAAGTTGCAGTGAGCCAAGATTGTGCCACGGCACTCCAGCCTGGGTGACAGAGTGAGACTCTGTCTCAAAACACAAAAAGATGCCACACACCCCAGGCGGGACGGGTGGGCCCAGGTGCCCTGCCCTGGTCCAGGCCTCTATTCGCAGGATCTCACTGATCTCTCCCTGCCCAGGCTATTGTCTCCCAGACAAACCAGTCTCCATGAAGCAGCCACAGCGATATAAAATATGGCCCAGAGCAGGACACGCCTAACCAGTCAAAGGCTTGCAGAGTAAAATCCCGCCTCCGTCTCCTGGTCTGGCCTCCTCCACCCCCCAGCCTCATTGCAGACCTCACGGGTGGAACTTCTTTCAGCCCCAGGGCTTTCCTCATGCTCTTGCCTCTTTCTAGAAGGTTCTCCCCTTCTGGCCCGGCAACTCTTGATCCTCCTTCAGGTCTTAGTTTAAAACTGTTCTTCCTGGAAACCGTGGACTCCCGTGATGCCTTCTTCTTTGCACAACCCGTGGGCTCTTTTAACAGTTGAACACTGGAAGAGGTGTGTGATTCGTATTGTTATAATTAATAGACTTTATTTTTAGAGCAGTTTTAAGTTTACAGAAAATTGAGCAGATAGTACAGAAAGTTCCCATTTCCCCACCCCCCTGCACAGTTTCCCCTATTTTGGAGTATATGTGTTACAATGATGAGCTAACACTGATACAGTGTCATTCACTAGGGCCTGTTAGTTACATTAGGACTCACTCTGTGTTGGACACTTCAGTGGGTTTTGCCATATGCATAATGCCACATATCTACCATTGTGGCATCATAAAAAATGGTTTCACGCCCTAAAAATCCCTGTGTGCCACCTATTTATCCCCCTCCCTGTCCCCTCCAATCACTGATTTTGTTCATTGTCTCCCTGCTAGACCCGAAGCACCATCAGGGCAGGGAGCCATCTGCTTTGTTGACATTATACTCACTGTTCCCAGCTCAGAGCCCCTGCCACATAACAGGTGCCTGATAAATATTTTTCTTTGCATATTTTAATAAAAATAGGATTCTACTAAACCCATTGTTCTGCAATTTGCTTTTTCCAAATATTGACAATATATCTTGGAAATCTTCCCATATCAGAATATAGAGCACACTCTGTCTCTCTTTCACTTTTTATTATGGAGAATTTCCAACACAAAAGAAGATGGAGTCTGCCATGATGAACCTCTGTGTACCTCTCACCCGACTGCAGTTACCAACTAGTGAATCTTCCTGTTTCATCTGTACCTCTGCCCATCAGATAATTTCATCTGTAAATATTTCTATGTGTATCTCTCTCTGCTTTTTTTTTTCCTTTTGAGATGTAGTCTCGCTCTGTCTCCCAGGCTGGAGTGCAGTGGTGCAATGGCTCACTGCAACCTCTGCCTCCTGGGTTCAAGCGATTCTCCTGCCTCAGCCTCCCCAGTAGCTGGGATTACAGGTGCACCATCACACTTGGCTAATTTTGTATTTTTAGTAGAGACGGGGTTTCACCATGTTGGACAGGCTGGTCTTGAACTCCTGACCTCAAGTGATCTGCCTGCCTTGGCCTCCCAAAGTGCTAGGAATACAGGCATAAACCACCATGGCTGCCCCGTTTTGTTTTGTTTTGTTTTGTTTTGTTTTGTTTTGTTTTTGGAGACAGAGTCTTGCTCTGTCTCCCAGGCTGGAGTGCAGTGGTGCAAACATGGCTTGCTACAGCCTTGAACTCCTGGGCTCAAGGGATCCTCCTGCCCTAGTCTCTTGAGTAGCTAGGACTGCAGGCATGTGCCACCACACTGGCTAATTTTTTTATTTTTTGTAGAAACAGGATCTCACTATGTTACCCAGGCTGGCCTCAAATTCCTGGGCTCAATTGATCCTCCTGCCTCAGCCTCCTAAAGTGCTGGGATTATAGGTGTGCACCACCACGCCTAGCCTGTGTGGTTCTCTAAAAGATAAGGACTTTAAAAAACATAACCACAATATCATCATCACACCTAGTAAACATTAATATCATCTAATATAGGCAATGTCCAAATTTCCAGTTATCTCATAAATATACGTTCCATTTGTTTGCGTGTTTGATTTTACAGGATGTTTGAACCAAGGACCAGAGGAGCTTCACTTCTGCCATTAATTGGTATGCTTTTGAGGTTTCTCTTGCTCTAGGTCCATCCTTTTTCCGTATCAATTTTTTCTCCATGCAACTCATCTGTTGGAAGAAGTGGGTCATTACTGCCGGAGTTTCCTCGAGTCCGGATCTTGCGGATGGCGTCCCCTGGTGTCGTTCAGGGTGATGCTCTGTCCTCTGTCTTTCCTGTGCTCTCACAGCTGGGTCTAGAGGCTTGATCTGATTCAGGTTCAATTGCTTTGGCTTCGGGTGGGGGTGTGTTCTTCTAGAGACGCTCACTGTCTGCTGGCCTCTCAGTGGGAAGTTCTGGGCTGGTGCGGCTCAGTGCCTGGAGCCATTCATTCACCAGGGACTGCGAATTCTCTCGTGAAATGCTTCTATAAAAAGAAGCTTCCCCTCATCAACTTTCGGTTACCCCGAGGTACAGTTTATATACGACAGGCAGGATAAATGCTTGATTCTTTCCCTTTATTTACCAGTTTTCAGAATAATGAGTCGCCTATAAATATTTGAATGAATGGATGAATAATACACCTGTGAATGAACTGATGGGGGTGTGGGAGTTGGGGGTTCTATCTGTTGCCCTCAAGGGCGTGGCTGTGGGCCACAACCTGACAGCAGAGGTCCAGCCTGAAGCCAGGTGCCTTTCTACACAATGAAGTGCAGCCCATGGCCAAGTCTCTGTCTACACCAGGTGCTGGCAGCAGCCTCTGTCACCCATCAACCCACCTCAGTCAAAGGCTAGGGTGATCAGAAGCTGCATTACTAAGAATCTAGCATCTGGGACAAGGCAGTATCATCACTCTCCCCAACTGAGATGTGAGGAATCCTTGAAACCAGCATCAGAGCAGAGAGGAGAGCCGCGCAGTGACTGCAGGTGTGGCCTTCGGAACACGGCGTTGATCTCTCTGCGGGAAAGGGAATCAAGGAGTTTCTGGCCTAAAGGTTGGGCTGGTGGCCTCCAGGGTTTCTTCCTGGGTAGCCCAACACCCTCCTGGGCCCCTCCTGGGAGGCGCTCCTTTCGCCAGAGGCCAGGCCAGGCTGCCCACAAGCTCTCTGACATCTCTGCCCTCTCGGTGTCTCCCCAGGTGCAAGTGCAACCTGCACGCCAACCTGTGCTCCATGCGCGAGGGCAGCCTGCAGTGCGAGTGCGAGCACAACACCACCGGCCCCGACTGCGGCAAGTGCAAGAAGAATTTCCGCACCCGGTCCTGGCGGGCCGGCTCCTACCTGCCGCTGCCCCACGGCTCTCCCAACGCCTGTACGTGCCATGCCCCGGGGCCACGAGCCCACATGGCTATAATCTTCCCCGCCCGTCAATCCCAGGAGCTGTGGATCATACACACGCACACAAACCTGCACACAGGCACATACGTGTGCACATGCATGCAAACGTGCACACAGAAACATATGAGCATGCATGCACAGGCATGGGCACACATAAATGCAAAAACACGTGCATGCACAGAAACATACGTGCATGCATGCACCCCCACACACACACCTTGTTCTACAGCTCCCAAACGCCAGGTCTCGTAACAAGTCCCTCTAGCATACCTGCATCCTGCCGAATGCTAAGCTGCCCTTCCAGCCCTGGTCCGCAGGGAAACCCGAGATGAGCTGCTCAGCAGCATTTCTGCAACCCTTCGCCTTCTTGACCCTGAAGGCTGGCAGGCGGCCCCCATGGGATGGCAGGGAGTGATGGGGTGGGACCCCCACTTCAGGTGAGGGGATCAGTAGCATCATCCCTGATCATAAGCATCTCTGGGGTATTTGGAGCGAGCCACCAAGGCCAAGTGCTGCGTGTTCAGCACTCACCTCCATCCTGAGAGCAACCCCTGGGAACTGAGCTTCTGTTATCCCTTTTTACAGATGTGTCCTCTACGGCCTGCACCAGAGTCCCCCCGCACGTGCTCTCTGTCCACCCCTCTCCTGTCCTCGCCCAGCCATGCCAGGGAGCCATCCTCAGGGCCTGCCCACTCACATCTGCATCATAGACCCCCTTCTGAGGACCACCCACTCGGGGGCGCTAGCGTAGTCCGCACTGTCTCCATGAAATCAGAATGCCAGGAAGCCCCTGGGCTGCAAGTGGAGAAGGCCACAGACTGCCCCTGGGGTGGGCTCTCCCTGACCCCCACCATTGCCACTTTACGGCCGTTCTCAAGTGTGTGGTTGGTGCCCGAGGCCCTCCTAGGCACTTTGTGCATCTCGCTTCACCGTCACACAGCCCCGCAGGGTGGAGTCCTTATTACGGTCCCTTCTCCAGATGAGCAGACTGAGGCCCAGCGAACCTCGGGGCCCTCCCAGGTTTCACAGTGAGTTGCATGCCAATGCCAGGGCTTAGGGCAGCTACTGGATCTGATGCCCAGACCAGGCCTGGGCAGTGGCCTCCTGCACCCCATCTGGGCATCCTCCCTTGACGGGTGAAAGATTTATGTGACTTTAGGCTGATCAAAGCTGAGAGCCACGTGCAGAGGCCATGACAGGCATGTCACGCGTGTGCTGCAGCAGGCGGTGAGACAGGCCTTTGAAGGGGTGACTTGGCAGGCACCCAACAGCACTCTCGGGTCTTCAAAGGCACAAAGAGCACTCCGGGGGCTGACAGCCCACTCTAGCCGCTGCCTCCTCCCAGCTTCCTGTCCCCATCTCTTTGTGGTCCAAACCCTTTCCTGAGGTCTCTCTTTAGTGGCCGTCACTCTCTCCCTGACTCACAAATTTGCTGCCTTTTCGTCTGTCCTGAGGGCCGCTCTCTCTTCCCTCCTCTCTGTCTCAGTTCTCTCCACCATGACACCCTCCTTTTTTTTTTTCTTAAAGATAAGTCGCTCACTCTGTCGTCCAGGCTGGAGTGCAGTGGCGCAGTCATGGCTCACTGTAACCTCAACCTCCTGGGCTTAAGCGATCCTCCCACTTCAGCCTCCCAAGTAGCTGGGAGTGCAGGTGCACACCACCAGGCCCAGCTAATTTTCGTGTTTTTTTCAGAGAAAAGGTTTTGCCATGTTGCCCAGGCTGGTCTCGAGCTCCTGAGCTCTAGTAACCCTCCTGCCTTGGCCTCCCAAAGTGCTGGGATTACAGGCATGAGCCACCACGTCTGGCCATGTCTGGCTTTTTTCTTCCACTTGCCCCCTGCGCCTGGAGGGTTCTGCCCATCTCTGGCCACCTGAGACTCTTACTTGCAAGTCACACCTAGGAGGATCCACTGTCCCCACCCTCACCCCCAGTCACCACCTCCAGTCTAGCCAGCAATGGGTAGACAGGCCTGTAGGGGCTGGGCAGCTGGGTCTTCCTTACTTAGGGGAGACTCCTGAGCTGGCCCCACCTCCTGCTTCCCTGGGAGTCCCCGGGAATTGCCTTTGAGGCCCCCAAGCCCCAGGAAGGAGGGGTTTCTTCTGGCATTTGCAGGGTCACAGGTGAGGCTGGAGGCGCTGCTGTCCTCAGCACCCAAGTCTCCTGCCTTCTCTGGGGTGCCAGCAGGAAACAGCCCAAAGAGACACAGAGGCTAATTTTGCCCTCACCCTGCCCCTACCGTGACCCCTCCTCAGTAAGTGGCACCGACACCCACGGGGCCAAGTGCAAGTCTGGGGGTCACCTTGACTGGAGACCCTCCTCCCGCCACGTTCTTTGAACTTCCCTCCATCCGCTCCAAGTCTCTCCCAATGCCATCCTCAGCCCTGCAGCAGCCCTCACTCCCGATGCCGTCCCACCTCCTCACCACTCTGCCCCCACCTGGCCAGCCCATCACCCTCCAGGGCCCAACTTGGAGCCCCCAGGACCTCCCCGTGCCCTGCCTGATGTCCTGCCTGTCCCTACAGAGCCTCACTTGGTCACCACCCAGTCCTGGCCCTTGCTTACTGTGGCTGCACCCCGAGGTGTCCTCAGGGTCTAGCAGGTGGCTGCCCAGACATGGAGGTGGAGGAAGGAGTGGGTGGGGATGGGCTTGTCTTCCCAGGCCTCCCTGCCTGTCCTGCTGGCCACAGCCTTGGCTTGCCCAGGAGAAGCCCGTGGGCCACACATCCCACTGCCAATCCCACAGCGTCCTTTCTCGGGAACACCATGGGGAAAGCTGTGGCACCAGCTCCTTCCTTTTGCAACTCTGATGAATCTCACCCAGGGATTTCAAGGCCCCTGGTCACACCAGGATCATAGGCCTCCCCCATCCCCTGGACACACAGAGACACACCTGCATTCAGGTCAGGCCTCGCCCACTCTCAGCTATATTTCTCCCCAAGCCGTGTGTCCTCAGCTGTAGAATCAGGACCATAAGGAAATTCCCTCATAGGGTTCTTGTGAGGACGGCACGATTTATGTAGGGGATGCTGACACCGTGCCTGGCACGTGGGACGCACTCCACCCGTGGCGGCCGCTCCCATGGCTTCTCAGTGAGTTTTCCAGCCACACTGCACTTCTTAGACAGGAACACTCCATACGATGTCCCTGTCCTGCACTGGAGGGCCCAAAAATCTGAAATAAGAGGAGGAGTGCGTGTGAAGCTCCCAGTGGAGCGTTTGGCACCTGTCCAGCATGTCCCCAAGGGCAAGTCACGGCTCTGAGATTCAGTGTCTCCTTCTGCAAAATGGGCCAGTAGTGGTTCCTCCCTCCCAGGGCTGAAGTGAGGATGAAATGGGATAATCCACCCCCGTCCCCACACCCTGCAGGTCATCATCATTGCTAGCAGTTGTGTGGTGGAGCAGGTGCTCTTGAGGGAGCGACACCTCCAGGTGCTCCCCTGCCCTGCTGGCCCCTCTGCAGGGAGGTGACACCCAGGCCCCTTCCCCTGGGGCAGCCAGCTCATGCCCGTCTCTCTCCCACAGGTGCCGCTGCAGGTTCCTTTGGCAGTAAGTACACGCCTGGGGAGGGTGGCCAGGGCCCCCACTGCACGAGCCTCTTTGCATGTCCTGGAAAAAGCAGGAGAGAAAAAAGGGGCTTCAGTGTCCCCTCTGGGACTTGGGCCTATTCACTCCCTCCTCTAATTACACCCCATCTGCTTCTCCACCTCTCCCCCCTCCACCTCCCCCCCTCCACCCGTCCCCACTTCACATCATATGCCATGTGTCATGTGTCATTTTGCTGTGGCCTGCGGCCCAGCAACTCTCAGGCTCTCCCAGGCGCTCCATCAGTGCTGCTTTGGAAAACGGGACAGGACTTTTTGCAGGTCTCTTGGCCCCTGGGTGGGCTCCCTGCTCCTCCTGCCACCCATGCCTCTTCTCTCACCTGGATCTGGGAGAGCAGTCTCTCCTGCCAGTCAAGAGTGGGGTGACCTTCCCCCACCAGGGGCAAAATCCACCCCCTAGCCTAACCATGGGGGCAGCCTCCCTCTGGGCAGCCTCTGCAGCCAGCTTGTCCCAGGGCTCTGCTCGTCCAGGTCAGCTCAGGTCCCAGGGGAGTCGGACCAGGGAGGGGCATCTGCAGGAGGTGGGGGTCCTGAGAGTTCCCCAGGAGGGCGAGGGCGACATGGTGCCCACAGGTTATCAGTAAATGTCATCGAGACTGTCCCCAGACACTCACAGGGCGCCAGGCACGGTCTCTCATTTCAGCCTTGCAAACCCCTCCCCCTGGGAGGTCGCCATCTGCTCTGAGAGGCAGCAGGAGAGGACTGGCCAATGTCAAAGAGCCAGCCGGGAGCAGACCCCAAATCTCAGAAATGCTTCTGGGGTGCACCGTCACCCTCCACCAGGGCTCTGTGGGGCCCCACATCCCACCCAAGTTGTCCCTCCCGGACCCAGGGGGCCCCTGGCTGGGAAGCCAGTGAGCCGAGAGGGCGCCAGAAAGAAGCTGGACCCTGAAGGGACGCTGGTCTGCACAACCGTCGTAAGTTGCTTCTCTGTGGTGTCCCCACCCCGGCAACCCCCCAACCCTCTCTTGCTTTTCCCATCTCTCACCAGGCATCAGCAGGTCCCAGAAAGACCCCGACCCCAAAGGCCCTGTGGCCACTGCGGCCACCACAGCCATGACAGGGGCCCCTACTACTCCTGTCCCCTCCACGTCCACTGCCTGGGCCCCCATGGCGCCCAGCACCCCACAGCCCACAGGTGGGTGCCAGGGTACAGCGACCCCTGTCATCCCACCCTCTCCTGCTTCTAGCCTGGGTCCCTGCCTCTCTTGGGGTGGGAGGGTCGGCAGCCCTGGGCAGAGAGCAGGGGCTTGGCTCTTAGAATAGAGACGCTAGAACCCTAGAGCTGGGAGGCCACAGGCCAAAGGGGCTTGAGGACACCTGGGTCAACCTGTTCCTGAGCCCAGCCAGGGGATTCAGGGATCAGTTCAGCTTCCAAAATCGTCTTCCTCCTGCCCTTCAAGCCATTGCTTGGAAGGGCTCCCAGATCACTGTGGCCAGACGGCTGCAGGAACTGAGAGGAAAGGTGCTGGGGGCAGCGAGGCCATCCTGACATGCAGCCAAAGACTGGCCTTATCTCCCAATGGTGCTTCTGCCTCCGTGGTCCCTGGAGCCCCGCCCACACCCTGTCCCCACCTGGCCCCCAGGGCCTCTCTGTCCTTAGCCCCTCAGGAGCGCACCGGTGGGATGGATGGAGCAGGGTTAGCCCAGAAAGCAAATGTCTCTGATCAGCAGGGCAAAGGGAGCCTCTGGAGCTGAGTTTGGACACCGTGGGCTGCTGGGAATGTGGAGGCTGTGTGTGTAGTGCAAGGCCAGGCCAGGGCCAGACGTCCTGCCCCCTCAGGGGTCTGCCACAGACAAGCATGGAAACCTGATTCTCACTCCCCTCCAATGGAGGGATTCACGTGTATTCAAGGCTGGGGGTGCTGGGGTGGGCCTCTGCTCTTACCTGGACTCACCTGGGGAGTATCCCTGCACTCTGTGCAGTGCAGGTGCCAGGGATCTGAAAGGATTTATCCTTCCCAGAGGGCACCAGGAAGACGATGACCAAGGGGAATTCTTCCTGGTCCCAGCCGGGGAGGGGTGCTCCAATAGCCTGCCACACCCTGTCCCCCGCCACCCTGCAGGGAGGACCTGGTGGGGACTCCTGGCCCCTTGGGTAGTGCCCTGGCCCTCCATCTCTCTGATCCAAGGAGACCTGCCCCACTGATCCTTCCCCCTGGGGGGGTGGCATTTCTAAAGGGCAGAGTCCCCTCCATCAGCTCCTGCCTCGGCCTGTTGCTGGGTGGACACTCAGGCTCCGCAGACAGGGGCAAATGCTGAAAGGCCTCCTCCTTCCTAGGCCGTCCAGAGCGGCTCCCCTGGGGGCAGCACATCCCACCTCTTTCGACATCCTTCGTGTTCTGCGGGAGGCATTTACAGGAGGCAGGGGCTAGCCAAAAGATTGGAGGCTTTCAGGGAAGCCTCCTGACCCAGGAATCCTCTCTGGGGTGGAAGACGTGGGTCACTCTGAGAATTCTGGGCTTCAGACATAGGTTGGCCCAGCCACAAGGGACCTGTGCTTTGCTGCTGAGCCTGTGGTGGGCAGACAGAAGCAAAAACAGTGGTGGTGGGTACTGTGCCTGTCTCCAAACAGGGGTCTGGCTGGGAGGCCAGATACTCTCCATATCACATGTGCAAGTGCACACATGCACACACACACATGCATGCACACACACAGGCATGCACACACACATGTACACACACACACACAGAGGAATCCATTTGCAGAGCTGCTTCTGACTTGGTGCCAGGGCAGCCGTGGGAGGCTGGGCAGATTGTGCAAAGTTGGGAATTAAAGAGGAAAAGTCAGAGGCCAGAGTGGGAAATGCGGGGGAGGTGAGGGTCCCCAGGACCCCCTCAGTGAGCAGAAGGCACACCCTCCCTCTCGGCAAGACAGTGCTGCTCTGCACCCTCAGCCCTGTGTCAAGAAGTGGGACATTAGGGGAGGAGGTGGCTCCAATGTGACAGCCAGTGGCCCTCACAGCCCACATCTAGGGGCTCCTCCCTCCTCTTCAGCAACTGAAGCCCCTGTCCAGAGCCCCCATTAATGAAAACGATCATTGCAGTAGCTGAGGGTGAGTTCTCCTGGGCTGTGCTCATATCATCGTATCATCATATCATTGTATTCTGGGCTCACAGCTCTGTGAGATGGAGGCTGTTATTTTCCTAGTCCCACAGGTGAGGGGATCGAGGCTTAGGAAGAAGCAGCTGGATTTTATGATATGTAAATTACACCTCAATCAGGCTGTTTCAGAAGAAAAAAGGCAGCTGCTCAAGGTCCCAGAATTATGGAGAGGCACGGGCAGGATTTGAACTCAGGGCTCGCCAACTCAGCCACCCAAAGCTATTGTCCTGAGGCCTCCAGGGGCTATGAGGTAGAGCTATCTTTTTTTTTTTTTTTTTTGAGATGGAGTTTCGCTCTTGTCGCTGAGGCTGGAGTGCAATGGAGCAATCTCAGCTCACTGCAACCTCCGCCCCCCCAGGTTCAAGCAATTCTCCTGCCTCAGCCTCCCGAGTAGCTGGGATTACAGGCACCTGTCACCATGTTCAGCTAGTTTTTGTCTTTTTAGAGAGACAGGGTTTCACCATGTTGGTCAGGCTGGTGTTGAACTCCTGACCTCAAGTGATCCACCCGCCTCAGCCTCCCAAAGTGCTAGGATTCCAGGCGTGAGCCACCACACCCGGCCAAGTAGTGCTGTCTCCAAGGCCTGGCTTGCAGGGCTTCCCAGTTCCAAAGGAGCAGACCGGGCTTCCATGGGGCCTTGGCACAGCACACAGGCCATGGCGAGAACTTGCTTCCCATACACCTGAGTGTGTCCCTGGGCAGCCCAGCCAGGACTCTCTCCCTCCCCAAGACCCTGGTCCCTGAAAGATCCTGAATATCCCCGAGTGCCTCCCAACAGGTGCTTCGGGCTCTTTGACCAGAGTCCAGCTGGGCCTCTGAACTCCTGGGCCAGATGTTTCTCCCGCCTGCCAATGTCAAGCTGTCTGGAGGACAGCACTGCGGGTGGAAAACGCCGCTGGAGACACTAATCCTTTCCTGGGCTGGGCCACGGAGGATGGAGGGAGACAGGCTCTGAAGCAAATGCCTTCAGGGCTGGCTTTCTCGTGGCTCTAATTAAGCCCTTGCCAATTTGGGCCTGGCGGCCTCATCTTCCCACTGAACATCATATTAAAGTCAATTCATGTCCAAAGCTCCCCGCTCCCAGCTGGAAAGTCTTCCGCACTTGTTAGCTGGTAGCTTTTCCTTTTCTTTCCCCACAGCCACCGTTGTGTATAATCCCTTCAAGAAGCGGAAAACAGCAGCGCTCCCCTGTCCCTCTGGGTTTGTCCTTTGAAATTTGGGCACAGGGCAGTTCTTTGCCAGCCCTGCCTGCCTTCCTGGCTGTGTGTCTCGTTAGTCTACGGGCTGAGCGTTGTGTCATTGGTTCATGCTGGGGTCCCTGGTGAAAATGGGCCCAGGCCAGGGGTCAGGAAGGTAGAAGGGCAGTGATCAGGGAAGCAGGTCAGATGCTGGGGGAGGCTCCGGTCCCTGGATTGCGGCTGGACAGGAAGGACGCCTTCCAGGACACTTCCGGACACATGTAAGATCTTGGCCGGAACACATGTCCCACTTCGCAGCCATTAGCCAGAGACATCAGCTCAGAGAGGTCTGGGCCCAGAGGCGGGACCTGGTCTAGCTCTGTCCTTCAGTCAGAACGGGGACCGCACAGGGAGTGTAGAAGGGTCTTGCTGAAGAATATGCAGATTCTCAGGCATGGGTTCACCTCTCATCTATCTGGCTTTAAGTCTGCATGTGCCCTCCACAGGCTGCAATAGTGTAGATGCTGCCTCTGTAGTAGATTTGGACCCGGTTCCTTTGGCCAGTGTAGACAGAGCCTCTCCTTATAGTGCTGCTGCTTCTAAGGGGCCTGTGGGGTGCGGGGCTGTGATGCCTCAGTATGTACCCAGCTTCCCTCAGCACCACCCCCTCGCATAACTTGGTTTCTTCTCTTCTTCCCCCCAAGAGTGGACCAGGCCATCTACGGCTACCCCTCTCTCAAGCAGGTGGTCCCAGGTGGCCGCCCGTGCAGAAGGTATGGGGGGCAAGGCCTGTGATGGGCCTGAGACCCCAGGGAAGCACCCTCTTAGACTCATAGGCACCCCCCCTGTAGTGGAAGTAGCAGGTGTGCATGGTGGGGACCTGAGGTTGGAGGGGGGCCGCAGGAACCAACCGAGGGCACGGGTGTAGAATGTCAGTGCCTGGGGAGCTCTAGGGCACAGTGGTGAGGGAGCGGCCTGGTAGAGCAGGTCTACCAGCTCTGCCCCCAAGCTCACCTGCTTCAAGAGGTTTCCATGTGGCACCCCCACGCCAAGCCCTTCCACCAGCACTCCCTCCGAGGGCTTCGGAGTCTGGTAGAGGCCCTGCCTCCCACGACAGGAACCCCCCTCTCCAGCCGCCCTTGCTCACAGGACACCTGGGCAGTTGCTGGATCAGAGAGAGTCAGAGGGGGCTTCCTGCAGGAGCGGGGGCCATGAGACCTCGGAGGGTGGACTGTGGCGGGTGAAGGGAGAAGGCAGCCGGGGCAAAGGCTTGGCAGTGGGATGGCAGGGAGCCTGACAAAGTGGAAAATGTGTGCGTTAAAGGAGGGAGGGCGGGGTCCTGGAAGACACTGACATCCTCCTGCTACGTGGGAGGAGACACAGGGCTCATCTGTAGCCATAGACAGACATGCCAAGGAAACGTGCAGGCCTGCCCGACTCTCCAGAAGGGAAAGTGTCCCTGGCCCCAGCTCACCAAGCCTGGGTGGGGAATTAGGGCCTGAGGTCTAGGGAACAGGTGAGCTGTTCCTTCCAGCTCACATGTTCAAATTTCCTCCAGCCCCAGCTCTGAGCAGCGAGCAGGGCTTTGAGCGCCCTCTACTGGCAGGAAGCTCTGGCGCTGGAAGCATGTTTAGAGAGGGTCTGAGGTTCGGTTCCTAGAAACCTGGAGGACCTGGGCCTGGTGTCCTCTGTGGTGATGGAGACAGAGCTGGCGGGAGCCATCGCTCCTTACCCTGGGCCAACCAGGGCACCACAGACCCCCAGAGGGAAGCCAAGGTAGTGACGATCCCGGGACAGTGGCCTGCTCACCCACAGATAGGGCGTTGGGGTCCCAGCGGGATTCTGGGCAGTGGAAGGCAGGTGCCGTCCGTGTTCCTGGCTTGACAGCACTTGCGAGTGGGACTCCAGGGACAGCGAAGGATTCACTTTGGCTGGAGCAGAAAGAGTGTTTCAGAAAGGAAGGGAGATGCCAAAGTCCTTAAATGCCAAGTTTAGTCTCTGGGTTTGATGCTCCAGGAAATTTGGAGAGGCGGTGGGGAGAGCAAGAGACGGGCGTGGTGTGCAATGTGATGTCAATCCATCTAAAAACAGTTTGGCTTCCAAGAAGGCCTTAGCAGGGCGCGGGGGGTGTCAGGGGTTACAGAAGTCATTTGGAGGATTAATCCAGCCAGATGTGTCCATGGTCTCAGAGAGGGGACCAAGGGCAGGGCTGATTTGCAAGCTTGGGATGTGCTGTGTTTCCTTCAGGAAGGGGCCCCACCTCCCTGGGCTCTTTGAGGAGAGGGGCTGTGTGATTTCAGCCCAGAGGGGCCTCTCCCTCCCTCACATCTGAGCAGGCGACAAGGCTGCCTGCCCTAGAGCTGGCCCAGGGTGGCTTAGAAGCCTTTGCTGGGCTCTTCCCTGGGCAGCAGGACCATGACAGATGAAAGAACCTGTTTCTCATCTCTCCAAGCTGTGGGCACCCCTGCCGCTGCCCCTGCCCCTGCCAAGGGCTACAAACTTTTCCAGCTCAAGCCCAAATCTCCTCAAGTGATGCCTATTGAAGAATTCCAAGGTAAGAGGATGGACCTGGGGCCCCATCAGCCCTCCCTGACACCTGTTCCCCATCCACCACTGGAAAAAGACGGCGCAGGATAGAGGACCGATGCCTGGCTCCGAAAACCCTCCTGGAGTAGCTGGGTCAAGGTTAAACTGAGTCTCTCTTCCCTACAGGCCTCCCTCCCCAAGGGAGCTGGGAACAGGTATGAGTCAGAAGCCAACTTGGGCACAGTGGGCAGGCCACACAGCAGGCAGAGCAGATGCCAGAAATAGCCCGTCCTGGCTCCCCTGGGAGGTGTGGCCCAGGGGCTCGTCTTGGTTGAAGCAGAATCTGGGACACACGGGTCACCGATGCTGCTCTTTGGGACACTTAGAGGATGCCTCATCTCCTCATTATCTCTGGAGGGACAAAGTGAAGGGGGCAGGACTAGGTGGCCCACAGGTGGGAGTGCCCACCGTCTCTCCTGGGCACAGGCTGTTTCTCCAGAGTCTCCCATGCCCTTGACCACTGGGTCAGTCCCTCCTTATCCCATCACAAAAGGGAAGCTGGATCCTCTAGAGATACACAGATGGTGTTTCGAGAGGGTGGCCGGTGTCCTTCCTTGTTCGGGGGCAGCCACATTGGCTTTCTTGCTGGAGGGTGGGTGGGTGGGTGAGTACTGTGTCCCTTCGTAGGAACATCAAGGGATGCCCCCCCATTCTTAGGGATGGTGACCTTCCTCACCAAATCCTCCACTGACAATGTGGGATTCACCTCCAATCCCTGAGAGCCTTGCCCCAGGCAGTCACGGGCTTGTCTGGTCCTTGGAGCGGAGCTGGTTAGGCAGGGGTCAGCCTGAGAACCACGTAGGGGTGGGGTGCAGGAGGCAGCAGGACATGGTGGTGGTGGTCCTTGGTATGAAACCATGTGCTTCCAGGAGCAGCGAGTCAGAAGCCGGGCCAGGACCAGGGGGAGGCATGCAGGTTCCCAGGGCTCCTGCTTTAAAGTGGGACTCACTCTTAGCATCCTGCAAAACAATCAAACTTGCAGAAAGCTCAGGCTAATAAGAAAGGGTCTGGCAGGTGGGCGTTTTCCTCCCAGCCATCTTCCAAAGCAGCATGGGCAGGAGCTCCTGGCCCATTGCATCTTGTCCAGCGTCCATCCATGCATTCATCCACCCAAGGATACCACGGCGAGCGCCGTGAACCCAGGCGCTGCCCTCCCCCAGTGCACAGCCAGGTGGCATGACCCTGCCCTCCTTGCATGAATCACTTTCTAATCACCCCGGCATGCGGGCATCCTTCAGCGAGCGCTTGGCCCTGGTGCCCAGCCAGGCATTAGCAGGTGCTGCCCACTGGCCCTCCGTGGTTCCCTGCCCACAGGGCCAGGTGGGAATCCCTGGGCTCAGCCTACTCAGGTTCTCCTCTGGGCTCAAAGCAGGGAGGCCTCTCTCTTCCTGAATCCAATGGAAGGGTGGGAGGCCTAGGGCACCTTCCGGTACCTTTTCCAAAGATGCCTTCCTCCGTCCCTGCATGACCTGGGGTGAGTCCTTCCTCGCCCTGTCCCTCAGTTTCCCTGAATGCTCGCTGACCATTGGTATTTCTCCCACTTGGCCGGCCCAGACTGCGAATGCTACGGTCACTCCAACCGCTGCAGCTACATTGACTTCCTGAATGTGGTGACCTGCGTCAGCTGCAAGCACAACACGCGAGGTCAGCACTGCCAGCACTGCCGGCTGGGCTACTACCGCAACGGCTCGGCAGAGCTGGATGATGAGAACGTCTGCATTGGTGAGAGGGCACGGACACGGCACAGGGAACTTGCTGGAATGCGTGCAGGGTGCACTGCCCTGCGAGGTGGCCTCTGGGGCCCCCTGCATCAGAATCACCTGGGGAGGCTGTGGGAATTCTAACTCCAGGGCCCACTCCAGTTGAGCATCTCTAAGGACAGAAAGCTCCAGAAACTGCTCTATTAGTAACCTACCCTTGCGGTTCTCCGGTAAGTTTTGCACTGGAGTTGCAAAACTTACCAGTGGCCTTTCCCTCTCTGGGCAACTGGAGGGGACACTGACCCTTCCTGGCTCCAAAGAGCTGTGACTCTGGCAGGTGGCAGGCACTCAGTGGCAGAGGCCACTGAGCATCTGTCTGGGGCTGGTGGAGGGGGAGGGTGGTCCCTCTCCATAGCTCCTTTCCAGAAAGGTGGAGGAGCAGCCTATCCCTTCTCCTGCGGGGGCCCAGTTGGGGGCCAAAAGATGGCCTTGCTGCGTGCATTTGGGCAAGTCCCTTCCCGTTCCTGGGCCTCAGCTTCCTCATTCATCAAATTGGGAGGCAGATCAGATCAAAGGTTTTCAGCTCTTTTTTGTGGCTGAAGCTTTTCTTCAAATGCTTTACCAGCCCAGGTCTAGCTATAAAGCTGCTCTTCACCCCTGGTGGGCACCCAGTCTGCTTTCTTCCAAGTTCTACTCAAGGACTGGCTTTGGGGTAGAGAAGGAAGTCCATCAGGGCCCTGGGCCTGGGCAAAGACCAAAGCCATGACCGCCAACCAAAACGCACCAGCCTGGAATGGTTGCCCCTGTCGTCAGTAGAGGCCAGGTCTCGGCCTCAGGGGCTGTCCCCCAACCCTGCCCAGCCAGGCCCCTTGGGACACCATCGCCCATCCCCCACCCAGCAGGAGGCTCTGGCTGCCCAGAGGAGGGGCTCCTGCAAAGCTGGAACTGTCGGTCTGAATTATGGCGGCAGCCTTCAGATAATTCCATCAACTCTAAGTGATCAAAGCCGCTGACGTCACAGGGGGCCAGCTGCAGGGACAGGGCAGGGCCTTTGGATCCAATTGGAGGTGCCCACACCCTGGCACCCTCCTCCTCTCCCTGGCTCTCCCTGCCTCCACCCCCAGAGCCAGCACTGAGCTGCAAGGTTTCTCAGGGTGGAGGATATTCACCCTCTCCCACAGAGCCCCAAGGCAACCAACTGGGCCCACCCCGGGAGCAGGAATAGGCTGTTCCTCCACTCCCCTGCAAAGGAGCTATGGAGGGGGGCCACCCCCACAACACAGCAGCCCCAGACATGCTCAGTGGCCTCTGCTGAGTTTCTGCCACCTGTCGGAGTCATAGCTCTTTGGAGATGGGAAGGACAGCGACCCCTCTAGTTGCCCAGAGAGGGGAAGGGGCTGACCCAGGCCACACCAGTGCCAGGGCGGGGAAGGTGGGGCTGGGACGTGTTTGATCCCAAGGAAGGAAGCCAGAGTCTTCTCTCCAGGCCTGGACACCCTGGGAAGTCCCCACCCGCCGTCCAGCCGCGGGCTCACGTGGACCCAGTGTGGGGAGCATCCCCTGGGGAGTGTGGAGATGCTCCCTGCGAGGCCGGGAGAGTGGGGGTCCGAGAAGACGGCGCCCACAGGTAGCCCTGACCGCGCGCCCGTGCCCGTGTCCGTCCAGAGTGTAACTGCAACCAGATAGGCTCCGTGCACGACCGGTGCAACGAGACCGGCTTCTGCGAGTGCCGCGAGGGCGCGGCCGGCCCCAAGTGCGACGACTGCCTCCCCACGCACTACTGGCGCCAGGGCTGCTACCGTGAGTGCGCGCCGTCCCCCGTGGGCGGGGCCTGCGGAAAGGGGACGGGGCAGGACCGAGGCAGTGGGCGGGGCCTAGTGGGACGGGGCAGGGCCGGGGAGGTGGGCGGGGCCTAGTGGGACGGGGAAGTGGCGGTGGGCGGGGCCTCGCGAGACGGGGCAGGGCCGGGGCAGTGGGTGGGGCCTAGTGAGAGCGGGGCAGGGTTGGGAAAGTTGGCAGGGGCCTGGTGAGATGGGGCCGACCCGGGGGCGGTGGACGGGGCCTAGCGAGACGGAGCTGGCAGGTGGGCGGGGACAGGATGCTGCTGAGGTCCGGGGCCGGGCCGAGGGGCGGGTCCAAGAGCTCGGGGCGGGGCCTGATGCGACCTGAGGCACGGTGGTGCCTGGTGGGAACTACGAGAAAGACCGAGCTGGGGTTGGTTGGAAAGGTATTTGCGGGGACAGAGGGAGGGAGGCTGTCTAAGTCGGCGTTAGCCGCGGGCACAGGGTGAAAGGAGGCTCCAGGCGCGTGGAACAGCACGTGCACAGCTCTGGAGACTGCAGGCGCGTCTGAAGAACAGCACCGAGGCCAGTGGGGCGGGGAGAGAGGGGCAGCGGTGGGAGGCAGCCGGGGGCCAGATCTCGCCCGGGCGCCGTCACCCTCCGAGCGGGGACGTTTCGCACCCAGCGCGCCTGGAGCCTCCTACATCCCCGGCCCAGACGGCGCCCCCGGGAGCTCGCACACCCTGCTTCTCAGGAGCTCGGAGGTTGGCGGGGGGACCGGGCCACGCCCCGTGCTGACCGCCCCCTCCGCCTGCAGCCAACGTGTGCGACGACGACCAGCTGCTGTGCCAGAACGGAGGCACCTGCCTGCAGAACCAGCGCTGCGCCTGCCCGCGCGGCTACACCGGCGTGCGCTGCGAGCAGCCCCGCTGCGACCCCGCCGACGATGACGGCGGTCTGGACTGCGACCGCGCACCCGGGGCCGCCCCGCGCCCCGCCACCCTGCTCGGCTGCCTGCTGCTGCTGGGGCTGGCCGCCCGCCTGGGCCGCTGAGCCCCGCCCGGAGGACGCTCCCTGCACCCTGAGGCCGGGGGTCCCGGGGTCCCGGGGCGGGGCCGGCGTCCGAGGCCGGGCGGTGAGAAGGGTGCGGCCCGAGCTGCTCCCAGGTGCTACTCAGCAGGGCCCCCCGCCCGGCCCGCGCTCCCGCCCGCACTGCCCTCCCCCCGCAGCAGGGGCGCCTTGGGACTCCGGTCCCCGCGCCTGCGATTTGGTTTCGTTTTTCTTTTGTATTATCCGCCGCCCAGTTCCTTTTTTGTCTTTCTCTCTCTTTTTTTTTTTTTTTTCTGGCGGTGAGCCAGAGGGTCGGGAGAAACGCTGCTCGCCCCACACCCCATCCTGCCTCCCACCACACTTACACACACAAGACTGTGGCCGACGGCCCCTGGCCTGTGCCAGGCTCACGGGCGGCGGCGGACCCCGACCTCCAGTTGCCTACAATTCCAGTCGCTGACTTGGTCCTGTTTTCTATTCTTTATTTTTCCTGCAACCCACCAGACCCCAGGCCTCACCGGAGGCCCGGTGACCACGGAACTCACCGTCTAGGGGAGGAGGAGAGAAGGAAGGGGTGGGGGGCCTGGAAACTTCGTTCTGTAGAGAACTATTTTTGTTTGTATTCACTGTCCCCTGCAGGGGGGACGGGGCGGGAGCGCTGGTCACCGCGGGGGCCGATGGTGGAGAATCCGAGGAGTAAAGAGTTTGCTCACTGCTGCCTCCACGGCCTGTTTTCTTTCTGTGTTGGGGACGGTGGGCAGGTGTGGGGCTTACAGAGGAATCCACAACACAGCCTTAAAGAAACGGTTTCCCTACTGGGGCCACCATTTCCCTGGGCCTTTCTGTGGATTCCAGCAGGCAGTGCCCCCTCCCCGCAGGCTTGGCTGGCAGAGTTTTCCACCCCGCAGCCAGGCTGCAGGTGCCCCACCTGTTAGGAGCCTCCCCACACTGAAAGGCTGCCTCCCTCCTTTCCCAAAAAAGAAATCCGGAGTGTATTGGCCCTTTTCTACAGAAGTCCAAGGGAAATGACTCAGGGAGAATCCTAGCAGAGGTTGAATCCAATGCTCTGATTTATACTGTGTCTCGGTGGCCACCTCCGATGGATGTGTCATCTCAGACCTGTTGCAGCCAGAGCCTCAAGTCCAATATCAGGTGAAGCTGAACCCACAATTCGGCCACCGTCTCCTTCCAGAGTTTCAGATGGCCAGGTGGGCAGAGGCGGGCAGTGCAGAGACCCCAGACGTGCCGGCCCTGTCCTCCCTACCTTCTCAAGATTAGGAAGGGGTGCTGGAGGGGACAGGGGCAGCTTGGGAGTGGTGAGAGGAAGCTCCTAGATTCGGGGCTCATCCCCTGGGGCCTCTGATTCAGAGGATCCAGCAGTTCTCCCAGCCCCGCTTGGTGTCTCCAGCCCTGGGGCCACACTTCCCCCTCGGTCCAGCCTCCTGCCCACCTATGTTTATTTCAGAGCAGTGCCGGGGGTCCGGTCCTGGTTGCTAACTGCTGCCACTGCTCCACCTGCAGGTGCTCCCAGCACTGGCTTCTGCCACCACACCTGTTCTTTCCCGGCTGCGAGGTTTAGACCTGGGTCCTTCCCTTGAGTCCCCAAAGCTAAGCTAAGACCAAGTGGAACAAACTTGGCCTTGGGGACAGCAGGAGATTACAACACAGAAAAGGAGGGGGAGGCACAACGGGACACTGCATAGGACTCACAGTGTCCCGAGCCCACACACCAGCCCCTCCTGGCCTCCTCTCTCTGCTCCCACCCCCAGCACCCTGCTGACCCGGAAGTGCCTTCCGACAGGCCCTGCATCCTCCTGCAGCTGGCCCATCTCTACCCTCACATTCTTCCTTACGCACAGAACCCCACTGCCTGGGACCCAAAGTGCCCAGATAAAATAAAACACCTCTCTGGGGCTTCTTGTGGATAGGAGTGGCCAGGGGACACAGCTCTGGGCAGTGAGATGTAAGCAGGAGTGATGGGTGGGCTTCCAGAAAGTTCTCAAAAGTCATCCCTTCCTCCACGCCCCACAAAGCCTCAGTTGTCCAAGTTTGTGGCTCTGGTTTTTCTCTCTCATCCCTCCCTCTGCTCTTCAGTCAGCAGGATGGGGAAGGAGCCTTCTTGAGACACTGAGCATAAGAGTGTCACCCTCAGGACAGTGAAGGGTGGAGCCAGGGGTGGAAGTTGCAGAGCCTGGGACACCTGCCTTGGCTGCAACCTCTGCACTGCTTTTATTTATCTACTTATTTTTATAGAGTTGAGGTCTCACTATGTTGCCCAGGCTGGTCTCAAACTCCTAGGCTGAAGTGAGCCTCCGGCCTTGGCCTCCCGAAGTGCTGAGATTACAGGCGTGAGCCACCGCACCGCCTGCCTGTCTTACTGTGTGAGAAAAAAAATAAACGGTGATGTGATTCAAACACTAGAATTTGGGTTTTCTGTTCCATGCACACTTTCCAAGTTCTTGGCCCTCCCTGATTGGCGTCCGGGCCCCCTGAGCCCTCTAAGGCCAGAGAGAGACTGAAACCCACCCTTCCTTGGCCGCAGCCCCCCATGGTGACCCTCAAGTCACCAGGAAGAGGAATGTCCATGACTCAGGCCGAGGAGTCCACCTCTGTCCAGAACAGGACTGCCCCTGCCTTCTAGTGAGCACAGGGCAGCCGAGCAGAACTCACCCCAGAGAAACAGCAGCGCTGGCCACAGTCGGTAAACAGCAGGCACTTCCTCCTAGTCATCAAGATGATAAAATGTCACCTAGAAGCAGAACTAGAGGCAGAACTTGAGACAGGGACAGCAGGGCCCAGCCCCAGTGGCCAGCCCTGGCCGGATCCACGAGGCTGGGGGCCCTGGAGCGTCAATGACATCCCAGCACTGTTCTTGTCTGGAGGCAAGTGGGCCACCCTCTGTCAGGCACCAGTGCCAGGCTGGCATGGGGGCTGCAGTAGAAGCCCCTGGAGCAGAAGGTGGGCGGCTAGGGGCTGTGAAGAGGCCCACACGGTGGTGCAGAGGGCATGCCTCTTTATGTCACCCTGGTGTGTCCCCGAACACCCTCGAGGGGTCTGGGAGGTGGGGGGCCTCTGTGGGCAGTCACTCTGTCCTCCTTGACCTCCGTCAGCTGGGCCCACACTGCGTCAGCTTTTCTGGCACCGGCCTGTGCATCCAGGGCTGGGGAGGTGGAGCTCTTTGTAAATCAGAATGGCAGCCCCAGTCCCCGGGGACACACTCAGGCCCTGACCTCCCCGGAGGGTGGAGGGAATGTTGCCAGTGGCCATTTGGAAAAACTCTGACATCTTCCAGGCAGCAGGAGGAGAAAACAAGGTCAGCAGAGCCAAAAGTCCTAGGCCATCCTCTTTTCAAATGGCACACCCTTGTCCCCAGAGCTCATATTTTGACACCTGGTTCTGGGAGGTGAGGAGGAAAAGGCTCCCGTATTGTGCGGCTTGGATCATCATCACCGCATCCCCAGGCGCCGCGCTTACATTACTACATCAACCCTCACCTGCACCCTAGGGCAAGGTTTTCAACCTCAGCACCATTGACCTTGGGGGCTGGGTAATTCTCCATGGCAGGGCGTGAGGGCTGCCCTGTGCACGTGGGATGTGCAGCAGCATCACTGGCTTCCGTGTGGCACTTCAATGTGCCCCGTCCCCAGTTGTTGCAACTCAAAGTGCCTCCAGTAATTGCCAAATTGGGGGCAAAATCGTCCTAGGTTGAGACTCGCTGCCTCAGGAGGAAAGGATGGTCATGCCCATTTTACAGAGGGTAAGTGGAGGCTGGGAGAGGCAAAGTCACTTGTCTGGGGTCACAGTTTCTAAGAAGCAGAGAGGAGAGTTGAACCCAGGGCTGCCTGACTCCAGAGCCCAGTGTTTCACCCCCAGGCCAGGCAGCCCTGGGCAGGCATTGGGCATCCACTCCCCGGCGGGCAGCTGCAGCTGCCCCCCACCTCCATGCCTCCAGCTGCCTGCCTCCTTTGGCGCCCACAGCCAGGTCAGGCTGAGCAAGGAACCCTGGGGAGCCCAGCTTCATCTGAACCGCTCTGCTATCAGGGAAAACGCCTCCCCTGGCCCTCTGCGGCAGCGTGGCCTGTCCCCTGCCCCCACCCACTCCCCTAAATAAGCAGAATTGCTGCGTCGGCATTTCCTGCCCAGCTCATGCCAGGCATTTATGGGAGCCTGGGGAGCAGCCAGCAGCATCTCCCGGCAGACCTGAGCCCGCCTCCCTGTCTCCCCAGGGGCCTGGTCCATCCCGGCACATCCCAGCCAGAAGAGTTAAGGAAAAGGCCCCAGGAAGAAAAACATTACTTATTTATTTTTCCGTTTAAATCACATGTCACAACTTGTAGGAAAGTTCGAAAATACAGAAAAGCAAAATCATAATAATTTTTCTATTAAACTCACCCACAATTCTTCATCCAGAGCTAATAACTATTAATACTTTTTTTTTTTTTGAGACGGAGTCTCGCTCTGTCGCCCTGGCTGGAGTGCAGTGGCACGATCTGGGTTCACCGCAACCTCCACCTCCTGGGCTCAAACCATCATCCCACCTCAGCCTCCGGAGTAGGGGGAACTGCAGCTGTGCACCACCACGTCCAGCTAAGTTTTCATATTTTTGGTAGAGGCGGAGTTTTACTATGTTTTCCAGGCTAGTCTCGAATCCCTGGGCTCAAGCCATCCTCACTCCTCAGCCTTCCAAAGTGCTAGGATTACAGGTGTGAGCTACCACGCCCAGCATAACTGTTAATGTTTTCGGATAGATATGTCTAGTGTTTTTCCATAAAATAAAACCCACACTCAGACATCGCCCCCCACCCCTGCAATTGCTAAGCCCTAGCACTGAGGCTGGACATGCCTTATTTCAAGGGTCCCTACAGTGATGCTGAGCGTGGGATCAATTAATATAATATGGCCATCTTACAGCTCCACACACCAGGGCTCTGAAAGTGTCCTGGCCAGGGACCTTAGCCACAAGCACCGAAACAAAACACCAGGTGATTTAAGAGGCAGAGGAGATTATTTAAAGGATCACAGACCTCTCAGACACATGTCAGGAGAACAAGGTAAGAGTAGGGAAAGTGGGCCACGCGGTGGCTCACACCTGTAATCCCAGCACTTTGGGAGGCCAAGGCAGGCGGATCACCTGAGGTCAGGAGTTCGAGACCAGCCTGGCCAACATGGCGAAACCCCGTCTCTACTGAAAATATAAAAATTAGCCAGGCGTGGTGGTGGGCACCTGTAATCCCAGATACTTGGGAGGCTGAGGCAGGAGAATCCGTTGAACCTGGGAGGTGGAGGTTACAGTGAGCCGAGATCGCGCCACTGCACTCCAATCTGGGCGACAAAGCAAGATTCCGTCTCAAAAAAATAATAATAATAAAAATAAAAACCAGCTGGGTGTGGTGGCAGATGCCTATAGTCCCCCCCCCCCCACTCGGGAGGCTGAGGCAGGAGAATCCCTTGAACCCCGGAGACGGAGGTTGCAGTGAGCCGAGATCATGCCGCTGTACTCCAGCCCGGGCAAAGAGCAAGACTCCATCTCAAAAAAACAAACAGCTGGGCTCAGTGGCTCATGCCTCTAATCCCAGCACTTTGGGAGGCTGAGGTGGGTGGATCACCTGAGGTCAGGAGTTTGAGACCAGCCTGACCAACATAGAGAAACCCCGTTTCTGCTAAAAATACAAAATTAGCTGGGCGTGGTGGTGCATGCCTGTAATCCCAGCTACTCAGGAAGCTGAGGCAGGAGAATCGCTTGAACCTGGGAGGCAGAGGTTGCATTGAGCTGAGATTGTGCCACTGCACTCCAGCCTGGGCAACAAGAGCAAAACTCCATCTCAAAAACAAACAAAAGAGCAAAAAAGAGGAGGTAAAGTGGAGTCAGGAAGGGCACCCAGTATCCCGCCCAGGGTGGCTGGAGAGCCAGAGCTTCAGATGCTGCCCTGGGCGCTGCCCTGGGCACATCCCTCACCCCCAGGGCTACCCCCTGCTGGCCTCCCCACCACAGCCCCCACCACCCACCCGCACCCTCCAGTCCAGCATTTGCCACTCCAGCAAGGGGGGTGGGCTCTGTTTCCTCAACCAGAGGAAGAAAACAAAGAAAGAACGTCCACCACGGAGCGGGTGTGTAAGTTGCCCGGGGTTGCACAGCCAGGAAGAGCCAGAGGCCAGGATTCAAATGCACTCTCTTGGGCAGGCTGCACAGCCCTGCACCTTTTTTTATTTTATTTTTTCCCTTTATTTATTTATTTATTTTTAACAACAATGGCCTCATCGTATACACATCCTTCTTTAGCCTGCTATAAAAACTTAGCACTGTATCTAGACTATCAAAGGAGGCCTTTTAAAATAGAGAGGCCGGGCGTGGTGGCTCACGCCCACGATCCCAGCACCTTGGGAGGCCGAGGTGGATGGATCTCCTGAGGTCAGGAGTTCGAGACCAACCTGGCCAACAAGGTGAAACCCCTTCTCTACTAAAAATATAAAAAATAGCTGGGCGTGGCTGCAGGTGCCTGTAATCCCAGCTACTCAGGGGGCTGAGGCAGGAGAATCGCTTGAACTCAGGAGGCAGAGGTTGCAGTGAGCTGAGATCATGCCATTGCACTCCAGCCTAGGTGACAAGAGTGAGACTCCATCTCAAAAATAATAATAATAATAAAAGAAAAAAGAACTGCAAGGCCAGGCACAGTGGCTCATGCCTGTAATCCTAACACTTTGGGAGTCCAAGGTGGGCGCATCACTTGAGGTCAGGACTTCCAGACTAGCCTGGCCAACATGGCAAAACCCCGTCTTTACTAAAAATACAAAAATTAGCTGGGCGTGGTGGCAGGTGCCTGTAATCCCAGCTACTCGGGAGGCTAAGGCAGGAGAATTGCTTGAACCCGGGAGGCGGAGGTCGCAGTGAGCCTAGATCATGCCACTGCACTCCTCTGGGTGACAGAGGGAGACTCCGTCTCAAAAAAAAAAACAAAAAGAAATGCAAAGCCCCACCTTTCATTTTTTGCCCAGCCTCTCACCCTCTTCCCCTCCCAGCCTGGGCCCGCTGGCAGTGGGACTCTGGCTCCCAGGGCAGGGGGTTGCCATGTACCCTTCTGACACCTCAGGGTCTGGCCCAGTGCCTGTGCTCCTGGTGGCACAGGAGACCTTGCTGCCCCACAGGGGCGGCCAGGTGGAGGCACCTGTGGCCAAAGTGCTCCAGATGGCTTCCAGCCAGAGGCTCTCTCCCTGGATGATGGAGCAGGTGGCCCTTGGGACCCAGCCAGGAGTAGCTGGAGTGAGGCCCAGAGTCCTGGGAGCTCATGCCTTTCACTGCTGACCCGGTGCCCGCATTTCTGCCCCTGAAGGGGAGGGCAGCTCCTCAGGCAGAAGGACGGTGAGCTCTGGAACCTGATTTGGGCTTGAAGCTGTACCCCACCACCTGCCAACTATACATCCTTGGGCAGGTTCCTCAGTCTCTTTGTGCCTCGGCCATCTCATCTGTGAAATGGGGATGTTAAAAATAGCGCCTGCAGGGTGGGGCCGTTGTGAGGAGTGAATGAGTTGAGCCGCGCAGTGTTTAGAACAGGGCCTGGCACCAAGTCAGCCATCCCTAAGGGTCAGCTGCTGTGATTGCTTTGTTTCCTCTGTGCCCCCCTCCCCAAAATCTGCTAGGAGGGTTCAGGCTCACTCACACCTCCTTTCTCACTCATCGTATTCCTGAGAACCTCAACGTGACCAGCCTGGCCCAGTGAACCAGACAGACACAGGCTCTGCCCTCTCGGAGCTCCCGGTGGGCCCCTCGCTGCCACCTGCCTTACACACCAGGCAGGATTGAGATTCTTTGTAATCTGCAGAGGGGCCCAAGCTTTTGTGCCAACAAGAAGGACCAGGAAGACTCCCGAAGCCCCTGCCCACCCCACCACCCTCACCTGGCCAAGCCCGGCCTGACTCAGCAGGCCCCAGAAACCTCGGTGCCTGTTCCTCAAACACCCGGACACCTCCTTCCCCTTTCCCCTCCTGCCCACAGAGGGCTTAAGATTGGGGATGGGGTTGTTTGGGGGGTAGGGGATGAGGGCAGAGGGAGGCTCACAGGACTGGGGAGGTGGGGTGTGAATGGGACAGTTGGGGACCAGGAAATGGAGTTTCCAGCGCCCTTCTAGCAGGCACAGCTGACTGTGCCACCTGCCTTCAGAGGTATCCCCATACCCAAGAAAGGACGCATGGGCCCCCTGGCTTGGCCCAGCAGGAACATGAGGGCCAGGCAGGGCCAATTCCCAAGAAGCTGAGCCTGCAAGGGACCCGTGGAGAAGACGGGCCTATAAGTTGAGGATGGGGCTCCTGGTGGCCCCCACAGCCCAGGCCAGGCTTGCGGTGCTGGGGAGTACAGGCCTGGACAATGCCTTTGACGGGGTGGCTTTGAGACCTGTGACTCAAGTTTTACACAGCCAGGCAGCGCTAACCCCGGAGACCAGGATCCCGACCTCTGGGTGTCAACACGGCGCCCCCTGCATTTCCAGGGCTAGGACAAGAGCACAGATGGAGGCTCCTGTACCACGTGTCTGGATATTTAAAGCCGCCCATCAAGCTGTTGAATAAAGTTCAGCCAGTCCTAGACAAGCAATCCCTTCACAGTGACCTGAAAGGCTGGGCTCAAATCTGTACCCTTGGACTCCTCCAGCTGTGGCCAGCACGTGGTGGGGTGGCTGGGCCTGGCTTCCCCAACCAGTCACCCTACCCAGGCTCTGATCCTGGGTGGCCTAGAAGGAGTGTGCAGGCTCTGGGGGGCATGCCCCTTAAGCCCATGGCGGGGTTGGGGAGGCCCTGAGCAGGGCTGGAGATACCCAGCCTCACCTCCTGGGGCCCCCTGGGGCCACAGAAGCTATCAGGCAGCCTCTGTGACCCCTCTTGGGAGACCGGCCACAAATACAGTCGCATGGTGCACATAGGGGCAGAGCTCTGGGGTAGCAGGAAACCTACGAGTGGAGACATTTGGGCCCACCCCCAGCCAGCCAGCTGCCTGCTTGGCCAACAGCAAATGCGTACTGCTGTGCGTGCCAAGCTGGACAGCCCTGTGCCAGCCACCAGGGCAGCCAAGGGAAGTCTTGAGTGAGAAGCAGCCTCAGTTCAGACTGACGTGTCAGGGGGACGTAAGCCCTGGTGTTGCCGATTCTTTAGATCAGCATTTCCCTGGGGACAAGTTTCGTGGAAGACAATTTTCCCATAAATAATCAGAATGGGGGATGGTTTTCAGGTGAAACTGTTCCATATCAGATCATCAGGCATTAGATTCTCATAAGCAGCATGCAACCTAGATCCCTTGAATGCACAGTTGACAATAGGGTTCGTGTCCTATGAGAATCTGGCAGGAGGTGGAGCTCAGGCAGTGATGCTCACTTGCCACTCGCCTCCTGCTGTGTGGCCCCATTCCTAGCAGGCCGTGGACCGGTACTGGTCTGTGGCCTGGGGGTTGGGGACCCCTGCTCTAGATGTTTCAAGAAAAACCAGAAATCTCAAGTTTAATGTCAACCTTTGGATTTTCAAACATTGACAACTACCTTGTCTGTCTTTAAAATCATGGGGACCAATTCTTCAAAAAGTCAAACAGAATTCACATAAGATCCAGCAGTTCTGCTCCTAGTACAGGTCCTCAAAGAACGGAAAGAAGGTATTCAAACAAAAGCTTGTACACAAATGCTCACAGTGGCATGATTCACAATAACCAAAGGCTACTGGGAAAACAGCACAAAAGCCACATTTGGGAAATAAATTGTCCATCAACTATCCATCAACTAATGAATGGATAAACAAAATGCCACACAGTGGACTGTGATTCAGTCAGAAAAAGGCATGAAGCACTGATATACCTACGATGTGAGTGAACTTAAAAACATTACGCCGGCTGGGCGCGGTGGCTCACGCCTATAATCCCAGCACTTTGGGAGACCGAGGCAGGAGGATTACCTAAGGTCAGGAGTTCAAGACCTGTAGGGACCAGCCCTACAGGATATGTGGTTTTTTCCCCCCGTGTGGAGAGATGAGAGATTGTAGTAATAAAGACACAAGACAAAGAGATAGAAGAAAAGACAGCTGGGCCCGGTGGACCACTACCACCAAGACACGGAGACCGGTAGTGGCCCTGAATGCCTGCCTGCGCTGTTATTTATTGGATACAAAGCAAAAGGGGCAGGGTAAAGAGTGTGAGTCATCTCTAATGATTGATAAGGTCATGTGAGTCATGTGTCCACCAGATAGGGGGCCCTTCCCTGTTAGGTAGCCGAGGCAGAAAGAGAGAGGACAGCTTACATCATTATTTCTTCTATGCTCTTTTCAGAAAGATCAAAGACTTTAATACTTTCACTAATTTTGCCACTGCTATCTAGAGGGCAGAGCCAGGTGTACAGAGTGGAACATAAAAGTGAAACAGGAGAGTGACTGCTGAAGCACAGCATCACAGGGAGATGGTTAGGCCTCCGGATAACTGCAGGTGGGCCTGACATCAGTCAGGCCCTCCACGAGAGGTGGTGGAGCAGAGTCTTCTCTAAACTCTCCCGGGGAGAGGGAGACTCCCTTTCCCGGTCTGCTAAGTAGCGGGTGCTTTTCCTTGGCACTGACGCTACCGCTAGACCACGGTCCGCTTGGCAACGGGTGTCTTCCCAGACGCTGGCGTTACCGCTAGACCAAGGAGCCCTCTGGTGGCCCTGTCTGGGCATGACAGAGGGCTCACACGTCTTCTGGTCACTTCTCACCATGCACCTTCAGCTCGTATCTCTGTATGGCCTGGTTTTTCTTAGGTTATGATTGTAGGGCAAGGATTATTATAACATTGGAATGAAGAGTAATTGCTACAAACTAATGATTAATGATATTCATATATAATCATATCTACGATCTAGATCTAGTATAATTCTTGTTATTTTATATATTTTATTACACTGGAACAGCTCGTGCCCTCGGTCTCTTGCCTTGGCACCTGAGTGGCTTCCTGCCCACAAAGACCAGCCTGGCCAACATGGTGAAACCCCATCTCTACTAAAAATACAAAAAATTAGCCAGGGGTGGTGGTGGGTGTCTGTAATCCCAGCTACTTGGGAGGCTGAGGCAGGAGAATTGCTTGAACCCAGGAGGCAGAGGTTGCAGTGAGCTGAGATTGCACCATTGCACTCCAGCCTGGGTGACAGAGCAACACTCTGTCTGAAAATATATATATATATATATATATTACGCCACATGGAAGAAGCCAGACACAAAAGGTCAAAAAATGTATCATCCTTTTCTATGAAATGCCCAGAATAGGCAAATCCATGGGGACAGTAAGTAGACTGGTGTTCGCCAGGGGCTTGGGGAGGGGAGAATGGGGAGTGCCTGCTTAATAGATACAAAAAATTAGCCAGGTGTGGTGGCTTATGCCTGTAATCCCAGCTACTTGGGAGGCTGAGGCGGGAGAATCACTTGAACCTGGGAGGCAGAGGTTGCAATGAGCTGAGATTGCACCATTGTACTCCAGCCTCAGCAACAAGAGTGAAACTGCCTCAAAAAAAAAAAAGAAAAAAGAAAATTTGAAGTTTTTAGCCTCCAGTGTGGCAGCGGATTCAGGCAGGCTCATAGACAGATGCTCAAGGCACTGGTGAAGGACCTGTGGACCACAGGGCACTCCCATGGCCGCAGAGTTTTACCCCACAGATGGCTGATTAATTACAAAGACGGGAAGCTTGTGGACACCCCCTGGAGCAAGTGACCAACTCAATGCCACCAATAACGGGACAAATATATTTTGTGCTCGTGATACAACAGCACAGGAAAGACACACCACCACTGACACAGTGTTCTTCCCCCAAATATGTAACCTGACTCTACGCACGAGGAAACAATCGGACAAATTCAGATAGTGAGGCGTTCTCTAAGATAACCGGCCTGCACTCCTCAACAATGCCCATACGTGTGCAGGAAGGCTTATGTTGGAAAAAATAATAGTAAAAACAAGAAAATAAATAAAAATGCCAATATTGTGAAAGACCAACAAAAAATAAAATAAAAAGGGAGTGGAGTTGTTCTGAATGAGGAAAACTAGAGATACAGGACAGCCACGCACAATGCATGATTCTATGTTGGATCCAAATCAAATCCTTTAAAATATATATATATAGCAATAGGCCAGGCACGGTGGCTCATGTCTGTAATCCAAGCACTTTGGGAGGCCGAGGTGCATGGATCACGAGGTCAGGAGTTCGAGACCAGCCTAGCCAATATGGTGAAAACCTGTCTCTACTAAAAATACAAAAATTAGCCAGGCGTGGTGGCGTGTCCCTGTAATCCCAGATACTCAGGAGGCTGAGGCAGAAGAATCACTTGAACCCGGGAGACGGAGGTTGCAGTGAGCCAAGATTGCATCACTGCACTCCAGCCTGGGCGACAGAGTGAGACTCTGTCTCAAAAAAAACAAAAAACAAAAAACAAAATCAGCAATAAAGGACATCTTAGGACCATTGCAGAATTGTGACTATGGATGATATATTAGCTCGTGTTATTATATCAAGTTTAGATGTGATAATAGTGTTGTGATCATGTAAAAAAATGTCCTTATTCCGGCCGGGCGCGGTGGCTCACGCCTGTCATCCCAGCACTTCGGGAGGCCGAGGCGGGTGGATCACGAGGTCAGGAGATCGAGACCATCCTGGCTAACACGGTGAAACCCCGTCTCTACTAAAAAAATACAGAAAAATTAATCGGGCGTGGTGGCGGGCGCCTGTAGTCCCAGCTACTCCAGAGCCTGAGGCAGGAGAATGGCGTGAACCCGGGAGGCGGAGCTTGCAGTGAGTAGAGATCGCGCCACTGCACTCCAGCCTGGGAGACAGAGCGAGACTCCGTCTCAAAAAAAAAAAAGGAAGAAAAATGTCCTTATTCCATAGAGATACATGGTGAAGTGTTTGGGAGTGGAATAGCATGACACCATAGCATACTTTCAGATTGCTCAATGAAAACTGAACACGTAGACAGAGGAGCTCATGACAGCCTGGGCAACATCACGAGACCCCCATCTCTAAAAAAAGAAAAAAAGAAACAAGGGAGTGCAATGTGGTGAGATTGGTGAATCTGGGCAATGGCTATTTAGATATTCCTTGTACTATTTCAACTTTTCTTTAAACTTAAAATTTTCAAAATAAAAATTTAGATAAGAAACAGGCCAGGCTCAGTGGCTTATACCTGTAATCCCAGCACTTTGGGAGGCTGAGGTGGGTGGACCACCTGAGGTCAGGAGTTTGAGACGAGCCTGGCCAACATGGCGAAAACCTGTCTCTATTAAAAGCACAAAAATTAGCCACATGTGATGGCACATGCCTTTAATCCCAGCTCCCCAGGAGGCTGAGGCAGGAGAATCTCTGGATCCAGGGCAGCGGAGGCTGCAGTGAGCAGAGATTGTGCCACTGCAGTCCAGCCTGGGCGACAGAGTGAGACTCCATCTCAAAAGAAAACAAAAACAAAAATTAGCCGGGCCTGGTGGCAGGTGCCTGTAATCCCAGCTACTCAGGAGGCTGAGGCAAGAGAGTCACTGGAACCCTGGAGGCGGAGGTTGCAGTGAGCAGAGATTGTGCCACTGCACTCCAGCCTGGGTGACAGAGCAAGACTCTGTATCAAAAAAAAAAAAAAAAGAAAAGAAAGAAACAAAAAATGTTGAATGACTATTAATAAATAGAGCTAGACTGATGTGGTTGCATTTATGAGAAGTGAGGAGAAAAATTCTATCCCTTCCACATACCATGCCCAAAAACAAATTCAAGTGGTTAAAGACATAAATGAGAAAAGTGAGGCTTTAAAACACTTAGGAGATTGATTAATTCAACTACATTAAAATAAAAACCAGCCAGGCGTGGTGGCTCACGCCTGTAATCCCAGCTACTTGGGAGGCTGAGGCATGACAATCTCTTGAACTTGGGAGGTGGAGGTTGCAGTAAGCCGAGATCACGCCACTCCATTCCAGCCTGGGCAACAGAGCGAGACTTCATCTCAAAAATAAAATAAAATAAAAACCTTCTGTACAACAAAAGACATCAGTAAAGAAGCACAAGTCACACAGCAAGATAAAATATTGGAAATATATGTGATACTTAAAAGATTAACATGGAAAATATTTGGAGAATTTTTCTTTTTTTTCTTTTTTTTCTTTTTTTTGAAATGGAGTCTCACTCCGTTGCCCAGTCTGGAGTGCAGTGGTGCAATCTTGGCTCACTGCAACCTCCACCTCCTGGGTTCAAGCAGTTCTCCTGCCTCAGCCTCCCAAGTAGCTGAGATTACAGGTGCACGCCACCACACCCGGGTAATCTTTGTATTTTTAGTAGAGACAGGGTTTCACCATGTTGGCCAGGATGGTCTCCGACTCCTGACCTTGTGATCCACATGCCTTAGCCTCCCAAAGTGCTGGGATTACAGGTGTAAACCACCGCGCCCGGCCAAGAGTGATCACCAAAGTAGTAAAATAGTGAAAAATGGAAACAACCCAAACACATAGGACCGAGAGGCTGGATGTGTGGCCCGCTCCCATGCTGGAATTCTCTAGCTCTTCCAATGAGTGAACTGCAGAGGAATCCTCACCCTGAGCCTGGCTGACACGTGGGACTGGATAACCCTGTCGTGGGGACTGTCCTGCCTATAGTAGGATGCTCAGCAGCACCCCTGGCCTCTACCCATGAGACGCCATAGCATCCTTCCGTGTGACAACCACAGATGTCTCTACATATTGTCAAATGTCCCCCTGAGGGGGCAGAATTGCCCAACTAAGAACCACATTAGACGGGGCACAGTGGCTCACGCCTGTAATCCTAGCACTTTGGGATGCCCAGGCGGGCGGATCACTTGGGGTCAGGAGTTCAAGACCAGCCTGGTCAACATGGTGAAACCCCGTCTCTACTAAAAATACAAAAATTAGCCGGGCGTGGTGGCAGCCGCCTGTAATCCTAGCTGTTCAGGAGGCTGAGGCAGGAGAATTGCTTGAACCTGGGAGGCGGAACCTGGGAGTAACCTGGGAATTGCTTGAACACGCCACTGCACTCCAGCCTGGGCGACAGAGCGAGACTCCGTCTCAAACAAACAAAAAGAACCACATTAGAGCCATATGAATCCTCATGGATAAATCTTAAAACATAGTGCTGGGTGGAAAATCTATATCACAGAAAGGTGGATGCAGTATAACACTTTTCATATGAGGGCTAAAAACACACCAAGAAAACATGATGGCTGCGCACATATGTAGTGAGGTCTCAGGCTCATGTCACTTCTGCAAAGGGAGAGAGGGACAGAGCATGCCACAGGGCTCCAACTGTATCTATAGTTCTTCATTTATTTCCTTAAAAAGTAAAAGATCTAAGGTAAAGAAACAGGAATGGTGGGTACAGGGTGTTCCTTATACTATTATTATCCTACTCTGTATGCGTGAAATAGCTCCCTTTAAAAAAATAACAAGAGGCCGAGATCGCGCCACTGCACTCCAGCCTGGGCGACAGACGAAGACGCCATCTCAAAAAACAAACAAAACAAACAAAGAAACAAACAGCTGCCTCAAAAACAGAAAAGATGACGAGAAGGAGAGGTCTTAGAACACATCCTTATCTGAAGGACAGGATACAGTCTTGTTTTAGGAAACTCCAGCTGCTCTGTGTCATTGAAAGGGAAGAGGAGAGACCAGATGGTCCAAGTTCACCATGGCACTGGGAAGGACCTGAGACTGACTGCAGGCCCTTCATGAAAGCAAAGCCTGGGTGTGTTATAACCGCCAGTCCCACTCTCCCACAGTGAGGTCCATCCCGGCAGGGGCTGAGTCCACCTTGACCACTGAGACAAACAGACCTCGTGATGGACTCAGTGTTTTTAAATTGTGGAGCTTGGACAGGGAGGGGCGAGATGGAGAACGAGGTATACACAAAAGAGAACAATGTGATGAGGGCATGAAGTGTGCTTACCAACCTTCCCTCACCCAGAGGCTGGAAGAGATTTTAGAGCTTAACAGAAAAAGAGTGGGAAAAGGACACTGCTGGGCAAAAGACATGAACTAAAGACTTCTCGGCTGTCCCCATCAGTGGCACGGTGGTCTCAGCAGTACCGATGCGGATACTCAAGAACGTGAGGCTACCGTGGAAATGCTTTGCTTAAACCACACGTGAGTTTCCAAGGAGTGAAGATCCCCAGGGAAAGCATCTAGGACCCTGCCGTGTTGGCCCAGCTCTGGGAAGTCAATCGACGTGGACCCCTTACTGTGTTAACTGCTAATCAGCCTTCTGTAAAAATGATATTGCAAATTCACCTGTAGCCGTCTATTTTGTTCTCTTGCTGGTGAGGAATAGGAACTGATGTAAATTGGTGAAGGTTTACTGAAGCCTGTAAGAAAATATTTTATGAAATTAAAAAAAAAGAGAGGCCTGGTGTGGTGGCTCACGCCTGTAATCCTAGCACTTTGGGAGGCCGAGGTGGGTGGATCACGAGGTCAGGAACTCGAGACCAGGCTAATCAACATAGTAGAGACCTGTCTCTACTAAAAATACAAAAATTAGCCGGGCGTGGTGGCCCGTGCCTGTAATCCCAGTTACTCGGGAGGCTGAGGCAGGAGAATCGCTTGAACCTGGGAGATGGAGGTTGCAGTGAGCCGAGATCGCGCCACTGCATTCCAGCTTGGGCGACAGAGCGAGACTCGGTCTCAACATAAAAAAATAAATAACAAGAAACATCACCTGTCTGCGGAAGGCGTACTGTGCTCTGGTCCTGGGATCCGGCTAAGGGATGTGGGGCCAGGGTCAGAGTGTGGCAGATGGGCCTCTTCAGACAGGCACCAGCTTCCCCAGGGAGGCCTCCTAGCTGAGCCTGGTAAAAGGATGAAGAACATTCTAGGGGGCCAGGCTGGAGAGCCCGGGAATTGCAGACAGAAGTGAGCCAGGCAGGGGCACTCCACATGTGTGTGGGTGCGAGTGTATAATAAATAATGGCTGCAGGGTGAGCCCCAGTTCTGCCAAGGCAGGGGAATGACTCTTACGGCTTCGGGGGTCTGAAGAGGGGCAGGGGGATGGGAGGCTGGTGATCCTAGTTCAGCAGTGGCAAAGCAGGTGTCTGAGGGAGCCTGGTGGGGGGGGTGACCCTGGGTTTCCGCCTCCAGCCCTTTGAGGAGCATGGGCTTTGCCTGTCCTGTCTCTTGGGGTCACACGTGGGAGTTACTGAAGTGAAGGCCCAGGCACCTCCGCCCAACAGGGGCGGGGCAGCTGCAGTCCCGCCCACGGCCACCGGGGGCGGTGTGTATGGTTCTCCGCACAAGCCGAGGAGCTGAAGAGCACAGGGAGGATGAAATCTTGCCCGCTCTGCTCTGGCCGTCTGGGTGCAGCTGCGTCCTCCTGGAGGCAGGAAGGGGCACCCGGCGGGCTAGCGTGCCACAGACCCACAGGTGAATGGGCCCACAGCCCAAGTCCTCACCAATGCTCTCCTAAGCAAAGGGAAAGTATCCAGGGAACCTCGGGGTGTTGTTAGGGTTAATGTTTACGAAAGGCTTCAAAGAGGGGCCGGGCGCGGTGGCTCACGCCTGTAATCCCAGCACTTTGGGAGGCCGAGGCAGGCGGATCACCTGAGGTCAGCAGTTCGAGACCAGCCTGGCCAACATGGTGAAACCCCGTCTCTACTAAAAATACAAAAATTAGCCGGGCATGGTGGTGGGAATCCGTAATCTCAGTTACTAGGGAGCCTGAGGCAGGAGAATCACCTGAACCCGGGAGGCGGAGGTTGCAGTGAGCCGAGATTGCACCACTGCACTCCAGCCTGGGTGACAGAGCAAAACTCCGTCTCAAAAAAACAAACACCAAACAAACAAAACACCACAAGAATACCAAGGGCTGCATCCCCAAACCAGTAAATCAGTAATGCTAGGTTGGATCCCAGGCAATCAGAATTTTTTTTTTTTTTTTTTTTTTTTTTGGTTGTTGTCGTTTGGGACAGTCTTGCTCTGTCACCCAGGATGGAGTGCAGTGGCACAATCTCTACTCACTGCAACCTCCGCCTCCTGGGTTCAAGCGATTCTCCTGCCTCAGCCTCCCAAGTAGCTGGGATTACAGGCGCCCACCACCACACCCGGTTATTTTGTGTTTTTAGTAGAGACGGGGTTTCACCATGTTGGCCAGGCTGGTCTCGAACTCCTGACCTCAGGTGATCTGCCAGCCTCGGCCTCCCAAAGTGCTGGGATTACAGGCATGAGCCACCGCACCTGACCTCAGAATTTTTTTTAAAAGCCCCCAACTGAGCCCAATGTGCTCCCTAAGGTTAAAAACTCAAGGCTGAAAACTACCAATCTGACAATTCTGTTGCAATGCTGCTTGAAAACAAAGATAACTGTGTCTACTGAGCTGACAGGACAGCAACAGACTTCCTCCTCCTGCAGTTTCAAACACCCAAACTACGAATATGCCATTTCTGCCATTTGACTTGGCAAATGCCTTCTGTATAGTAGGACAGGGTGACGATAACTCAGGTCTTTGGAGTCATGGAGGGATCCCTTGTGTACAGAAACTGCCTTTGTGGTGCTGTACAACACTATCAATTCTATTTGAGCTGAGGCTAAATTTTAGTTTCGTCCCTGAATTATTTATTCCTCAATGAATGGTGAAACCCAGGAGGTGGGGGCGATTGTGGGGGCGGATGGGTCAGGAGAGAGATGTCTGGTGACTTCAAAAACCATCACTAAGGCTGCTGCAGTAACAAATTCCACAAATGACCACCATGCAGCACTCACCTCTCACCTGGCCATTGGGCAAATTTATTACTCCCCCTAAGTCCCAAACACACCATTTTACCCTCCCTGGTAATTTGTGTATGCATACTGAACAAGCCAAGCAGGCCAAGTGGGCTGTGTGCACACACTTCTGGGTACAGAAGGAGACACAGAGGCGGAGGTCAAGTGCCTTTTAAAAGGCACAAGTGTGGGGAAGCTGACTACATTTCGTGAAGTTATTGTTTTATAAAGTGTGTTCCACTTCTATAACCATCAGCAATTACCCCTGGCCAGGGCAATTCTACCCTGTCCCTCCACCAGTGCTTCTGGCAGCTCCTTTCACGGGTCACTGTTCATCTGTTCCTCCTATCTCACCTCCACCCCAATTCCAGCCTAATGATCAGCACATATTTCTGTTGGACCAAACTTCAGTCTGTAACTAAACAGCACAGCTGGCCTCAATGCACCTCATTACTGTACAGAGAAGATTCCAAAAGGAGCTAGGAAGGAGGGCCGGGCTGGATAATGAAACTTTTTATATCTGAATTGCACAAATCCCCACCAAGTAATTTCAGCATAAAGCAAACCAAATGGCAGACGAAATGATGTTAGTACTTTGTAGTTTACTTCATAATATATAACCTCTAATCCATATCCGTCATCTTGTTTCTGCTTTTAATTCTGCCATTTCCTCTTAAAATTTAGGGTTTAACAAAGACAACAGGGCTACTGTTTGCCAAATCGCAGCTATTAATTCACAGCATAGAAAAGTCAAAGCTATAGCAAAAAATTGCTAATCTGCACAACTTTAAAAAATAGTTCAGTACATTTTTGTTATAAAATTCATTTACAGGAGGTTATTCATATGTACTTGTCAAATTTACTCCTAATTCACAAAAACATACAACTCAACAAACTGTGCACAATAAATCCAAGGCAAATTATATACAAAGAAACAAAACAAGCTTTTAAGTAGCACATATTCATTTGAAATAACTAATATTGAAAGAAGACAGGGAACTTTCTTTTAATGCCATGGCAAAGACGAAGCAAAGAGCCACACTTCACACCTTGTAAAAAGAATAGCCCTGTTCAACAACGCTGCGCTGACAGCCGCATCAGGAGGGGCCACGGTGAACACAGGAAATGGCTTTGGCAAATACTTGTACCAACTGTAACGAGTGAAGTTTCAAAAGTAATGTGAGGTACAACTGCATTCCGCTGTGAAAGGCCGTCAAAGGACACAGGCTCGTCTGTTAGAAAGGATGATCTAGTTCTACCATTAATTCTTGCAGAATCAGATCTGCTGAGTGGTGAACCAACAGGTGAACACAACGTAAGAACAGGCATCAAACTTCACTGGAAATAATATTGTTCAGTGTGTGGCAGCAAAATATGCATTTTAGAGAAAACTTATTTCTCAAATCATGTGTTAATAGTATTAACATGAGCAGCGTGAGAGACATCCTGACCCCAACTGTTTTTGCCATGCCTCCCTTTAGAAGCTTAGGAGTTTGTACATTCCCTAAGTGGTCACCACTACAAGTGTCTGCTAAAATGGGCACTTCATCAAGATAACAGGAAAGCAAACTTAAAGTAACGAGATTTCTTCCCAAAGGCACATGGAAGAAGCTGATAGAGCCCTTGACCGAGACAGAGTGGGACCCATCCCTACCCGTCCTGAACTGTCGCACACTGCATGGCCAAAGACAAACTCTCCACCCCCACAGAGGAAGCAGTGGCTGACTCTGGGGACAAAGCACTCTAGGAAGTCACCTGCTCCCTGGGTTTCAGGAGTGTTCAGTTGACATTAGTCAGATGTCTGGACACCAGTGAGGGAGACACAGGTAATGAAATCAAATGCTCAAACTTTTGGCAACCGAAAGTTGTTTTTTAAAGCTCTTTATGATCTGCTCAAGTAGAATTTCTAACACAAAACCCTTTTTTGCTTGAAAAGCAGATGACAAAGGAAATGTCAAATAATGCACATGAATCTTCAGCTATTTTCCTACCCCCAAATGAGATAAGGGGCTGCACAGCATTCACTACAGACCCCTAGGTTTTACAACTGTCAACTGTACATTCTCATGTTTAGGATACTCCAGTTCACTGTGTGGATATTTGGAAAACTGGACAAAATCAGGCAGCCCACCCCTCCCTTGTCCTGAGCTTCCTCGATCTCCATTCACCATGACCAATTTTTTCCCCCACAAAAGCACTATCACCTCTAATAGTAGCTGGAAACACCTATCAGATATTCTAAACAGCATGTATTTTTACCAGGTAGATGATTTCTGAAGATCACAGGAAGTCTACCACTCTCTTCCCAGTTCTGAACTCCTCTGGTTACGCTTCATTTTAAATCGGGTGCTTCTTTCCCGCCCAAAATATTCTATTTGGCCTGCCCCAGTGGTTCCCAAGCTGCTTGGTGATCAGAATCCCTTGGGAAATGTTGAACACACAGCTTCCCAGGCTTTCTGGAAAACTAGTTAGATCTGTCTGACAATCTGTAAGCTGAGGCGATTCTTCCACAGCTGACCCAGCGCTAATCTAGCATTTGGCAACCAAATGTCTGTACCTCACCAGTCACACAAAGCTCACAATATGCTGGGAGCATTTGAATGATAGCTCAAGAATTATTCTTTCACTCCATATTCTTCTCTCTCAAGAAGATTAGGAATTTTAGCTAGGGAACTATGTGCATACTGAAACAGGTAAATGAACTCATCACAGAAATATAATACCCTGGGCCAATGCACTCTATCTAAAAATGCACCATGTCAGCAAGACTTTACCTAACATAACCGTGCTGCCCAAAGTGTCCCCTAGGAGACTCCAGGTTTTTGGGGGGTTTTTTGCTTTTTTTTTTTTTTTTTTTTAATAGAGCCAGAGACACCTGACCCACCAGCACTAACTCAGCTTATTCCAAGCTGGGCTGTTAATCAATCTGTCTTGCCCTAACAATGGCTGGAAGGACCCGCCCTCCTCCCATCTTTTTTTTTTTTTGTAATATAAAGTTTGTTCTGTTGAAAAATGATTAACATTTTAAACAGGGGGAAAGAAAAGCGGTCTACTAGATTAAATTTTAAAAGGATTTTGTTATTTGCTATACAAATATACATTTCAACTTTTACAACATTCACTCCAGTCTGACCTCCTTGTCTATAGAAGACTAAGAGATCAACATTTCCAGTCACAAGGACATTATTACGGATACACAATGCCCTCTGAAAGCTTTTGCAAATGACAGAAAATACTGAAGATGACCAGAGGCTCAGGTGTTAAGGATGCATTTTCCATGTTTTCCAACAGCACACAAACTCCTTACAAAAAACAAGCTTATCTAGATGGTCCCACGAGCTGGTCATCTTCAGTTTACAATATGCTGTGGCTGCTGGCCCATGTCACTGGGCTTTCCTATAAAAGCTTTCTTTTCTTGGAACTGCTGTCCTCCTGCTCCAGTGTCCTCTTGTCCCACCTAGAGTTCCTCCTGGTGTGATGGGTCTCGGAGCCACACTTCTCCTGCTCCCCCTCACTGAAAGCCCTGGCCTCTCTCCTGTGACAGAGCTCCTCTTCCGGGTCATCACATTTGCTCTGACACGTGGAAGCCTCGGGACTGGCAGCTGGAGGTTCGCCCCGCAAGGGAGGTTTGTGGCTGCTCAGAGCAGCCACTACAGCAGCGGGCTGCTGTACATGGCTCAGGTCCTGGTGAACGACAGGGAAGCCCGGCTCGCCCGTAGGAGGTGTTGCTCCAGGATGCTGGGGGCTCGAGGGTTGTGGATCCCAAAGGAATATTCCTCCTTTGACCTCAATGCCCATCCTCTTCAGCAGTCGTGGGTCCTGAAGTTGGTCATGAACAGGAGGTCTTTCAGGGTCCTTTGAAGTAACAGTAAGAGTAATTTCCTTGGAGTCAGAGGGTGTGTGGTATGGAGAAGCAGCAACAGATGTCTTGGCAAATCCACTGTCTAGCTTGCTGCTGGGCAAACCACCCTGGGGTCTGGACCCCTCTGGGGCTATGGTAGGAGGGTGAGTGAGACTTCTCTGCAGCACAGGCTTGAGTTTCAGAATCTTCACTGCATCATGTCTATAGTTTTTCTCACAGGTCTTAATAATGGCACCACGCTTCTGAGCATCCTGAATCAGCTGATTCCAATGCTGGTTTTCCTTGAAACAATGAGAAGGGAGAAATAATTATACCCCAAAGAGACACTGCTTGGGAAGCAGAGAGTTCCGCTTTCATTTCTGAACAAATAATACATATTATTGTATGAACATATTCTCAAGATTCATTACTCGTCAGACAAGGATGAAAGGAAAAAATAAATTCAAATACAAAATGATAAAGTCCCATTCCTAAAAAATAAGACCTGGTCACAACCTATAATGGAGAACTTCAACTTTTATTTATTTTTTTTTTTTTTGAGACAGACTCGCTCTGTCGCCAGGCTGGAGTGCAGTGGCGCAATCTTGGCTCACTGCAACCTCCACCTCCCGGGTTCACGCCATTCTCCTGCCTCAGCCTCCCGAGTAGCTGGAACTACAGGCGCCCGCCACCACGCCCGGCTAATTTTTTGTATTTTTAGTAGAGACGGGGTTTCATCATGTTAGCCAGGATGGTCTCGATCTCCTGACCTCGTGATCCGCCCGCCTCAGCCTCCCAAAGTGCTGGGATTACAGGCATGAGCCACCATGCCTGGCCGAACTTCAACCATTTTTATCAGTGCATTCAACTGCAATGCAGGTCTGCACTAGTCACTAGGAGCATCATGTTGCTATTTATATTTCAATAAATTAAAATAAAAAATTCTGTTCCTAAATTGCATCAGCCACATTTCAAGTACACAGCGGTCACACACGACTAATGGCTATTGTACTGAGCAGTGCAGACACAAAACATTTCCGTTATCACAGAAAGGTCCTTTGGACATTGGTGATCTAGAGTACTGCCTACACCTCTTGGCAGGGCTAACGTTCTGAAACAGGAAGGTCTGGTTTCAGAAAGCAAACTTCTGAGTGCATGTGACTATTCTAGAAAAAGGCCCAAGGCTTTCACTGGATTTCTAAAGGCCTCCCAAACCCCGAAAGGCTAAAACATCTTCATCCACCGAGATCTCAAGATATCATCTCACTTTCTGCCTGTTTCCTACAGGAGCTTAAGATATTAAATCCCATCGGGAAAGTCGCCAAACACATGCATCTCTCCTCTCTTCCCGAGTTTCTTCAGAGGAGGCTGCTGCTTTACAACCACTAGAATTCGGGTCTCTTTAGAAAGAAGAAAGAAAAGAAGAAAAAGGATAGCTACCCTCTCATGGGGGCTCCTGTACTGTTCATAAAGGTATGTTAGGGAAGCAGTGAGGCTGCACAGTATTTACTTGCTGTGTGACCTTGGTCAAGTCACTTGACCTCTCTGAGCCTGTTTCCTCATCTGTAAAATAGGAGTAATATTTTATTTAATGGATTCTAAAGTGCACATTGCTTTCACATTTTAGCATTTCTGACCTTGGGGAGCCTCTTGGCCATGTACCTATCCTTGGAGATTACATGATGAGGCAATTATAACCCTTAGACTTTTAGTCAATAAACCATTTAAAAATCTTGCCTGAAAACCTTCTACAGACATTTTCTGATAAGACAAGATAACACCAGCATTAAAACTTATGCACTGGGCCAGGTACAGTGGCTCACGCCTGTAATCCTAACACTTTGGGAGGCCGAGGCGGGCGGATCACCTGAGGTCAGAGGTTCAAGACGAGCCTGGGCAACATGGTGAAACCCCGTCTCTACTAAAAATACAAAAATTACCCAAGTGTGATGGTGCACACCTGTAATCCCAGGTACTTGAGATGCTAAGGCACGAGAATCACCTGAACCCAGGAGGCGGACGTTGCAGTGAGCTGAGATCGTGCCACTGCACTCCAGCCTGGACAACAAGGTGAGGCTCTGTCTCAAAAAAAAAAAACAAAAACCAAAAAAACCTTATACACTGGAGATAAAGGGTTCTAAGAAATCCTGGAGACAATGGTGAAACTCTTAGCAAATGCTAAATTGCCAACCTTATTATTGCACTGGGGATGAATGACAACACTGATGACTATGGATTGGGAAGTGATTCATTCGTGCTAGATTCTGAAAATGAAATATTTTTAGGAATATCTTAACCTATTATTTTACTTGTATTTTCTATGTATGGATAAGAATATGGTAAAAATCTGTCTAAAGTCTTAAGAGTCCTTTCAATAAATATGAAAGTTCTAAGTGAAAATAAGGCACTGTGTCATAGTCTAATAATGGTACATAAAATAGTGGTGCATATTATAATGAATGGTTTCTTGAATTTGATAAACTATGGTAATAAGCTGACTTCACAGTAGTTTTTCAAGGTTTGGAGAAAGTCATGTGACCAGAATAAAATGCTTGGCCCGGTGGCTGGCATACTGAAGACAGGTCTGTGGAGGGAGCGCCAGGCTCTGGGGCTCAGTTCTCTTTCTCACTCAGATCTCTAGAGATCCTTAGCCTGTGGCTCAAACACATATGTGAAGCAGATGGCCTTGCGATTTTTGCTAAGTTCACTACACCTAAACTTAGTGTTTAATCCATTCCTAAGATCACAGAAACAGTTCTGAGCAGGCACTATTAGCCTTGGTTTCTCAGAGGAAATCAAATGCTTTAATGATTGATCCCATTTCCATAAGGGGAACTAGGCTAAAAAATTAGAAACAAAAGTAAACGAATCCCCAAAACAACAAAGAAAAAGCCCAAGGACAAAAAAAGTTAGGAAGCCCAGCTGACATGTCGGGAAGTTTCAGATTCTCGTCTGTCTCTTTTTGTAGCACTGCCTTCCTAGAGTGAAGACAATGTCGGTGCCATTAGCTGGAGGTCAGTGGTCTGCACAGTTGTGGAAGTGTGACCCAGGGGCTCCCAAACACTGTCTAAACAGAATGTGAAAAAGGGTTACAGAATAACCTTCCAAACCCCACTTCCCATGTCCTCCTTGGGCTGCCCTGCCTCCTGCACCCCACCCTTCACAATCACGATGCGCCTCATCCATCCAGAGTGCACTGCCAAGACACATCAACACCATGAGGTGCCAACTTAAGGGAGGATGAAAAACAGTAGTGCCCACGAAGCCTCCTTTAATCGAGGCATCGCTAAAAGATGTATCTCTAGTAACATTTCATTTACTTGTCAGGTTTAAACATGATCAAAATCTGTGATATTAAATATATTTGTCTTGTTTTGCTCAACTGTACAAATAAGTGTTAACAGGCTATTCAATTGATAAGAGATCACGTTTTAACACTCAGATGCTTATGGTCACAGGAAAAGCTATTTTTAAAAATCCAAACCTATATTTTGAGATAACTATAGATTTACAGGAAGTTGCAAAGAAAGTACTGAGAGGTTGCATGCACCCTTCACATGGGTTCTCCAAATAGTGATAAAAATCAACTTTTTAGGCCGAGGTGGGATGACTTTAGCCCAGGAGTCTGAGACCAGCCTGGACAACAGGGTAAGACCCTTTCTCTACTAAAAGTACAAAAATTAGCTGGGTGTGGTGGTACATGCGCCTATAGTCTCAGCTACTCAGGAGGCTGAGGTGGGAGAACGGCTTAAATCCAGGAGGCGGAGGCTGCAGTGAGCTGTGATTGTGCCACTGCACTCCCGCCAGGGGAAAACAACTTTTTAAACTTTCAAGTTATACAGAAATTTTTGTGAGACAGGTGTAGATCAGTGAGATTAATTTAAAGGCTTTTAATTCTAAAAAGAGATTACCCCAGTGAATCTTAGCCTAAACAAGCAGGAATGGAAGTACAATTTCAAAGAGAGGAAAAAATAAAATAATATTGCTTTCTATTCCACTGGATATATTTAAGAGTGATGTAATAATTTTAATTGCTGTATTTTAAAATGTCAATATTGATAATACATCAGAAGCATAATCTTCAGTAATATTTAAACTTACAAAGATTTTTTATATCAACTTAAAAATAGGAGGTACATAAAAATAAACGATACACAGCTTTTAAAACTTCCTTCAGAGCAGGCACACAAACGACAAAGGCTGGAGGTGATAGAGGAGTGAAACGAGAAAGAAGGTGTATCTGAGCGCCACCTGGTGGCAGGAACCAAAACCAGGGGAAACAGCCACCAAGTTGGCTCTTCTTAGATGAAATCAATGACTTCATAAAAAAGAGAAATGAGGAAAACTACAAAGTTATTACCCCTAATAAGACAAACAGCAAATACGTGCTACATCTAGCTGTGATATCAGTGAATTAAGCTGTACCATTTGTCTACTGAAGTTGGAAACTCGTACACCTCCTTCCAGAGGGGCGCCTGTCCTGGCAGAAGAATGCCGGAGGCGCTAAGTGCTGGAGAAACAGAGTGAGCAGCACAGCTCCCAGTGCCAGCAGAAAAGCAGAGCAGAGCACGCGCCTGCAAACTCTCTCTGGCATTAAGCTGGGCCAATAACAGCCACATTTACTGAGTGTTTACTAAGTGCCAAGCAATTGCTTTGGCACTTTACATTTGTGGGTTTAATATACCTTCTTAACAATAATCCTATGATGTGGATAATTTGTTTTAAAATGGTCACCTTGAGAGCCCAGTGTAGATACTTGGGTTCTGGGCTGAAAAAAGGCGAATGGTTCACGTGTACACAAAAGCTCCTAGGAAGAAGTTGCTGGAAAACATAACAACCATTATTTTGTAATCCAGAAATCATTTACACTTTGATGGAAAATAAGAACAAAAACTCAATCCAACAACAGTAACAATGGGTAAACTTCTGAGCTCTCTAGTACCTACCATCAGGGTCCTCAAATGTCCGAGGATGAAGAGGCTGTACTTGGCTCGTGTGATGGTGACATTCAATCTCTGCAAACTTGCCAGGAATCTAGGCAATAAAAAAAGAGTTCCTTCTTTGTCTAGAATGACTTAACATGCCCATGTGAGACAAAGGTGGACTCTAGAATGACTCAACGTGCCCGTGTCTGACAGAGGTGGAATCTAGAATGACTCAGTGAGCCCGAGACACAGGTGGACTCTAGAATGACTCAACGTGCCCGTGTCTGACAGAGGTGGAATCTAGAATGACTCAGTGAGCCCGAGACACAGGTGGACTCTAGAATGACTCAGCATCCTCATGTGAGACACAGGTGGACTCTAGAATGACTCAGCGTGCCCGTGTGAGACACAGGTGGACTCTAGAATGACTCAGCATCCTCATGTGAGACACAGGTGGACTCTAGAATGACTCAGCGTGCCCATGTGAGACACAGGTGGACTCTAGAATGACTCAGCGTGCCCATGTGAGACACAGGTGGACTCTAGAATGACTCAGCGTGCCCATGTGAGACACAGGTGGACTCTAGAATGACTCAGCGTGCCCATGTGAGACACAGGTAGACTCTAGAATGACTCAGCGTGCCCGTGTGAGACACAGGTGGACTCTAGACTCAGCATGCCCATGTGAGACACAGGTGGACTCTAGAATGACTCAGCATGCCAGTGAGACACAGGTGGACTCTAGAATGACTCAGCATGCCCATGTGAGACACAGGTGGACTGCAGGCAGCTTTTCCAGGACTCCTTCACTCCTCTAGAAGTCACAGTGCTTTCTTACTCTCCGTCCCAATACAGGGTACCGGGCACAGAAGAATTCCTATTAAAAACAGGAAACAAACCAAAACCTCGGGGCTTCCTTCAAAGTGATGCATCTATCAATTTCCTATTTTTACCTGGATAAGATAATTGGAAATTTTAACAGTGCAATCTTGAAGCCTTGAAAAATCCTAAAAATGTGGTACCAGCCTAATCACTTTATTCTTACATTTAAATATATCTAGATTGTTAAGATATTGTAGAACTAGTGTAGAAATACATGAACACCAGATAAATATTTCAATAGATCAGAAAAAGAGCTCAGAAATAGAATTGATGTATGATAAAAGTGAAATTTCAAATTAGCTGGGAAAGGAAGGACTATTTATAAACTGACCCTGAGATACAACTGGGCTCTGTATATGCAGCCCATCCCAGGGAGGGGCAAAGATTACTTTAATTACTATTTTATTTGAAAACAAACTATTTATAACCTGTAAATTCTGTCTGCTTCTCATGACAAGAAACAAATAATCATGTAAGAGTCTTGGGCTTGGGATATTTTCTGTCACTCATACAGGTGTCCTTAGCATCTTAAATAAACTGACAGTAGTTAAGGTGAACAAACTTAGCCAAAGCAGGAAAACACAGAAAACAATGACACTTTGATACATACCATGGGGAGTAACATGCCTCTGCAAAGTATAATCTAATTATTTCTTTGAATCTTATTAAATAAAAGAACAGATTCACACTATGAAATGGGTTAATATAAAAGACACCAAGGCCGGGTGCAGTGACTCACGCCTGTAATCCCAGCATTTTGGGAGGCCAAAGCGGGTGGAGCACTTGAGCTCAGGAGTTTGAGACCAGCCTGGGCAACGTGGCAAAACCCTGTCTCTACAGAAAAATATAAAAATTAGCTGGGTGTGGTAGCACATGCCTGTAGTCCCAGCTACTCAGGAGGCTGATGCCGAAGAATCGCTTGAACCCAGGAGGTGGAGGATGCAGTGGGCCAAGATTGCACCAAGATCTAACAGTGGGTCTATTTCACAACTTAAAAGAGAAACTTTCATAACACAGGTTTTCACAAAAGAAAATTAAGAAAGCAAATGGTGTTCTCTAACAGTGATAATGAACCTAATCCTGAAATATAAACAAGCAACAATGTATACAAGTATAAAAGAGCAACAATGACAGTAACTCACCCAATTGAACCTTGCATGCTATTTGCTCTGACACACGTAACAATAACACAATCCTTCTGCCGACCCTGGAATGCATCCACAGTGTCTACTTCTGCTGGTCTATTTACAAAAGAGAAACATATTTACTGGAAAGAGGAAGATAATTATTAAGTATACACATTTATAAACTAGTTTTTTGGGTTTTTTTTTTTGAGACGGAGTCTCACTCTGTCACCCAGGCTGGAGTGCAGTGGTGCAATCTCAGCTCACTGCACGCTCCGCCTCCCGGGTTCACGCCATTCTCCTGCCTCAGCCTCCTGAGTAGCTGGGACTACAGGTGCCCGCCACCATGCCCAGCTAATTTTTTGTATTTTTAGTAGAGACTGGGTTTCACTGTGGTCTCGATCTCCTGACCTCATGATCCGCCCGCCTCGGCCTCCCAAAGCGCTGGGATTACAGGCGTGAGCCACCGCGTCCGGCTTCGTTTTTTGGTTTTTGACAGTCTAGCCTCACTCTTGTCCAGGCTGGAGTGCACCAGCATATTCACAGCTCACAGTAACTTGAACACCTGAGCCCCGTCTCAGCCTCCTAAGTGGCTAGGACTACAGGCATGGACCACCACGCTAATTTTTCCATGTTTTGTAGAGATGGGGTCTTGCCATGTTGCCCAGGCTGGCCTCAAACCCCTGGCCTCAAGCAATCCTTCCACCTCACCCACCCAAAATGTTAGGATTATAGATGTGAGCCACCATGCCTGGCCTTACAGTCTTTATTTTTAAAAAAAACTTTAAAAAAAAAAAAAAAAGAGAGAGAGAGAGAGAGTCTCACTGCGTTGCCCAGGCTGGACTCAAACTTCTGGGGCTCAAGCAATCCTCCTTGCCTCAGCCTCCCAAGGAGATGCATGCACCACCACCATGCTCGGCTGCTAAGACATTTTAAAAACATTTCTTGGAGGTTAGCCTGAATTTCCTCCTCTCTCCATTCCCTGGCAACCACTAATACACTTTCTGTCTCTACAGATTTTCTTATACTGTGAGTTTCACATAAATGGAATTACGAAATGTGATTATTTGTGACTGTTCCCTTAGCATAACATTTCCAAAGTTCATCCATGTTGTAGCATGTAACAGAACTTCATCCCTTTTTTCATTAATATTTCATTGTACCACATAGTACAAGTTATTTACTAAGACTTAGTGTTAAGGTGGCAGCGCTCTCCAAATTGATCTATAGATGTAATCCAACTGCCTTTTTTACAGAAATGGTCACGCTGATACTAAGTCTTTGGCTGGGCATGGTAGCTCATGTCTGTAATCCAAGCACTTTGAGAAGACTGTGTGAACTCAGGAGTTTGAGAACAGCCTGGGCAACTTAGGAAGACCTTGTCTCTACTAAAAATGAAAAAACACACAAAAAATGCAAAAAACAACACAACACTAAGTCTTCCAGTCCATGAAAACAGGATGTCTTCACATTTATTTAGGTGGGTTTTTTTTTTTTTTGAGATGGAATTTCGCTCTCGTCGCCCAGGCTGGAGTGCAATGGAGCGACCTCAGCTCACTGCAACCTCCGCTTCCCGGGTTCAAGTGATTCTCCTGCCTCACCCTCCAGAGTAGTTGGGATTACAGGCGTGTGCCACCATGCCCAACTGATTTTTGTATAATTAGTAGAGACACGATTTTACCATGTTGGCCAGGCTGGTCTTGAACTCCTGACCTCAGGTGATCCACCCACCTGGGCCTCCCAAAGTGCTGGGATTACAGGCATGAGCCACTGCACCCGGCCTATTTAGGTGTTCTTTAATTCCTTTCAACAACGTTTTGCAGTTTTCAGCATACAAGTCTTATACTTCTTTGGTTCTATTTATTCCGAAGTGTTTTATTCTTTTTGATGCTATTGTAAATAGAATTGTTTCAACTTCCTTTTCAGATTGTTCATTGCTAGTTGCATCAAAATATAATCAACTTTCACATATTAATCTTGTATCCTGCTAAGCTTATTATCTCTAATAGTGCCTTTGAATGGCTTTGTTAGGGTTTCTAGAAATAAGATCATGCCACCTATGAAGAGAGAGTTTTACTTTTTTCTTTCCAGTAAAGATGCTATTTATTTATTTTCCTTACTTAACTGCTCTGGCTAAAACCTCTAGTACAATGTTGAAAAAAAGCAGTAAGAGTTTCAAACATCTTTCCTGATCTTAGAGGAAAGGCTTTCATTCTTACCATGAAGTATAACGTTAGCTGTGAGTTTTTTGTAAATGCCTTTTATTAATAAAAAAAGTTCCTTTGTATTCTTTTTTTTTTTTTTTTAAATCATCAAAGCGTTTTGGGTTCCGTGCAACTTTTTTTTTGTATCTACTGAGCTGATTATGTGGGTCTCCTCATTCTTCTAATATGGTATATCATATTGATTTTCATATGTTGAAGCAATCTTGCATTCCTGGGATAAATCCCACTTGGTCTTGATGTATAAATCCTTGTAATAACCTGCTGAATTCAGTTTGTCACTATTTTGTTGAGGATTTTTGTATCTAGTCATAAAGGATTTGGATCTGTAGTTTTCTTGTGATACTTTCCCTTGACTTTGATATCAGTGTAATACTGGCTTCAAAAAATGAATCTGAGTGTTCTATTTATTGGAAGCATGTTAGAATGACTTGTGTTCATTCTTCTTTTAATATTTGATAGAATTCACCAGCTTAGCTTGGTTCTGGGCTTTTCATTATTGGGAAATGTTTCATTATTTGTTATAAAGGTCGGATTTTTTCTTTTTTTTTTTTTTTTTGAGATGGAGTCTCGCTCTGTCACCCAGGCTGGAGTGATGCAGTGGGGCAATCTCAGCTCACTGCAGCCTCTGCCTCCTGGGTTCAAGCGATTTACCTACCTCAGCCTTCCGAGTAGCTGGGACTACGGGAGCGCGCCACCACGCCTGGCTAATTTTTGTATTTTTTTCAGTAGAGACGGGGTTTCACCATGTTGCCCAGGCTGGTCTCAACCTCCTGACCTCAGGTGATCTGCCCGCCTCAGCCTCCCAAAGTGCTGGGATTACAGGTGTGAGCCACCACGCCCAGCCTACAGGTCTGATTTTCTATTGTTTTCTAGATTCGATTTTGGTAGCCTGTGTGCTTCTAAGTTAAGATGATTTTAAGGTTATGGATCGCCAATATTTAATCTTTAATTTTACTGCTGAGGTAAGAAGGAAACAAAAACATGATTTTCATTCTATACATAAAGGCAATACAAGGGTTAAATCATTTATTTAAAGTGAAATGTTACTTTTAGTCTTGCTAGAACAAGAATTCAGATGAACAAGTCATGGAACTAAAAGGTAAAGACCTGGCAAGTTTCTTAGTCAATTCCACTGCCAAGGAGAATGTTGACATTCCAACTGCCAGGAAGTACCCTGTCTACCCAGGAGCCACACAGCACAAGTCCATGAAAGCCAGCAGCATCCCAGCTTCCTCGTGCCGTATCACCAATTTGCACAGACCACTCCTTAAGAGTTTCCCTTTTCTTCTTTCCTTCTATATCCTCTCATTCTAATTCAACAAGAAAACTGGAAATATTTATAAAAACGCCTCACCCTTTTCTATCGAACTCTTTGTCCAAATCCTTCTGAATCATCGTCTTCTGGGCCTTGTAATGAGTTATTATGCCAATGTTTCGAAAACTAACATCCTTTTTTTTGTCTTTAATAAGCTTAATTATTTCCATCACCAGTTTTATTTCTTGAACATTTATATATGAGCTAAACAAGATGGAAAAAGAAAACACAGTGTTATCAAAACTAATAGCAGGCTAATTGCTAACTTAAGTTCCACTGAGTTTGTTTCCCATTATAGTAAAGGGCAGGCAGATAGGCTTCATCTTTTATTCAGCTAGCAGTGACTCCAAGAGGCTGTTACAATGACCATTAATATGGTATATATGAATAAATGTGAAAATACTATGGTAAATATGAATACATGTGAAATGCCCAGTGAAAAATGAAGTTGTAGAGAGAAAAGAGTTTGAAATCAACTGAAGTTTAGGCACCACTTTCTTCATCTGTTGAAACAGGGAGAGCAGTAGTAAGAACAGCAGTATTAATAAGAACAAAGATGTGAATAAGAGATAGCTAACATGAATTAAGGATTAACTATCTTCCAAACACTGAGAAAATGCTTTACATGTATGATCTTCCTTGTCCCTCACCACTGGCTGCATACAACACACACCACACAACCGAGCAGCTGCCATCCACACAGACTCAATGTGAAGGATGTGTCCCACTTGACCCCAGTTGAACAACATGGGGCCCTGGAGCAGGTTCATGTCCTCTTTGTAGTCCTCAGCAGCCTCATATCCTGCACTCTCAAGCCCTCCTGAAAACACATGCTCCCTCATGACCATACCGGACCCGAAATGCACCAAGACCAGGGGATGCACTGCCCCATCCCTTGATTCCTGAGGCTACCTTACCCGCCTTGCTTTACGAGCCTTAAATACCCATTCTCCTAACTTTGAGACTTACTAAATGGACAACCCAGTCAGCTAGCGATCTCTTCCATCCCTGAAATCTTCATTTTCCTTGGTCCCCTCCCAGATTAACCCTCTCTGGTCAACATTCCACTCATAACCCTCCTTCCTCATGATGCTCTGGGGCTTAACTCGCAATCCTTTGCTCTCCTCCAACAGGCCCCATTAAAACCTTTAGGCTGCAGTCCCTCCAGCACTACAATCCCATGGCCAACAACTCCTCTGTATGTGTAACCTCTTGAATGAGTGTTCCCTACTTCCACCTCTCTATCTTATCTAACGCCTGATTCTCGCCTGAGGATGCCACCTGCTCTGCAGCCATCCCATGATGTAGAAGTGGGATTTGTGTTTCCTCCTACTTCATGACAGAGTGGTATTTGTATCCGTGCCAACAAATGCTGCCCCTAGACCACTCCTCCCCTACTCTCTCACAAGAATCCCCAGCTCCTCTGACATTGCCGCTTTCTAGCAACACCACTCCTCTTTGCTGTCATATACAGACCACCTGAACACATGCCCTTATTCACAACCCAATACCATCCAACCTCTGTCACTACTTCCTTCCTCCCTTTCACATCTTCATTCAACTGAATTTATACTTAGCCTTCACAGTACTTAACCCAACTGGAATAACTGCTTACCCAGGTGATGACCTGCTGAAGGCCTGTCTTCCCATGAGACCACCATCTTGCAATGGGCATGTCTGTTTCCCTCACTGCTGTGAGCTCAACAAGTATCTACTCAAGCACTTGCTTATGACATTAGGTAATATTATCCCCATTATACAGAAAAAAGAAGCATCGACTTAAGTGAAAATGACTGTGCCCTGACACTAGGCAGAGAGATGTGTATAGGAAATGTATTTAACAGAAATATGAATGCAAATCATGTAACAATTCTGGGACTATCAGAGGACTGAGGCAAGAGGAGAACATACTCATTATCCCGTCTTTCTGAACCATCTCCAACATCAAACACAAGGTATGGCTGAAATGGCCAGTCTGATGAACATCGAATGGCTTCTGTCTGTCTGTAAAAAAAAAAAGCAGTCAACATTCAGAATAAAGTCAAGATTTAAGAAAATATTTTGGCATTACTACAATTTTTTCTGTGTGGTGATGTGGGCTGGGGCAAGTAAGGGGATAACAGGAATATTCTTTTCTAGACGTGTATTAGTGAAAGGTACAAAACAAATTCTATTTCTTTCCTGGTGCTAGGAGAGGTATCTATATCATTAAAATATAACAAGTATGATTGGAAAGACACTCATAATAGAGTAAGCCACAGAATACTATGTTAAGTATGGTCCCACATTTTTCCTTCAAAAATTTAAAAAGTAAAAAAAGATATGCATAGTAAAAGGACTGAAACTTGGCCAGGTGCGGTGACTCTCGCCTGTAATCCCAGCACTTTGGGAGGCCAAGGTGGGTGGATTGCTTGAGCTCAGGAGTTCGAAAGCAGCCTGGGCAACATAGCGAAACCCCATTTCTACAAAAAGAAAAATACAAAAATTAGCCAGGCATGGTGGTGACTGAGTGTAGTCCCAGCTACTCAGGAGGCTGAGGCAGGTGGATTGATTGAGCCTGGGAGGTCGAAGCTGCAGTGAGCCAGGACTGTGTGCCACTGCACTCATCCTGTGTGAGTGACAGAATGAGACCCTGTCTTCAAAAAAAAAAAAAAAAAAAGGACTGAAAGTGGATATACCAAAATGTTACCAGTGATTATTTCTAGGTAGTATAAATATAGGTGACTTTTTCCCCTTTTCTTTTTTATGTGCTTTGCTGTATTCAACATGATGGCTATTATAACAGGACAAAATTATTAACCCTTCATGATTTATGCTTTTTATGACAAGACCTAAGACGACAGTAAAATGTCTATTCTTCATAAGTAGCTAAACTACAACAAAATAAGGTCACAAACAATAAGGGGAACTCACCTATTTGTTTTTAAGTTTCTGTTATAAACATAATTAGAAGGGAAGAGGCATATGTCTGGATGCATCCTGTACTGAACAGTGAGCTGTAGAATGGGCAGCCTGCTGATCATGTTGTGTTCTACATTCTCTTCCAGCAGTCTGCAGAAGCGAGCCATCATTGACTGGTCGTAGCCATACTCCTGTGCTTTCTGTGAGGGGCAAAATAAAGCAATAATTTCCAAGAATTCATTGATATCTTTCCCAGTATTATAAACACAATTACTGAGATCTAATACGTATAGGGCAACGTTCAGGAAGCATAAGATTACCAACCACAGCTTCAGAGAAAAAAGGTGTTTCTGACTCTGAGCCTCAAAATGCCATCAATCTTTTTTTTTTTTTTTTGGAGACACAGTCTCGCTCTGTCGCCCAGGCTGGAGTGCAGTGGCGTGATCTCAGCTCACTACATCCTTCGCCTCCCAGGTTCAAGCGATTCTCACGTCTCTGGCCTCCTGAGTAGCTGGGATAACAGGAATGAGCCACCACACCTGGCCGAAATGCCATGAATCTTGAATATATGTGGAGGTCTTTTCTACTCATATACTGCTAATGAAAGAGATATGATCTTGTGAAAGACAACTGACGCTATTTTGATGCTACAAGACGCCACCCAAAAAAACCAGTAATAAAGGAAATGTAACACAGATTTTAACAATTATTTCTGGGGGTACACCCTCACAGACAGACATATTGAATGCCACTGTAAACAAGCCTTTTGAAGACAAAATTCTTCATTCATCCATCTAATATGTACTAAGCATCTATAATTTGAAGTGCTAAGACCACTAGAGTGAATAAGATGAAGTCTCACAGGACTTAATTTCCAGTGAAGGAAACAGACTCGACTTATGTGTTGACCATCCCTAATCCAAAAATCCAAAATACTCTAATGAGCATATCCTTCGAGCGTGAACTTTAAGCATAAAGTCAGCACTTGGGAAGTTTCAGATGGTGAAGCATTTCAAATTTTTGAATTAGGAACGCCGAAGCTGTGCTAAATGGATTTCACAAACCAAATAATGGGTTATATTCTGCAATCTGAAAAAACAGTGACCTAAGTGACAAATGGGATAAATTGTCTTGATGTTACCACAGTTGTGCCTTGGGATATACTTTCCGATGGCAGCAACACAGAAAGTTTCGAAAAGGGGAGGGGGAGGGATAGCATTAGGAGATACACCTAATGTAAATGACGAGTTAACGGATGCAGCACACCAACATGGCACATGTATAAATATGTAACAAACCTGCACGTTGTGAACATGTACCCTGGAACTTAAAGTATAATTAAAAAAGAAAAAAGTTTCAAAAAGTACTTTATCTTAAATAACCCTGAAGTAAAAATGTGCTGAAAACTTCACTAAGATGATGGAATCTTCATGAGTGATGTGAAAGATACTGGCACTGAAGACGTGCAAAGCCTGAATAAACTTGTTTCACAAACTATGGGAGTGGAAGAAAGGCATTACTTCTTAACCTATTTATATGTGTGATTTTAAACAGGTTTGTGCAAGCATAAAATAATTATTAATAGATATATGCCAATTTTACCTAAATCCTCAAAAGTTTATCTGCGTTAGCTCACAAAACCTAATTTTTAATCTTTTCTTTGGGGAAACAGAAAAGGAAGTTATGTAAGGTAACGCATCTACCTCCAGACAAAACCTTAGTGCATTCTACAAATGACATAGATTTATTAATATATATTCTGACATGGGAGGATGTCCCTGATTTACTGATTGAAAAAAAAACCAATTCTGCACCAAATGATTTTGCCACCTTTAAACAAAACCAAACCCACGTACATATACACATAAATATATACATGTATACAAACCATATACCACTTTTTAGTAACTGACTCACTGTTAACCCCTAGAATACAAACACCATAAGGGCAGGGATTTTGTCTGTTTTCTTCACTGTCATAACCCCAGCACCTAAACAGTGTCTGAATTATGCCGGCACTCAACATATACATACTGAAAAAGACGAATAAACACACAAATGCCTAGCAATATCTGTTAAAAATACTCACTTTCACTGTAATTATCACTAGAAACAGGTGGTCAAAAAAGGCACCTTATGGAAATGAACTTTGTAATTATTTTCTCAAAATAGCCTGTTTTATTTGTACAACAATTTAAACAGCACAAATGGATTTTTTTTCTAATTTTTGTTGTTTTTATCAATCACTGAAGTAGACAGTAAAGTTGAGGCCCATTAACAATCTCTCTTTTCACTATATGCCAAGGCCCTTCAATGAAATCCTGCATCATTTAAAGAAATGGGATACAGAATTTGCTCTTCATTATTCTCCGTGAACAAAGTTACCTGCAGCAGTTCTTCCCTACACACACGGGTTTTCACTGGGTGACGGGTGTGCTTCTGGGCCACACTCTAACATGATCATGTACCTGTGCTCAAATGTCATACAAAGAACTGCACTATCATTCTGAATAATTCCGAAATCAAAAACCACTAACGATAACCACCTGCATTCATTCCAAACTTCAACAAAAATGCTTTGAAAATGATCTGTTCTCTAGGATTATTTATGAAGCCACTGCTCAATTATCTGTATAAATAATCTATGTTATTAGTAAAAAATACACATTTCATTAAATTTCAAAACCTCTTCAGATTACTTCAAAACATCTACTGGATCCTGATTCTAATGTGCATTTCCAGGAGAATCTTTCGTGAGATTTAAAAAAACCAACAGAGTAGAGTAGACTACAGTCTGGTTCTTCTCTTCCCAAAGTCAGAGCTCGTAATTGAGTCTTTTTTTCCCCTGTACCTTCACTTTCAGATGATGTGAGGGGCACAGACATGTTCTTGTATTCACACTAGAATACCAAATTCTAAAAATGGAAATGTACTCCAAAATTAATTTAACTTCATGTTTTCCTCAATTTGTATATATTTAAACAAAAATGAGGAGGGTAGGATTCTTCTATTTCTGAAGTTTTTCTTTTATTATTGTTTTGGTGTTTGTATGATTAAAATAAATCAGATTCAGCTCTTAAAAGACTTATGAAAGGCAGACGTGCACACTGCCTTTCGCAAAGCTTGGTTTCCATGGCACGTCATCCATCTAGGCTTCCAAGTCCCTGCCACACCGCTTCTGCCACACATACACAGAAGAACAACTATGACCAAATGGGCATTTTTAGGAATTTTTTAAAATTTATTAAGTGCTTCTCTTTTCTTAGTTACTGCTTACTTTTCCCTCCAAATTAAGAGGCCAATCCAAGAAAGATGTCTCTCCCTCCTGAAAACAAAAATTTTAAAAAGCCCCTTCCATTTTAAAGCAATCTGAACATAAAAAACTTACCATAGAGATGACTGTGGGAGGGAGCTGCTTAGGATCTCCTACTAGGATGAGCTTATTGCAGCGATGGATGAGTGGAGTAAGAGTCTCAATTTCACAAGACTGTCCAGCCTTGGTAAGATACAGAAGGGAGAGGCAGTCTTAACAATCTTTGCTATTTATCCATATAGTTCATCTGATTAAAGTTCTAACCATTCAGAAAAGTATCACACTTCTCCTGCACCAAATATCAAAAATACAAATTTTCCCTGAAAACAAAAAACAAAACAAAACCAACAAAATAAACCCTCCAGGCTGTGTGCAGTGGCTAACACATGTAATGCCAGCACTTTGGGAGGCCGAGGTGGGTGGATCACCTGAGGTCCGGAGTTCAAGACTAGCCTGGCCAACATGGCGAAACCAAAAAAATTAGCTGGGCATGCTGGCAAGTGCCTGTAATCCCAGCTACTGGGGAGGCTGAGGCAGGAGAACTGCTTGAACCCAGGAGGCAGAGGTTGCAGGGAGCCGAGATCATATCACTGCACTCCGGTCTGGGTGAGTGCAGACTCTGTCTCAAAAAAAAAAAAAAAAAAAGCAAGACTCCGTCTCAAAAAAAAAAACAATAAATAAATAAAAAGTAAACTCTCCAAACACGTCTAAAAAAAAAATCAAACTTGTATTTTTGAAGTCAGCCACCAAGGGGACCACTACCACTTGGGAACCAGCCGTAAGTTCAGAAGGCCATGCACATCCTAGATGCGTGCTCTTTGTTCTTGCTGGGCATGAGCCTGAAAAAATTTTTCTCCTTTAAAGTCCTTTTAAAACTTTATTTTAAATTTTTTATTTATTTTTTAACTTATTTTTTTTTTTTTTTGAGAGAGTCTCACTCTGTCACCCAGGCTGGAGGGCAATGACATGATCGTCGTTCACCGCCTCCCGGGCTCAAGCAATCCTCCTACCTCAGCCTCCCGAATAACTGGAATTACAGGCACACACCATCAACTCCTGGCTCATTTTTGTCTTTTTAGTAGAGACAAGGTTTCACCATGTTGCCCAGGTTGGTCTCAAACTCCTGGGCTCAAGCGATCCACCCTCCTCAGTCTCCCAAAGTGCCAGGATTACAGGTGTGCACCACCATGCCCAGGCCCTTTTCAAAACTTTGTATTTGAGGTTCAGAAATCACATTAGGAGCGTCCATGAGTGTGTTTCCCCATATCTTTCTTCCTTGTTCCTCAGCATGCCTCTTTGATGACAAGACTCAAATTTCTCTTAAATTCAATGACATTTTCTTCAACTATTTAATCATTTCCACTTTTTGTCCTTTCCTTCTGGTGAAAACTGGATCTTGGGTCTCCTGATCACTCAATTCTCTGGTATCTCCTGCTCCATCTCTTTTGTCTTCTGACTCTACGTTCTGACAAACAGTAGGTACCCAATAAATGTTTGCTCAAAGAGTGAACTAGGAATAAAAGACATCAGGTGAACATACTATGGCTCAAAGCTATCCAAAATTATATTAAAACTACTTCAAAAGGTTACCAGAGATATTCTAAGCAGGAGTGAGACAGTCACTCAGCAGAGATTTTGTTAGAAACCATCAGTCATCCTCAAGACTAACCCCCAATACTGGAAAATCCACTTTCACTATGGAGGGTCATTAAGGAGTGTATTTCTACATAAGGGAATACACAGGTAATAGCAAGTGAAAATCAGATGCAAAAAAAAAAAACACATTTCCTCAACATCTCAGCAGCCACAATTCATCTAAGACTTACTCCTCATAGTACTAGTCAAAGTTGTATGGCTGACCGTTCACTGACCTCATCAACAATGACACAGCTGAAGGGGACACCCCCTTGCCCACGGAAAGCAGACTCAAGTAGTAAACCACCACTTGTGCTCAACGTGCAGCAGATGATATGGGACTCTAAGATGATGATACTCTGTGTTTTCTGTGGGCGTCCTTGAACCTAAGAGAACAAAGGTTAAATCAATATTCAGCTGTACATCAATCCTTGACTATGACAGGCCTATGTTTACTATAAAACACTCACTATTTATTAAAATATATTTATGACAGAAAAATATTTAGTAAAAGTTAGGGGAAACCCTCAAATCTAGGAAACAGCAGAAACATTTAAGATAATCACAAACCGGAAAGAATGTGTGCTTCGCAGCTGAAACACAGAATATGATTTAAGCACATTAAAAATTTTTATCCAGGGTTTGATTTGGTCAAAGTAGATTACAATCCTTCCTGTAGTCAGATATATGTAGGTAGGTATCTGAAGTAGAGACGTAATAATTCTGAGTTGTGAATTATATGAGTAAAACCAGGAGTGGAATTCAGCCTGAATGTACATTTTTCTGTTAGTTTTTAAGTATATAATATTGCCCTGTCTTTTTTTTAGTGCTTTTGCTAGTACTAACAAAAATGCCTGTGAACCTGACAAATCCTCTATTTCCACAGTAAGAAAAACAGTTTGGTCTCCTTCTCTAACGCGATGTGCTGTGATGGAGCCAGACAGCGTGAGTGATGCCTCACAGTCACACCCACACTGCTCAATCAGCATTTCCATCAGAGATTCAGTTTGCTGCTTTTTGCTACTAAGAAGTAGTGGTGATTCATCTCAGCACATATGATATATTCAACCATGGAATTCAAGGCATGCGTGTGAGCTTTAGGAAGAGGGTGGCACTGTGGTCCTCCACGGCTCACACAGTAAAGCACTGTCAGACACTGTCCTCAGCCACCTAGTGAGTAAAACCGCTGAGCATAGTTCCATGGCCCACAGAACACATGTGATGAGCAGCAAAAAACATCTGTGAAGATGGACTTCATCCTTGACTCAGGAAAGATTAATCTGGGGTTCTGTTTAAAATCTGATTAAAATCTGTTTAATCAAAAGCTTTCACATAACTTTTAGTTTAAATAAACTGCTAATGAAAATATGCATTAAATTCAACTATATTTTAGTCACATAGAGAAAGATCATAATCCATTCAGGAGAAAACTTCAGCAAAAATACTACTAACGTCATCAGTTACTATTACCCTCTTTCCCTGACCCCAATGTGGTTTGATTAGGGCTGCATTCTGACAATCAGGGTATACACCTGGCTCGGCTAAGCTTCAATGAGTCTAAATCTTACAGGATATTTTCACGTCCCAAAAATACTGGAGAAAAGCTACAAAATGTTACAGGAGTCTTATGATCCAACACAAGTACAAGGAGTTTATGCTCTAAGCCAAGAATTGCAAAAAACAAAAACCAAAAATCAAAGTGCTGTACTTTCTTATGCCGAATTCTGCCCACCATCACTCTACTTCTATCCAGGTTGGAGCTCTGGAGGGCTCACGGTTGCCACCCTCATCCTAAAGCTCATGTAGGTGACTTTTTTTTTTAATAGGGAAAACACCCACAAAGCTATTTTTTTTTTTTTTTTTTTTTGAGACGGAGTCTCGCTCTATCACCCAGGCTGGAGTGCAGTGGCGCCATCTCCACTCACTGCAAGCTCTGCCTCCCAGGTTCACGCCATTCTCCTGCCTCAGGCTCCCGAGTAGGTGGGATTACAGGTGCCCGCCACCACGCCCAGCTAATTTTTTGTATTTTATTAGAGACGGGGTTTCACTGTGTTAGCCAGGATGGTCTCAATCTCCTGACCTCGTGATCCGCCCGCCTCGGCCTCCCAAAGTGCTGGGATTACAGGCGTGAGCCACCGCGCCTGGCCAAAGCTATTTTCATTAACTATTTATCTGATGATAATTATCATAATTGTTTTTTGCAGTTTATGGGAAGCAGAAATAGAGCACCTTACAAGAAAGAATTTAAATATTTACCAGACTTAAAACAGAAAAAAGATAACTTATAACCACCTCTTAGAAATCTTAGATGGTGGTAAGAATTCATTCTTAGGTTAAAGAAAAAAATGCAAATGTTGTTACACCATTTTCTCCACTTCCACAGATGTTTGTAATTTTTCATAACAATTTAAAATGTAACTGAGAAAAGCCCATAGCTGGCCAGGCATGGTGGCTCACACCTGTAAAGCCAACACTTTGGGAGGCCGAGACGGGGGATGACTTGAGGTTGGATGTTCCAGACCAGCATGGCCAACATGGTGAAACCCCGTTTCTATTAAAAATACAAAAAAAGGGCCAGGCATGGTGGCTCACGCCTGTAATCCCAGCACTTAGGGAGGCCGAGGTGGGCGGATCACAACGTCATGAGATGGAGACCATCCTGGCCAACATGGTGAAACCCCGTCTCTACTAAAAATACAAAATTTAGTCGGGCGTGGTGGCACGCACCTGTAGTCCCAGCTACTCTACTCGGGCGGCTGAGGCAGGAGAATCACTTGAACCTGGGAGGCAGAGGTTGCAGTGAGCTGAGATTGTGCCACTGCACTCCAGCCTGGCAACAGAGTGAGACTCTCAAAAAAAAAAAAAAAAAAAAAAAAAACACAAAAGAGGCCAGGTGTGGTGCCTCACGCCTGTAATCCCAGCACTTTGAGGGAGGCTGAGGCAGGAGGATCATGACGTCAAGAGATCCAGACCATCCCGGCCAACACGGTGAAACCCCATCTCTACTAACAATACAAAAATTAGCTGGGCATGGTGGCACACGCCTGTAATCCTAGCTACTTGGGAGGCTGAGGCAGGAGAATCACTTGAACCTGGGAGGCAGAGGTTGCAGTGAGCCAAGATCACACCACTACACTCCAGTCTGGTGACAGAGCAAGACTCCATCTCAAAAAAAAAAAAAAAAAAAATTAGCCAGGCATGGTGGTGCACGACTGTAATCCCAGCCACATGGGAGACTGAGGTTGCAGTGAGCTGAGATCATGCCACTGCACCCCAGCCTGAGAGACAGAGTGAGACTCTGTCTCCAAAAAAAATAAATAAATAAAAGCCCACAGCTTGTCTGAACAGTCATACTTAAATTTTAAAAAGAAAAAAAAAAAAAATCAAGAAAATGCTACAGGTGAACTACTTACCTCTTTAATTTTAGAAGCAAGTTGCTGCCTTTCCTTAGAAACTTTGGAAATGTTTTCATCTAATTCTTGCTTCTGGAAAAAAATTCAAATGTCACAATTAAAACTAAACTAAGCATTTTTAAATGCCTTCCAATGGACTACCTCTAATTTTAAAAGAGCTTGTATTTCACCAATGAAAAATGTATTTACCCAGCTTATTTCCTCTTTACCACTTGAGTCCTGACACACTCTGTATGCTGCTGCGTAAGACTCAGCTGTGTCCTGTGCGCTGCACGTGAGCTGTCTGCTTAGCATTCCAGCACTGGGAGCATCATGCCACCCTTAACTTCCAGGTGATTCAAATGAGGCTGTAAATCACACCCCAACCATTCCTCTGGCCACAGTGATGGGCATCTAACACAGGCCTGGCCAATCATGCACCCATCTTCTTAAAAATAGGGATTAGACCTGCTTGCTCACCCAGGGACTAAACTAACTGCTTCTTTGGATATATGGATGCTAAGAGAAAGACTTTCTCTCCCTCTGGGGTTTCTAAGCTGAGATGGTGGAAGCCCTGAGATGCTGACACTCACCTTTCTCAGAAGAAATGGCCGACACACAGAAAAACAAATTATGGAGTGGAGAAATGATATCATGTGACCCTCTGGATCCACCCATACTGAAGCTAATTCCCTTTCTGTCTAACCTAATTTGAACTGGGCTCAACATGCAACTGAAAGACAACTAATAAACTCAGTATAGCTTTAATATAAGGCAGTACAGCCTATAAGCCAAATGCAAGGCCATGTGCAGGGACTCATGCCTGTAATCCTGGCACTTTGGGAGGCTAAGGTGAGAGGACTGCTTGAGGCAAGAAGTTCAGACCACCCTGGGCAACATGGCAAGACCCAGTTTCTACAGAAAACAAACAAAAAAATTAGCCAGGCATGATGGCACACGGCTGTAGTCCCAGCTACTCAAGAGGCTGAGGCAGAAAGACAGCTCACTTGAGTCCAAGAGCTTGAGGCTAAATTGAACCACAACTGCACCACTGCACTCCAGCCTGGGCCACAAAGTGAGACCCTATCTCAAAAACAAACAAAAACGCAACACCCCATCTATTTTCGTAAATAAAGTTCTACTGGAACACAGCCACATCCATTTGTTTATGTATTATCTATGACTGCCTTTGTGCTACCAAAAGCAGAGTTGAATAGCTGCAACAGAAACCAACCATATGGCTTGCAAAGCCTAAAATCTTTACTAGAATATCTTGCCCTTTACAAAAAAGTTTTTAAAAAGATTTTTAACAAAAGTAATTTTAATAAAAGAAAAAATGAAAAAAAAAATTAAAACCAAAAGGACAAAAAAAAGCAGAAAGAAATGTGTTAACCTGAGACACATTTTTAGTGTCTTAGTACACATTTTTATAGATGAATCATGCCATTCCCCAATAAATAAAGGGCATTAAATACTCATTAATTAGGCTGGTCGCAATGGCTCATGCCTGTAATCCCAGCACTTTGGGATGCTGAGGTGGGCAGATCAACTTGAGGCCGGGAGTTCGAGACTAGCCTGGCCAACATGGTGAAACCCCATCTCCATTAAAAATACAAAAAATTAGCCAGGTGTGCCGGCACAACCTTGTATTCCCACCTACTCGGGAGGCTAAGGCAGGAGAATCACCTGAACCCAGGAAGGTGAGGCTGCAGTGAGTCAGGATTGTGCTACTGCACTCCAGCCTGGAAGACAGAGCAAGACTCTGTCTCAAAAAAAACTTGTTAACTAGTTCGTATACCTGAGTTATTATTCAAGAAATGCAAAGATACCTGTATTTCCCGTCCACCTCGGCATAGAGCTCGCTGCCGGGAAAGCTCATCCAGCTGACAATCTAGAAATTCCTTTCTTTTATGCATCGCCTGAACATGAGAAGGTAACTCTTTTTCTAATAAAAATAACAAATAAAAAATTATATGCTATTCTAATTCTAACAAACTCACACACATATACAACACAATGAGAAGGAAAATTAGTTCCCAAAGCCAGACTAATTCTGGAGGCTTCAAATTACCTTTAGTGCCCAAGTCATTTTCCACCAAACAAAACAGAGAAAACACTAGTATATACCACATTCAGTACTTACTCATTCTGTGGTTTACTTGGCTGTCCAAACTGAACTTTAGAACCTCACTATTAATAGACTTTTCTGGACCCAGTCGTACTAAATTTATATCTCCACAGTTTCCTGTTGATAAGAATCACAGTTAAGGACTAATAAGGACACTGCTGATCAATCCTGTCTCTATACATAGTATCTATATTTCTAAGTAAATATGTTAATAATCAGAGAAGGGAGCAAACATGAACTTCGAATTAACTAGACACCAGCGACTACACCACAAACTTCTTATACATTATTTCAGATATTGTTCCTAACAATCCTATAAGGCAAGTACTTATCACTTCTACCTAATAAAGGTTAGCAAGGCCATCTAAACAGTACACTACAGAGTTGAGATTCTATTACAGTAACATTTTCAAACTATGTTCAGTAGGACATTCCATAGCAAAATAGTTTCAAGAAAAATGATGAGATAAAATAAATGAAGCAGTTCTCTCATGTTGGGGAAAGGGCTTGTGGGGTGCCTGCATAAACCGGCCATAAAAATATGGAACAGTAAGTTGTAGAAAGCCACAAGAGGCCTCTGAGGAGTAAAGCCTTCTAATTGCCATCACGTTCCCATGACCAGAACGTGACCTGCTCTCCTATCTATAAACACTGTGCTCAAGGAGAAAGACACTCCTTTGAAGCACTGGAATGTGGCCAGATATGCCAGCTCCTAGTTAGGCCCACTCCCCACAGCTGCTCTCTGATAAGTTAAAAAATAAATCAGTAGTTAAGTTTATACTGCTTCAGCACAAAGGAAATTTACCTAAACCGCCATTCCTATAGATTAGGTGTATGACACACCGCCCTCCTTTCACCATTTCACTATTTATTTCAATAAACAGTGTGGAGATCATAGCTTGGCGCCTTTGCAGCCTCTGATTTGCTCTGGCCCCCTGGCTCCCTCCTTTATAAACTCTTAACCTGTCTCTTCTCATTTCTTTGTCACCACTGGACTTCGGGTACCCTACGGGTGGTATTGAGGCTGGTCCCCAACACTCTTAACTGCAGAATAGTTCAAGAACTTTTATATGTTATATATTAATATGTAATTTTCAGAACAGAATCTTATTTGACCATCGAGCCTTCTTTTGCAGAATACTCAGAATAAAGCTTTTAAAACTATGTTCCACATCACCTTGATACTCTAGAAACTAAGGGACACAAGATGATAGAAATTCTTGGATATAATAATTGCAAGAACTATTAAAAACCAATTTAACCTGCCTGTTTACTAACCACGTTTTAATCTCAGGTTAACACATTGCTTTTTTCTTGTCCTTTTGGTTTTAATGTTTTTTTTTTTCTTTTATTGTAATTTCTTCTATTGGGTTTTTTAAAATCTTTTTTCTGGCCAGGCACAGTGGCTCACGCCTATAATCCCAGCACTTTGGGAGACAGAAGTGGGCAAATCACTTGAGGTAAGGAGTTTGAGACCAGCCTGGCCAACAAGGCAAAACCCCATTTCTACTAAAAATAAAAAAATTAGCCAGGCATGGTGGCACACACCTATAATCTCAGCTACTCAGGAGGCTGAGGCAGGAAAGTTGCCTGAACCCAGGAGGTGGAAGTTGCAGTAAGCCAAAGATTGCACCACTGCACTCCAGCCTGGGTGACAGAGCGAGACTCCATCTCAAAAAAACAAACAAACAAAAAAACACCTTTATTCATCTTTATTTTTTTTCCCACGTGTAATTATTTTATTTGAAAATTCTCCACTACAAGGCTGGGCACAGTGGCTCACGCCTGTATTCCCAGCACTCTGGGAGGCCAAGGCAGGTGGATCACGAGGTCAGGGGTTTGAGACCAGCCTGGCCAACATGGTGAAACGCCATCTCTACTAAAAATACAAAAATTAGCTGGACGTAGTGGCACATGCCTGTAATCCTAGCTACTCGGGAGGGTGAGGCAGGAGAATTGCTTGAACTCAGAAGCTGGAGGTTGCAGTGAGCTGAAATCGCGCCACTGTACTCTGGCCTGGGAGACAGAGCGAGACTCCGTCTCAAAAAAAAAAAATTCACCACTACAGCCAGGTGCAGCAGCTCAGGGCTGTAATCCTAGCACTTTGGGAGGCCAAGGTAGGCAGATCGCTTGAATCCAGGAGTCTGAGACCAGCCTGGGCAACATGATGAAACTCCACCTCTATCAAAATTGACAAAAATTAGCCAGGCGTGGTGGCCTCCCCCTGTGGTCCCAGCTACTTGGAAGGCAGAGATGGGGGTATTGCTTGAGCAGGGGAGGCAAGACCAGTCTCATAAATAAATAAATAAATAAATATTCCCCACTATATCACTGGGCTGAATTATGCAATCATGTAGAGTTTGTCAGCATTTATTCTAACTGGACACGTCACAGTTATTTGTTTACTGTCTATCTCCATCCTTTAAATGTTAAGCCCCAAAAGAATAGGGTTTTGATCACCACCTAGAAGAGTGGTGGGCACATAATAAATACAATGATTATATGAAAAATGAATGGCTTATTTTTAGTTATCTACAGCATATTTTTTATCCCAGTTCAGCTCATTTTCCTAAATTTAAGGTCAACATTTACTTGAGGGTTTGAAAACCTCTTTTTTTTTTTTTTTGAGACGGAGTCTTGCTCTGTCTCCTAGGCTGGAGTGCAATGGCACAATCTTGGCTCTCTGCAAGTTCCGCCTCCCGGGTTCACGCCATTCTCCTGCCTCAGCCTCCTGAATAGCTACGACTACAGGCGCCCCCCACCATGCGCAGCTAATTTTTTGTATTTTTAGTAGAGATGGGGTTTCACTGTGTTAGCCAGGATGGTCTTGATCTCCTGACCTCGTGATCCACCTGCCTTGGCCTCCCAAAGTGCTGGGATTACAGGAGTGAGCCACCTCGCCCGGCCTGAAAACTTCTTAATTCACTTACGTTTCCACTAGAAAGGTAGATGAGATTACCTGGAAACCCACCTACTATAAGCACCCAGAAATGTTCCGCAAATTATAACAGATATCCTTTACACTGCTGGGTAAGCTCAGGGGAATGTTAAGAGAAATCCCTAGAGGCCAAAAACAGAGAGAGAGCTGAAAACCAGATTTGAAAGCCCCTGAGCTGTTGTGGCACCCATAAGGGAGCAAGGCTGGGCAGTGTCTAGGTGCCTGGGTGTCTGTTTTGTTCTTTAACATTCTTGAGGTATAATTTACATTCAGTAAAATGAACAGACTTTAAAATTCTATTGAGTTTGACATTGCTAAAGCTACCATTCCAATAAAAGCATTGAAATTTCTACAATGGGAGCTTGCTAATGCCCACAAGAAAGTAGAGGGGCCTGGAAGAGGTGGAAGAATTAAAAACAAGTGTAATTATCTTGGCTTAGGCTCAGCTGGGCCAGGAAAAATGATTTTAATTAAAATATAAACTATTAATCAAGTGATTTAATTAAATTTAATTCCATCTATTAATTACTGATTTAGATAAAATAATTTTAAAATAATTTATTTTTTCTGGCTTACAAAAAATAAATTTTCTCCTTGTACTTTCCTACCCCTAAGCCTGTGTCACATGTGCATTTAGGGAATAAATATATAATACAGCAAATGTGGTCAGGGGCAGTGTCTCATGCCTGTAATCCCAGCACCTTGGGAGGCTGAGGCAAGAGCACTGCTTGAAGCCAGCCTGGGCAACACGAGGAGACCCTGTCTCTACAACAAAAATTTAAAAATTAACCCAGTGTGGTGGCAAACCTGCAGATCCAGCTACTTGGGAGGCTGAGGCAGGAAGATCACTTGAGCCCAGGAGGGCAAGGCTGCACTGAGCCATGATCATGCCAATGTACCCCAGCCTGAGCTGGGGTACCAAAAAAAAAAAAGAAAACATGATTAGACTTATAATCATTAATGACATTTAAACAGCAAACAGAAATTTACTTATTCTGTTAAAAAAAAGACAACAAATAAAAAAAGACAACAAATACAATACTAATAACAAATTAGCCTTCAAGAAATAGACAAGCTGTCTTATACAAAACATTCCAAAGAATAACAAAAAAGTTCCCAACTCATTTTTTCTTTTTTTTTTTTTTTTTTTTTTTGAGACAGAGTCTCGCTCTGTCGCCCAGGCTGGAGTGCAGTGGCACGATCTCAGCTCACTGCAAGCTCCGCCTCCCGGGTTCACCCCATTCTCCTGCCTCAGCCTCCCGAGTAGCTAGGACTACAGTACTACAGGCGCCCGCCACCACGCCTGGCTAATTTTTTGTGTTTTTAGTAGAGACTGGGTTTCACCGTGTTACCCAGGATGGTTTCGATCTCCTGACCTGGTGATCCGCCCGCCTCGGCCTCCCAAAGTGCTGGAATTACAGGCGTCAGCCACCGCACCTGGCCCCAACTCATTTTTTAAAGCCTGTGTAACTTCAATACTAAAACTAGACAAACACAGTGTAACAAAAATTACAGGCTGGCCTCATTTATGAACATTAATTTCAAAGTCCTAAATAAAACATTAGCAATCTAGCAGTGTATTAAAAACTAATACAAGACACCAAGGTGACCTTATTCTCTAAGAATCAAAGATATTTTAACATCAGAAAAATACTATAGTTTACCATATTAACAGATTAAAGAAAATTTTCATTACCATTTGAAGCATGCAATAAAATTCAACACCCATTCATAACAAAAACACTAATGAGAAAGCAACTCTTTAACCTGGTAACGGGTATACACAAAACCCAGAAGCATTATACTTAATGGAGAGACGTTCAAGTCATTTCCTTAAAGGAGACCCAGGACCACAGGAAATAGTGAAAATGAAAGTACTGAAAAAGAAAAAAAGGTCTCTGTACTCAGAGAGGATATCATTTGCTCTCTTATTTATTTATTTATTTAGAGGCAGTTTCACTCTTGTTGCCCAGGCTGGAGTTCAAGGGTGCGATCTCGGCTCACTGCAACCTCCACTTCCCGGGTTCAAGTGATTCTCCTGCCTCAGCCTCCCGAGAAGCTGAGATTACAGACCCGTGCCACGACGCGCAGCTAATTTGTATTTTTAGTAGGGACAGAGTTTCACCACGTTGGTCAGGCTGGTCTCAAACTCCTGACCTCAGGTGATCCATCCACCTTGGCCTCCCAAAGTGCTGGGATTATAAGCGTACGCCACTGCGCCCAGCCTGCTCTCTAATTTAAAAAAAAAATAAGGCTGGACATGGTGGCTCACGCCTGTAACCCCAGCACTTTGGGAGGCCGAGGCAGGCAGATCACGAGGTCAGGAGATCGAGACCATCCTGGCTAACACGGTGAAACCTCGTCTCTACTAAAAAAATACAAAAAATTAGGCGGGTGTTGTGGCGGGCGCCTGTAGTCCCAGCTACTCGGGAGGCTGAGGCAGGAGAATGGCGTGAACCTGAGAGGCGGAGCTTGCAGTGAGCCGAGATCGCGCCACTGCACTCCAGCCTGGGCGACAGGGTGAGATTCCGTCTCAAAAATAAATAAATAAATAAATAAATATCTAACCTAGACACCTCGTTTGCCTCACCTTAGTCCTGGCCCGGCTGTGCAGTCAACATACACCTGAAAAGCAGCTTAAGCTCACGCCACCAGGGAAAGTTAAATTAAAACTACCAACTGTACGCTGCACAGGGACTGCTCTCAGGAGCTAACTGGTACAATCACTTTCAAGAAGAATTTGGCACTACCTAGAAAACTGAAGATGTACAAACTCTTGAACCCCCACATTTTCACTTCTAGATATACATATGCTAGAGACCCATGTTTTAATAAAGTTTTTTTAATGCTCATCTCAAGTTTGAAATAAAAAATTGAAAAGAAACTAAATTATCAATGAATAAATGTTGCACACCCTCAATGAAACACCCTATAGCAGTTAATATGAGTGACTGCAGCTATTCACAAAATCAATCTCACAAATGTAAAGGCAAGTGGAAAAAAGTAAATCAGAGACTGACAATGTATTGTATGTTTTAAGAGCAAATGAATTCTACATGTAGGTAATACATATGTGATATAAAGGAAAATGTGTGTGATTCCTCAGAATAAAGATGACATGTTCCAGCCTCTCTTATACCTCGGTGTGGCCGAAAGGAAATAAGCAAAGGCGCTATTGGCAGGACCTAGAAACTTTCCTTGTAACATGGCTAGTATGTTCCCTCTGCCCCTTCTTCATCTTTTCCTCACACTTGCTGGAGCTGGAGCAGCTATCCTGACCACAGGTGCACTCGAGAATGGAGGCCACACATGGTGGAGCAACCAGATGGAGGCTGGGTCTCCAAGGACTCTCTAAGGCAGAGTAGCCATACCAGTGACTCTGGTACCAGTTCTGAACTGCCCACCTCTGGGTTTTTGATTTAAAAAAAAAAAGAAGTAAACTTCTATTATATTTAAGCCACTGTATTTGGAGTCTGCTAAATCAAATCCTGTTAAAAGGCACTGTTAGGTATCCTTAAGGAAAACTAAATTTGGTAGGGAAGACAAGACATATGAACTTGGAAAGGTCATCAAATACAAAGCCATAACTATACCACTCAGCACGAGTGATACGAAAAATAAGTGTTAAGGTTAAATAAAATGAAATAATTTCACATCTTCACTTTAGTGCCCTGAATCATCCGTTGTAATGCTATTATCTACATTCTACCAAAAAAAGTTATCCCTCTAGTGTATTTAACATTTCTAAGCTTCAGTTTCCCCACCTATAAAATACAGATGGTAGGGTTAACACCAAGTTCATGGGATTATTTTGAGAATTACTGACACACAGTCAACACTCAGTGACTGTAAACAATGACTGTTTTCAATAAGCTTGTGCTTACTCAAAGCCTCATCTTTCACCGCCACCTAATGCTCTGGGAACCTCATGAACCATCTGAGGCTCTCTTGCCCTGATTCTTTTTTTTTATGGCAATCTCTGCTGCTCAAGTACTCCCTAACCCTCTACTGCCTGTGGCTAACTCCTAACTGCCCTTCTCTAACCCTCACGCAACTGAATCGGGGTCCCTCTAAGGTGTGTGGAACACCCCACATTTTAGCCTCACTGTGGAACTTATCACTCTGTACTGACCTCTCCACTTCCTCACTAGGCCGTGTGTCTCCTTGAAGACTTCACTGATGAAACCTCAGTACCTGGCACAGGCCCTGGCACAGGGTAAATGTTCAATGAAATACTTGCTAAATGAACTCACAAGCCACAGATTCAAGTAGAAGCTATTACCAGGACTGGCCTGCTCTTTCCTTTGTCATTCAAAGTTGCCTACACTTAACACTGAAAACAAAAACAAATTTAAAATCCACAAAAGTATCATACCTAAAGGATTCTTCTTGTCTTTACATTTTTCTTTGAATTCAAGGATAATTTTTTTCATGAGTTCATCAACAGCTGCATTGGAAGGTGCACACACGAGGACACGGTTTTGTTTGATTTTGGCATTGGAGTTTTCGTCTGAATGCCCCTTCCTCTGGTTCTACAATTTGCCACATATACATACCAAACAAACACACAAAAAATATGGGTGAGCTCTATTACATAGCTTTAAAGTTTGTCTTTACTTCCATGTATTTTTGAAAGTTCTCGTAATAAAGTTAAAAATAAATAAAAGCATCTACATCTAACACTGATATTTAAAATTACTCCAGCAAAAAAAATTTGTCATAACTGCTCTGAGCCTTACTTTATCATCCACTTACTTTAATGAATACTCAATCCAAGCCAGGCACGGTGGCTCACGCCTGTAATCCCAGCACTTCGGGAGGCCGAGGCGGGCGGATCACCTGAGGTCAGGAGCTCGAGACCAGCCTGGCCAAGATGGAGAAACCCCGTCTCTACTAAAAATACAAAAATTAGCTGTGGGTGGTGGTGTACGCCTGTAATCCCAGCTACTAGGGAGGTACTCGGGAGGCTGAGGCAGGAGAATCACTTGACCTGGGAGGCAGAGGTTGCTGTGAGCCAAGATCGTGCCACTGCACCCTAACCTGGATGACAGCGAGACACTGTCTCAAAAAAAAAAACAAAAAAACCACAATCCAACCAAAATGCAGCCCAGCATTCACAGCATTCTACGTGACCTACCGTGAAGCCTGAAGACCATCATTCTAGTCCTTACAATTTGTTTCACATAAGATAGTGTTTTCCTCCTCTTTTTATTTCCCATAACCTTCCCTCCCTCTGCCACCCTTTTCTCTGACACAGTTACACACAATATAAAAAATATACACAAATCAAAGAGGAAATGGCATGTTAATACTTACTTACATGTCAGTTAACTCAAGTAAAGTAAAATGATACAGCTAGTTAACAGCATCAGTGCCCTCACCCATACCTACCTCTGTCAGTAGACGATAGAGGAGGCCAACAATAGTTTTTGATTTTCCTGTTCCAGGTGGTCCATGAATCAAGCAGATTTTGGCAACTGATGGTGAGTGTTTCACCATAGCATATGCAGTTTCTATTGCTTTCTTTTGGTCTTCATTGAAATCTCTTAAGTACGCAATCTATATAAAAAACACATTTTTGGGAATGAGTTGCTGTTTCTGTAGTGGAATTTGAAAGGAAGAGCATGAAAAAGACCTGTCCAAATTTCTTTCAATGCATGAGACAAAAGCTTTGTTTATGGTCAGACAAGACAAGGACACCAAAGTGACCTTTAATCTAAAAAGCACGTTCACTACTGGAAAGAAAGCTAATTACTTACTAATTACTAATTAGTGTCTGTAAGGCTTCAAGTACTTACAAATACAACTGTACTTTTATTTTTTATTCTTACAAAGATAATCACAATAAATTGCATTTACTAATCCACAACTTTTCTTCTATTTACTACTCTGTTTTTTTCCTTCTTTAGTCAATTTTCTCCTTAGTGAAAACATCCCAAGACTATTTATTTCCTAACACATGTGATACAGTGGAAAAAGCATGGCTGTCAGGGGAAGATCTGAGTCTAAGCTTCACTTGCACTTACAAGCTAGGCCACTACGCTCCTAACCCAAGCCTTGGCCTCTGTTACTCATTAAATCTAGGATTCCTTAAAAGGTGAGAACAGACTGAGATAATGCACATGAAAGCCATAGCATACAGCTCTAGAGTTTCAAAATAGTTAGTTTCCTTTTGCATTTCTCTGTTAACTTCCTAGAGTTTATACACAGCTTCACATGTTCAGTTGACAACTTCATCTTTGCATTTCCAACAATACCGGCCAATTCTCCATCAATCATTCAAATGTAAATTTAACACCACTAAACCTGAGACTTCTCACCTAATGCACATTAAGTAGGCTGCTGACCTAACATTTTAATGTTGCTCTTCCAGCAACCTTCGACTCTTATTGTACTGTACCTTTTCCTGAAGTGAGCTGACTTAACCTAAATTACATACTTTGCAATACTAAAGAAAACTAACACTAAACTGTTCACCGTGAACACATTTTTGTTGTAAACATATAGGAATACATAGCAGCTAAAAAATATGATGCTTTAACATCCTAACATGAAATTATCTAGTATCATACAATCATCACTCACAATTCTCTCAGATGTTGTAGTCAGTAAATCTTTTGTACAGAAGTCCACAGGGTTTGGATTCAGAACAGCTCTAGCCAGTTGGTTCCGACTACCCAACAGAGACATGGCTTTCAACTTCCTTTGTGTAGTTACCAGAGAACTGATTACAATACAATTCACAAGTTCGTTTAAATTGGCCGGAAAGTTCTCTTGAGTCTGGATGGAAAGGTAACACTCAGCTTTCCCATTACGCACTATCATCAAGAAAGAGAAAAAGCAACTTCAGTTATCACTGAATAATGCTGCCTAGTTTTAAAGGTCATGCAGAATTAGGTATTTTTAACATATTTTTGGATATTATTTACATAATTTACCCAGTAAATATTTATGGACTGCTTCCTGAACCCAGTAATGTTCTGTCCTCTGGAGGCTTGTTTTCTAGAAGAGGGAGGCAGATAACCAAATAAATATGTCAGGTGGTAGTTAAAGTGCTCTGAAGAAAGCAGACAAAGGGAGGAAGTGATGGGGATGGAGGCGGATGAGCTGGTCCGAGAAGGTCTTCCTGATGAAATATTTGAGCAGAGACTTGAAGTAAGGGAGTAAACAGTACTCAGCAGGGGGTAAACAGTACTACATGCAGAAAATAAGCAACTGCAAAGATCATAAGACAGAGATGTGCCAGGAATATTTTAGAAACAGGGAGAAGGCTAACATGGCTAGAAGGAAAAATAGGGAGAAGAACGCTCAGCGACTCAGAGTAAAACGGGGCTACATTTTATAGGGCTGTGCAGATCACAGTAATGACTCTGAACGCTATTCAGGATCAGGGTAGAAAACCATCGGGCACTCTGTGTAGGGAAATAACATGCTCTATCTCACAAACTAAAAGAACCGCTCTTACCTCAGAACAAAGAATAACTACAATGAGAAAAGTACAGAAACAAAAAGACCACTTACAAGGTTACTGTAGTAATTTAGGTAAAAGTTAATGACAGCTTGGACCAGGATGCACTAGTAGAGGTGGGAACTGGATTTGGGATATATTGCAAAGGAAAAGTCAATCAGATCTGCTGACAAATTAGAAGTGAGGTGTGAGAGAAAGTAAGGATCATGGGTAACTCCAAGGTTTTTGGCCTGAGTAACTGAAAGAAGTGAGGCCCCAATTAACAAGATGGGAAAGAATGAAGGAAGTGCAGATGTCAGGCAGAAAATCAAGTGTTAACTTTTGGACTAGTGGATTTGAAATGTCTAACACATTTCCAAATGGAGGTATCCAAGAGATGATTTTGATCTATGAGGAGTTCAGGGAATGAGACTGCCTTAGAACTATAAATTTGGCAAAGGTAATCATTTTCAAGAGCCAAAAGCACAGAGTAAGCCATCAATCCTCACTGCAACTCTTCTAAATGTATCCTATATTCTACAGAATTAAGCCCTGATCACACAAATAAACATGGTACACCTGTTATAATGCAGTACAATGTTGACACACTTTATTGCTATATTAAGATATCATGCAAAAAGGAGAAGGAATAATGAAATAATGTTCTTCTCTTCACACAACTAAGACTAAAAAAGTTGCAATTGCCAAAAAGGCAGTTTGGCATAAGAAAAACAATGTGGACTTTGCAGTCAACAAAAGCAGGCTTCAATTCTGGACTTACCAATTAACACTGATGACAGCCTTGAATAGGTTTACTTAACATCCCTGAACCATGATTTCCTAAGGAGCAAGGAATAATTTCTTTTACCTTTTGGGGCTTTGGGGAAGATTATAAATGTGCATAAGAAGGACAAGTCTCTGCTGGGCATGGTGGCTCACGCCTGTAATCCCAGCACTTTGGGAGGTTGATGGGGGTGAGGAGTTCGAGACCAGCCTAGTCAACATGGTGAAACCCCGTCTCCACTAAAAACACAAAAAATTAGCCGGGACTGGTGGCGGATGCCTATAATCCCAGCTACCTGGGAAGCTGAGGCAGGAGAATTGCTTGAACCCAAGAGGCGGAGAGTGCAATGAGCCGATACAGCACCACTGCACTCTAGCCTGGACAACAAGAGTGAAATTCCGACTCAAAAAAAAAAAAAAAAAGGGACAAGTCTCACTGCATACATCTGGTATTCGTTAAATTTAGGCTAATATTTTTGTTATTAAATTACCTAGGGAGAAACATACAACGGATGGAAGTGATGTAAGCAGATTCCTCAAGCTGCCTTACAGTGAGTTTTATGTTTGGTCATCTCATTAGTAATTGGCCACAAAACCAAGGATGAAATGTAATTTAACAAACAACAGATGGTCTGCAAATGGTCCATTTTATAGCAAACACAATGATGGATAAAGAAATGTAACAAAAGGATAGAACATTACAAAAATAAATACAAGGTCTTTTCCAGGTAAGTCTAGAAAAACTAGAAAAGAGACTCTGAATGGCCATGTAATCAACATAGCAAAAACATGTTCGGTAAATGTCTATCAAATACACTTGATATACACAATTGAGAAGTAGATTATTAGATGAGACCGTATCTGACATTTCCTGTCAATGCCTCATTATTTACTTACTGACTGAAGTGCGGCGAAATTTATGAACATAACCAGAATGATATTCATGGAGATCTTGTATGTCATTTCTCTCTGTATCTTTCTTCTCTTCATTTATTCTCTCAGGAGCTAAAAACACCAAATCGTTTTCCTTTGGATAAAGCTGTTTAGCCAGTTCACATTCTTCCAGATAAACTATGAAACAAGAAGAAGTCGGAATTCATATAACTCTAATAGAATTATTTTAAATAAGATTAACTTAAAAGAAATTAAATCCTTGTATTAACTTCAAAAATACACAGCACTAAAGGACTCTGCATATACTTTAAAATGGTAATCTAATCAAATCAAAAACTTCAAATATTAAAAATATCAATTATAGAATATAGTTTTCTTCAAAACTGCTATAAGGCCAAAATAGACAAAACTATAATATTGAAAAGTAGCTAATAAATTTTCTTTCCTTTAGGTTTATTCTGTTTTTTTTTTTTTTTTTTTTTTTTTTTTTTGTGATGGAGTCTCGCTGTGTCGCCCAGGCTGGAGTGCAGTGGCGCGATCTCGGCTCACTGCAAGCTCCGCCTCCCAGGTTCTCGCCATTCTCCTGCCTCAGCCTCCCAAATAGCTGGGACTACAGGCGCCCGCCACCACACCCGGCTAATTTTTTTGTATTTTTAGTAGAGACGGGGTTTCACTGTGTTAGCCAGGATGGTCTCAATCTCCTGACCTCATGATCCGCCCGCCTCAGCCTCCCAAAGTGCTGGGATTACAGGGATGAGCCACTGTGCCCGGCCTATTCTGGTTTTTAACTAAATTTCTCTCATTTGTTTCCAACTTTCAAAACCCCGGAAGAAAATTCGGAAACAGATCCAAGTAATGATCTTGGATAACCGCATAATGATGTTGTGGTCAGTGATGGACCGGATATATACAACAGTGGTCCCATAAGATTATAATATATTTTTACTGTATCTTTTCTATGTTTAGATACACAAATACTTCCCCATGTTACAATTACCTACAGTATTCAATACGGTAACATGCTGTACAGGTTGGCAGACTAGGTGTGTGGTAGGCTACACCGCCTAGGTTCCTCTAAGTACACTCTTACTTCTCATGATGTTGGCATGATGCTGAAATCGCCTGACACATTTCTGAGAATGTATCCCCATCATTAAGTGACATGTGACTGTACATACAAGAATTTTGCAACTTCTACGCATTTCGAACAAGTGGGGAAAGACAGTTGTAAACTACATGGGACTAGGAAAACAGAGAAAGCACTGGAATAAAGTTCAGTACCAACTGCCGAATCTAGCCCTATACTCTGAAAAATACAAACCACTGCTGAGAGAAACTGAAGACAGCCTGAACAAATGAAGAAATGTACTAAGTTCAAGGCCTAAGACTTAATATTGTTAAAATGTCAGCTGTCCCCAAATTAATCTTTAGAGTCAAAGCAATCCTAGTAAAAATACCAGCAGGTGGCCGCCAGGCATGGTGGCTCACGCCTGTAATCCCAGCACTCTGGGAGGCCAAGGCAGGTGGATCATGAGGTCAGGAGATCGAGAACATCCTGGCCAACACGGGGAAACCCCGTCTCTACTAAAAATACAAAAAATTAGCTGGGCATGGTGGCAGGCACCTGTAGTCCCAGCTACTCAGGAGGCCGAGGCAGGAGAATGACGTGAACCCAGGAGGCGGAGCTTGCAGTGAGCCGAGATCGCACCACTGCACTCCAGCCTGGGTGACAGAGCAAGAAGCCATCTCAAAAAAAAAAAAAAAAAAGGCCAGGTGTGGTGGCTCACGCCTGTAATCCCAGCACTTTGGGAGGCCGAAGCGGGCGAATCACCTGAGGTCAGGTGTTTGAGACCAGCCTGGCCACCAACATGGTGAAACCCCATCTCTACTAAAAATACAAAAATTAGCCAGGCGTTGTGGCAGGCGCCTGTAATCCCAGCTACTTGGGAGGCTGAGGCAGGAGAATCGCTTGAACCTGGGAGGTGGAGATTGCTGTAAGCCAAGATCGCGCCATTGCACTCTAGCCTGGGCAACAAGAGTGAGACTTTGTCTCAAAAAAAAAAAAAAAAAGCAAAAAAAAAAAAACCAGCAGGCATTTTTATAAATGTTGACAAGTTGATTCTAAAACTGATGACAATAAAAAGAAACTTTTTACAAAGAACAAAACTGAAAGGCTGAAACTATCCAATTTCAGTATTTTTTATAAAACAACAATAAGAGACTGTGGTATTGGTGGAAGGCAGCTATACAGATAAAGAAAACAGTGTCTAAAAGCAGACCTGCAATCAAGATCAACCGATATTCTGACAAATATGCCAAGTTATTGAATGGCAAGGTTATTCAATGAGAAAGGCTACATTTTTTTAACAAGTAACACTAAAACTGAGCACCTATTTTTACATTGTTTCTGATTTATTTTTTTAGAGACTGGGTCTTGTTCTATCTCCCAGACTGGAGTGCAGTGGTATGATCACAGCTCACTGCAGCCTTGAACACTTGGGCTCAAGAAATCCTCCTGCCTCAGCCTCCCATGTCACTGGGAATATAGGTGTGTGCCACCATGCTCAGCTAATTTTTTTTTTACTTTTCTGTAGAGACAGGGTCTTGCTATGTTGCCCAGACTGCTCTCAAACTCCTGGCCTGAAGTGATCTTCCTGTTTTGGCCTCCTAAAGTGCTGAGATTACAAGTATGAACCACTGCGTCTGACTTCTACCTTTAAAAAAGCAAAAAAAAAAAACCAAAAAAACCCTTAATCCTTACATATGTCATATATAAAAATAAAACTGAAATGGTCATCAACATAAACACAAAAATTAAACCATAAAATTTAGAAAAAAAAAAATAGGAGAAAACTGTGACCGTGGGCTAGGTAAATGCTTCTTAGGATACAAAAAGCATGAACCATGAAAGAAAAAAACTGATAAACGGGATGCCATCAAAATCAAAACTTTTGCTCTTCAAAAGATACTGTTAGGAAAATTAAAAGGCATTCCACAGATTAGGAATAAATATTTTCAATATATAAATATAATAAATAACTTGTCTCCAGAATATATAAAGAACTGAAAAATAAGTAAAAATAAGAGGACAAACAATCCAACTAAAAATGGAAGATACATGAAGGGGATATGAACATTGCCAGTAAGTCTGTGAAAAGATGCTCAACATTGTTAGCCATTCTAGAAAAGTAAATTAAAACCACAATGACATACTACTACACACCCGTTTGAATCACCAAAATTAAAAACACCACATGGGTGCAGTAGCTCACGTCTGTAATCCCAGCACTTTGGGAGGCCAAGGCGGGTGGTTCACCTGAGATCAGAAGTTCGAGACCAGCCTACCCAACATGGTGAAACCCTGTTTCTACTAAAAATACAAAAATTAGCCGGGCATGGTGGGGCGCCTGTAACCCCAGCTACTTGGGAGGCTGAGGCAGGAGAATCGCTTGAACCCGGGAGGCGGAGGTTGCAGCCACTGCACTCCAGCCTGGGGCGACAGAGCAAGACTCCGTCTCAAAAAAAGAGAGCTCAGGAGCCTCAGCCAGCTCCAAATCTACCAGGAGAAGGGTAAGACGAGCTCAAGTGTGAAAACACTAAAGCAGCATCCTGACAAAAATCAGAATACAGCATACAGCACGGGGTATTAATGGTCCATGGGGTTTGAACTGGCAGTACTTGAAACTCAAAGCTTCTGAGGGACAAGAGAAGAAGGGAGAAGTACCCTTTTATAACTGCATACTGTAGGTAGAACCAAAAGGGGAGAAAATTTAGGGTCCTGCAAGACCCTCAAAAGTGGAACAAACTCTGGACTTCACTACACTTGCAGAAAAGGGTGTCACTGAACTTGTAATTGTGTAAACCATCTCATTACCTCAGAAATAGAAATAAAATTAATAAATCCATATGTAAAGATTACAAAAAAGAAAATGGAGATCCAACATACTAACGAAAATTCTCAGCCTGGGAGTTTGAGGCTGCAGTGAGCTGGGATTACGCCACTGAACGTCAGCCTGGGCGACAGAACAAGACCCTGTTTCAAAAAAAAAAAAAAAAGAAAGAAAGAAAAGAAAAAGAAAATTCTCCCCAAAACCACAACCGGGAAGGAAAAGGATACTGAATTAGGCTGGGCGCAGTGGCTCACGCCTGTAATTTAGGTACTTTGTGGGGCCAAGGCAGGAGGATCACCTGAGGTCAGGAGTTCAAGACCAGCCTAGCCAAAATGGCAAATCCCCATCTCGACTAAAAATACAAACATTAGCCAGGCATGGTGGCACGTGCCATAATCCCAGCTGCTTGGGAGGCTGAGGCAGGAGAATCGCTTGAAGCTAGGAGGCGGGATGCAGTGAGCTGAGATCACACCACTGCACTTCAGCCTGGGTAACACAGTGAGACTCCATCTCAAAAAAAAAGAAAAAAAGAATACTGAATTAAACATATTAGCTACTTATTTGGGGATATAAAAAACTATTTTGGGCCGGGCGCGGTGGCTCACGCCTCGCCTGTAATCCCAGCACTTTGGGAGGCCGAGGCGGGCAGATCACGAGGTTAGGAGATCGAGACCATCCTGGCTAACATGGTGAAACCCCGCCATTACTGAAAATACAAAAAATTAGCCGGGCATGGTGGCAGGCGCCTGTAGTCCCAGCAACTCGAGAGGCTGAGGCAGGAGAATGGCGTGAACCCGGGAGGTGGAGCTTGCAGTGAGCTGAGATTGTGCCACTGCACTCCAGCCTGGGTGACAGAGCAAGACTCCGTCTCAAAAAAAAAAAAAAAAAAAAAACTATTTCGAACAAAAACCTCAAAAATGAAAAGAAATAAAAAGAAAAAAAATTTTTTTTTAAAAAGGACAAGAAACTGGATATTTACTCATTACAAATGAAAAAATAGTAACTTCACACTGGAGAAACATGAGACGCCACCTTAACAAAGCGATGGAAGTTAGTATCACCAGCAATGAGATTTATCAACGTCATGTACCTCCCGATCTGACAGACTGAGAAGAGCACAAACTACTTCTATGTTTTTCTTGCCAAAAATGCAAAACCTGAATTTGACTCACAAGGAAATATCAGAAAAACCAAAATGGAGGGACATTCTGCAAAGTAACTGGACAGCACTCTTTAAAAACATTTAGGCCATGAAAGACAAAGAGAGAATGAGGACCTAAGTGTCCTAGACTGAAGGAAACTAAGAAGACATCACAACTGAATGGGATTTGTGATTCTAGATTGGACCCTGGAGCAGAAAACAGACATTCATGGGACAAGTGGTATAATATGAATAAGGTCTAATTAGCTCTTAGTTTATACCAACATAAAACCCTGGTTTTGATCATTGTTCTGTCTTTACGTTAAGATGTTAACATTTGAGGAAACTTGGTGAAGGTTATAGGAACTCTACTAATTTTGCAATTTTTTTGAAAAATCTGCAATTATTTCAAAATAAAAAATTAATTCCTCCAAAGCAAATCCAACCCCATAGGATTCTTCATCTCCTTACTCCATCCCATGCAACTCCCTTCTCCCGTAACGAGGGAACCCTGCCTCCTAACACCAGCTTTCTTATACATTAGCTCTATTTTACAATACACAAAATCATCTAAGAACTACTAATACTAAGCCAGTTCTACTACTGACAACAAATCTCACAAATTTTGGCTGTTTTTGTCACCCAGGATGGAGTGCAATGGCGCAATCTCGGTTCACTGCAACCTCTGCCTCTTGCGTTCAAGCAATTCTCCTGCATCAGCCTCCCTAATAGCTGGGATTACAGATGTGCACCACCACACCCGGCTAATTTTGTATTTTTAGTAGAGACGAGGTTTCACCATGCTGGCCAGGATGGTCTCGAACTCCCGACCTCAGGTGATCCACCAGCCTTGGCCTCCCAAAGTGCTGGGATTGCAGGTGTGAGCCACTGTGCCCAGCCGAGTCTACTATTTCTAAAAGTACTTATATCATTTTTTTCTCTGTGGGTTATACATATGACCAATTTAAAATATAATTAGGTTCACCTACTTCAATTGTATTTCTTTTTAAGGCTTGCTTTTTAAAATTCATCTTTGTTGATTTAATTGTTCAAGTCATATATATGTAAAAAGTATACTCTAGTTCTATCAGTTTTATTTATTTATTTATTTAGAGACAGGGTCTTGTTATGTTGCCTGGGCTAAAGTGCAGTGACCATTCACATATGTGATCATAACACAGTATAGCCTCAAACTCCTGGGCTCAAGTGATCTTGCCTCAGCCTACCACGCAGCAGGGACTACAGAGGCACAGGCCACTGTGCCCAGCTCTTTATCTATTTTATTAGGTATATGCATTCAGAATTGTCATATCTTCTGTTGAACCAAAATACTCCCTTTTTATCTCAAATGCTGCTTTCTGAGCTGGGCATGGTGGCTCACGCCTGTAATCCCAGCACTTTGGGAGGCCGAGGCAGGCGGGTCACCTGAGGTCAGAAGTTCAAGACCAGCCTGGCCAACATGGCAAAACCCAGTCTCTACTAAAAATACAAAAATTAGCTGGGTGTGGTGGTGAGCACCTGTAATCCCAGCTACTGAGGAGGCTGAGGCAGAATTGCTTGAACTCGGGAAACAGAAGTTGCAGTGAGCCAAGATCAGCTACTGCACTCCAGCCTGGGCGACAGAGCAAGACTCTGTCTCAAAAAAAAAAATAATAATAATAACAACAATAATAATGCTTTCTGCCTTAATGTCTATTTAGTTTGATATTAACAGAGCTAAATAAGTTTTTTTTTAATTTGGATATGCATGGTTATCTTTTACTTACAATCTTTATGTATCCTTATATTTAGATGTATTACCCACTAACAGCATATAGCATGCCCAGATTGGTGTTGAAATACCGCTTTCAACTAAAATATAGCAAGGCTCCTTAGAAAACTGTAAGTTCAGTTATGGGATAAAAACAATATATATGATGAACTTGGAACATCTTGTCATAGCACATAGCCTCAGAGCCAACTAGAAGGAGCTGACTGAAATGGACTGAAATACACGCATACCAATCCATGCACTCACAGTTCTTTTTTAAGCTTACCAGTCACCACTGGCACTTACTAGTGAATTTTTTTTTTTTTTTTTTTTGAGATGGAGTCTTGCTCTGTCTCCCAGGCTGGAGTGCAGTGGCACGATCTCGGCTCACTGTAACCTCTGCCTCCAGGGTTCAAGCGATTCTCCTGCCCCGGCCTCCCTAGTAGCTGGGACTACAGGTATGCACCACCATGCCCAGCTGATTTTTGTATTTGTAGTAGAGACGGGGTTTTGCCATGTTGGCCAGGCTGGTCTCGAACTCCTGACCTCAGGTGATCTGCCCCTCGGCCTCCCAAAGTGCTGGGATTACAGACGTGAGCCACCGCACCCGGACTACTAGTGAATTAAACTCGTTATTCTGAAAACTGGTCAAGCCGCAAGTATTTATACTGCCTTTCCTTTATAAACTATACTACTGAGTAACCAAATAGTAGTAGAGAATTTTCTCTCTAGAGAAGTATTCCAGCTAACATAAAATGATTTAAGTAGCACCATTTTGCTCCCTTTAATGAATTAGTGACTAAGTACAAGCAGCTGTGATTATCAGAAAAAGAAACCAGATACCACGTACCTGCTGCTGCTGATGGAACATACCACCAACTATAAAATAGTTTTGCCAAAAACAAGTAACAAAAATTTACCTGAATTGGATCAATCCTCTAGTTCCAGGTATCAATATATAGGAAACACACAGAGGACAGAGACACATTCTAAACACCACCAAGGGGATGCAATATCAGCAAAATCCAGACCATGATTAACTCTATAAAACTAATTCAATTTTTTCAACAAAAAAATTGCAAGGGAAGAAAATGAGAGAATTCTAGTTTAAAAAGACCTATCAACCAATGCCATTGGGTGGACTACTTTGGATCTTAAGCTGAAAAAAAAGTGTTATGAGATAATTGAAAATTTGAACACTGACTGATATGAAGGGATTATTGGTAACTTTTTAGGTATGACTTATTTTTAAGCTCTTATTTTTTAGAGATAGTCACTAACATAGTTACAGATGACAAACTAACCGAAGATGACATGCAAAACCTCTCCACAGAAAACTATAAAACACTGAGAAAAATTTAACCTAAATAACTGAAGATATATACCTTATTCATCAATTAGAAAGTATTAAAAGTTGTCAATTCTTCCCAAATTTCCACTTCTTTTCCTCTAAAATTTATATGGAAATGCAAAGGGCCAAGAATAGCCAAAGCACTAAAAAAGTACAGCAAGGTAGGAGGGGGTGAGGCGCCGTGGCTCACACCAGCACTTTGGGAGGCCAAGACGGGCAGATAACTTGAGGCCAGGAGCTTCAGACCAGCCTGGCCAATATGGTGAAACCCCGTCTCTACTAAAAACACAAAAATTTGCCAGGCATAGTGGTGCACACCTGTAGTCCTAGCTACTCGGGAGGCTGAGGCAGGAGAATTGCTTGAACCCGGGAAGCAGAGGTTGCAGTGAGCCAGGATCACGCCACTGCACTCCAGTCTGGGCGACAGAGCAAGATTCCATCTCAAAAAACAGAACAAACAAAACAAAACAAGGTAGGAGGACTTGCTCTATGAGTTATTAAAACTTCTTATAAAGCTAGATTAAGTAAACAATGTGATATGAGCCCAAGGGTAGGCAAATGATCTCAAGAAGAACAGACTGATGCCCAGACATTAAGTGGACTCCAGACGCATGACAAACATAGCAGTGCAGTGAAGCACAAATGGTCTTTCAATAAATAGTACTGGGATAATCAGACCTCTACTTGGGGAAAAAAAAAAAAAATGGAACCCAACCCACATGCCTCAGTCAGAAACAAAACAAGAAAACTTCTAGAAAAGGGGTTCCCAAATTTCCTCTGTAAAGGGCCAGATAGGCTTGTGGGGCCACACATAATGCCTGTTACATACTCTTTTTTATAGAGCTTTAAAAACGTAAAAACCAGCTGGGCGAGGTGGTTCACACCTCTAATCCCAGCACTTCAGAAGGCTGATGACGCAGGAGGATCACTTGAGACCAGGAGTTTGAGATCAGCCTGGGCAACAGGACAAGACCCCATCTCTACATTTAAGAAAGAAAAAAAAAAAAAAAAAAAAGGAACATAAAAAATGTACCCTAGGGCAATACAAAATCAATACATGGGGTAGGTGGATCTGCGAGCTGTAGTTTGCTAACCTTTGTTCTAGAAGGTAAGAGAGATCCTGATCCATGGGTGATGGGGGTGGGGGCAAAGGAAGGCAAGAGAATGTAATTTGCAACCTGTAGCAGAGAAAGATTTCTTACTCTTCATTTAAGAAACGGGACACAGAGCACTGACAATAAAAGACTGATGTATTTACTATGTTCAAATAAGCAATTCTCAATAAGAATGAAAAAGAAATTTTTAAGACATCACTAAAAAGAGTCAGAATGTAAGTCAAAGTGAGGAAATGACTTCTACCCAGATTATATAAAGAACTCCTACAAATCAACTGAAAAAAAGACAACAGAAAATGACCAAAAGCCTTGAACAGGCACTTTCCAAAAGAGGTTACTGATACAGCTACTAAATACGTGAAAAGATGCTCAATCTCCCTAATGAGGACATTACAAAAGCCCACAAAACACCATCAATACACACAGCCCAACAGCTAAAAATCTCAAAACAATCTATACAAATGTGTTGCTGAAGACACAGAAAAATGCAACTTCTCATATACTACTGCTGGTGGAATATAATTTTGTACAATAGGCTTGGCATTATTTACTGAAGTTGAACTTATACACACCCTAATATTCCACAATCTACTTCTGGATATAAACTGAACAAAAATGCATTCAGAAGAACACTAAGAGATACATGGGTGATCATAGTAGCATTATTCATAACATGCTGTGCAGAAAAGAGTTCACATAGCAGGCATGCTATCCTTCAAAAGACCTGCTTGCGAGGCTGCCCCTTGGCTGGTATCTAGGAACTTAGATTTTAGGACAGTTCTCATCATTCCCTAATAAAAATGGCTCACTGTTACTAAACCATGTGTGAAAATGATAAGTTCCCGCCAAACATCTGCTTTCTTTCTGCTTTGTGGCTATTGCATCTCAATGTACAGCTGACAATTGAACGTGAGTTTGAAGTGCACAGGTCCACTAATTCATAGATTTTCCTCCATCTCTGCCACTCCTGAGAGAGCAAGACAAATCCCTCCTCCTCTTCATCTATCTACTGAGCGTGACGATGATAAAGATGTAGACCTTTATGATGATCCATTTCACTTAATGAATAAATATATCTTCTCTTCCTTATGATTTTAGTTTCTTTTCTTTAGCTTTATTGTAAGAATACAGTACATAATACATATAACATATAATTGTTGTTGTTGTTTTTTGTTTTTTTTTGTTTTTGAGACAGTCTCTGTGCCAGGCTGGAGTGCAGTGGCGCTATTTCGGCTCACTGCAAACTCCACCTCCCTGGTTCAAGTGATTCTCCTGCCTCAGCCTCCCAAGTAGCAGGGACTACAGGCACCCGCCACCATGCCTGGCTAATGTTTGCATTTTTAGTAGAAACGGGGTTTCACCATGTTGGCCAGGATGGTCTCGATCTCTTGACCTGGTGATCCGCCCGCCTCGGCCTCCCAAAGTGCTGGGATTACAGGCGTGAGCCACCACACCCAGCCTCATTTTTTTTTTTAAGCACATCTACAGAGGAGGATGGATGGGGGTTGGGGGTAAAAAGAGGACTTATTCATTTTATTTTAAAGAGTTCTGAATGTTTGGTGTATTTATAACTAGTATATAAAAGTGGTATGTGGTTCAGATCAATCATGAAATGAAAAGACAGATGCCAGGAAGATTTACTCAGAATCTGTAAAGACTATTATGCAACACCCCCACCAAATCCCTCCACTCACCCTCTCTCCCATTCCCAGCCCCCACTGACAATTCAGCCTCTACTATTCTAACTACAGAGTGGGGAAAAAAATCATAAATTTTACATTCATAATTGTTCCAGTAACTATCCTCATTAAGACTTTAAGCATATTCTAAGAAGTCACAAATTTAGCTTAGAAAATTTGTGTCCCCCTAAATTCAAATAATGCTATCTCCTCTTAATTAGAAATCTCCAATTATTATATCATATATTCCAAGTTGCATAAGAAAAAACTTACCTGCAAACTCCCAGTATTTTATATAATCGGCAGGAAATTTTCGTACTTGCAACTGATAGAAATTCTCTCTATTTGGAGAGTTGAGCCATTCCTGTGCCACCTATACAAAGCACAAAAGCAAATTAAGAAAGCAACATTCTGGAAAGTGATGCTAAATAGTAACATTTTCCAAAGTTAAGCAACAGTAAAATCCAGAACCTAGAATCTAGGTGACAGAAACTAAAAATTGATTCGCGGCAGGTTAATACAATTATCTGGAACTGTCCTGTCCAATTCAGTAGCCACTAGCTACATCTGGTTATTTACATTTAATAAAAATGTTAAAAAATAAAAATTCTGTTCTTCAAACTAGTCACACTTGCAGTGCTCAACAGCCACCTGTGGCTGCTCCGCTGTGGGCAGATGTGGAGCATTTCCAGCAGTGCCTAACATACTGCTGGACAGCTCCGGTAGAATGCTACTTCCCAACCAGATCAGCTAGCTCACAAGTCCAAAAGGACCTAGATTTGTTGCAGACCTTAGGGATTTCTCACCAACATGTCATCCTGCCAGTTTATAAAATGCTCTATACCCATCTCCCAGTCTGTCAAAGCTCCAAACTCAGAAGTACCCTCAAGGATCTTCTGAGAAATAAGACTATTCCCAATCCCAAATTTAGGAAGACTACTAGTATAAAAAAGTCATATTAGCTTTCACTTTTTAAAAAACTAACAAATATATTACCTTTTGGGCCCTAAGGAGGGTTTTGTCTAAATGTAACCGTTAGTCATTAAGTATTTAAATCAACAAATAGTCTTTCAGTTCCTCTGAAGAAACTTATCATCAAAGACTATTGGTGTTGAACTGCTTCTGCACTGGTTAACCAACCAAGACTCCACAAGGGTTATGCTATGGACAGGGGAACAAAACAATACTGAATCCGTGTTATCTGCTAGTAAGGTCAGACTCTGGACCATGATAGTCATGATCAGTTTGTATCACCCAGAATACCCTACAGTAAGGCAACTCCATAGACTCATCATCAAAAGTGCATTTTATGTTCACAGCATTATTTACAATCACCAAAATCTGGAAACAACCCAAATGTCCATCAGTTGGTGAATGCATAAACAAATGTAATATATCCATACAACAGAATCTCATTTGGCAATAAAAAGCCATGGCCCATTAATACATGCTACAACAAGGATGGGCCTCAAAAAGATTACATGAAGTGAAAGGAGCCAGATTCAAGAGACCACATATGGACACCTCTATATAGATGGCATTTCCAGAAGAGGCAGATTTATAGACAGACGAGAGATTAGTGTTTGCCTGGGGCTAGTGGTAGGAATGAAGAATGACTACCAATGGGCAGAAGGGATTGTTTTAGGTCAACAGAAATGTTCTAAAACTGGGTTGTGGTGATGGCTATACAACTATAAATTTACTTAAAAAAACCATTCAATTATACACCTTAAAAGGGTGTATTTTATGGTATAGTATACCTTAATAAAGCTGTTAAAATGCATCTTAGTGTGTACAACAAAGATAAAAAAAATGGATCAATAAAATTTTATCACAAGAGATTTACCTGAGAGTACCTAGAAGATCCTAGATAGTTCCCATCTTGGAAAAAGGAGGGCAGATACTTTTAGTTTGAAATTATTTGGGCCTAATATTAACTTCTACAGCAACCCCAGGAGCCAGAGATTAAGTGGATCTCTTATAGTCAAGCTACAATGACCGATTAATGATAGCTGAAATTCTGGAGCTATCAAAGAGAAACTTAGCTAGGTAAAAAGTCCTAATTAATATATACTCAATATACTACATAATTCACAGGTTTGTGTATTTGATGCAGTTACAGGTTTATCTGTTTCATAACTCATGTGGCCTTGGGAAATTAAGAAATCATAAATTGCATGAGCTAGTAGTTTCACACTAAATGAAATAACTTCAAAGTACAAACAAGTGTATGTTTGCGGCCCATCAGAGCATTATCAAAGTTAAAAGTAATCAACCAGGTTCAGAGGATGAAAAATCATGCAGATGGTTAGAAACATACTCCTTTCAAAAGGTGTCAGCTGCTGTAAAAAATAAAAAGAAAACAAGCTCCCTGAACATAAGAACATTTAGAATACACTGAACAGAGATGAATATACAATGTGGCCTTCCAAGTTTTTTGTTTTTTTTGTTTGTTTGTTTGTTTTTTGAGATGGAGTTTCAGTCCTGTTGCTCTGGCTGGAGTGCAATGGCACGATTTCCGCTCACTGCAACCTCCGCCTCGTGGGTTCAAGTGATTCTCCCGCCTCCGCCTCCCATTAGCTGGGAATACAGGCATGCGCCACTATGCCCGGCTTACTTTTTTTTTTATTTTTTTTGGAGACAGAGTTTCCGTCTTGTTGCCCAGGCGGGAGTGCAATGGCGCCATCTCGGCTCACCACAACCTCCACCACCCAGGTTCAAGTGATTCTCCTGCCTCAGACTCCCAAGTAGCTGCGATTACAGGCGCCCACCACCACGCCTGGCTAATTTTGTATTTTTAGTAGAGACAGGGTTTCTCCATGGTCAGGCTGGTCTTGAACTCCTGACCTCAGGTGATCCACCTGCCTCAGCCTCCCAAAGTGCTGGGATTACAGGCATGAGCCACCGTGCCCGGCCCACATTTTGTATTTTTAGTAGAGACAGGGTTTCACCATGTTGGCCAGCTGGTCTCAAACTCCTGACCTGAGGTGATCGACCCACCTCGGCCTCCCAAAGTGCTGGGATTACAGACGTGAGCCACCAAGCCCGGCTAGCTTTCCAAGTATTAAAGGTCAGTGGTAATAATGTAACAATCTCATAAAGCACTATCACTTCAAAGCAGCAAACTTTGTTCCTTTTCTTCCCACTCCAGACAGGAACGACAGATATCCAGTTAGGCCTCATCTTCAAAGGAGGTCTGAGTTCTCTTTTTTCCCAGTAACTAAGAATAGATTATTCTACAAAACTGGAGGTTCCTAATAATTTAGTAATTTAACATTTTTCAGATCAAATAGTTTAATATTATGTTTTGATAAAAATACTTCCACATAGACTAAATACACTGTTTGGTTATAATGAGGTTTCTTTTTTTTTTGTGACCCCAAGAAAATTCTCTTTAAAAAAATTATTACTATTATTATTATTTTATTGCGTTTTTCTTTTTTTTGGAGACAGGGTCTTGCTCTGCCGCCCAGGCTGGAGTACAGTGGCACGATCTCAGCTCACTGCAACCGCCACCTCCTGGGTTCAAGCAATTCTCCTGCCTCAGCCTCCTGAGTAGCTGGGATTACAAGCACGTGCCACCACGCCCGGCTAATTTTTGTATTTTTAGTAGAGACAGGGTTTCACCAAAGTTGGCCAGGCTGGTCTCAAACTCCTGACCTCAAGTGATGATCCGCCTACTGTGGCCTTCCCAAGTGTTGGGATTACAGGCGTAAGCCAGTGTGCCTGGCCAAAAAATTACATTATTAAAACAACAGCTGTTTCACTGGGGAAAAGAAGTTCCTGCAGCACTGGCTCCCAATAACCAAGACTGTCCTTGACTTACGTAAGACAGCCAAACACAAACCCCAAACAGACAAAGCAACTGACATTCATCTCCATGTCCTGTCCCCTTTTCAATACAAAAGTCTAAGGCAAACTCACTGATTTCTGTCCTGGAGCCCTCTTCCTTTGAGGACTTAAACTCCTAGAGTTATCCATTTTCTTGCATCAATTTCTTCCTGCCCATTGCTCATTCCCATCAGCATACACACTGAATTCGCTCTAAGAACACTCTGCCACCAATAAACAAAACACTTCCTTGTCTCCAAATGACCATTCAGCTTAGTGCCCCCTTTTTCCTGCTCCCAATCAATATGTATGTTTTCAAAAACACTCCTTCCACTCACTTCTTTGTACATCTGGTTTCCAACTTAACCAGTGCTGCACAAAAATTGCCCACCCATCAAACTCAATGATGACCTCCTTGCTGTTACTCTCCCTTACCCATCTCAGGTAGAGCTAATCCAAATCTCCGGTTCGTGATGCACGGTCAGGAGTCTATGCAAGGCCCTCATCATTTGATTTCTCCTTCATCCCTGATTCCACTTCCATGACAACCTCCACCCTAGGTATCCACTACAGCTGTGTTAGTATAACCGAAAAATCCAGAAGGGGTGTGTGTGAGAGATTTAGACAAATGGTAATCTACCATAAACTAGGTGTTTTGTTTTTTCAACCAACTTTTAAGTCTTCTGGGACTGACTCACATAGTACTCTTTAGTATGTAAGGGCTTCATTTTACTCATCCATCCTTTTAACCAGCTCCAACTCTATATCCTATAAATGACATCCTAAGACATAGAACCCTCATAGACAGGCATGTATATGTTCTTCTGACGAGGCTACGCAGGAATAAGACTGCTAGATCATAAAGGATCACAAACTTTTGTTCACCTGTTATTTTAACTTCCTTTCCTCCTTTCAGTAACACTTCATATACTTATTACCACACCAAGTTTCCTGCAAATTATTTGTTGTCCATCTTCTACTGATTTCCCTGTTTTTTGCTGTCGATTTACAAAAGTGCTTTGTGGGTTTTAGCTACTAATCTCTTGCCAGTTTAGGAATGTTTTAAAACTCTCTTCTTCACATCTGTTAACTCCAAATATAGAGTCCTTCACTAAAAAGACATTAACTTTGACAGAATAAAATCCATTAATATTCATTAATCCATTAATGTGGCTAATGCTTTTTACATTTTTATGATTACCTTCATCACCTAAACTGACGTTTTGATATTTTCTTCGTTTAGTTTTACTTTCCAAACATATGTGATTTAACCAAAGTTTATGTGCTATAAAGTACGAATCTTAGCCTAATTTGCTTTTTCCCCAATGAAGTAGGCCAGTTTCCTCTAACGATCCATCCTTTCCCCACTGATTTGTGATGTCCTATTTATCTCGTTTTATCTAAGATTGCCACATATGCAAGAAGGAGTTCCTTCTTAGGAGCCAAAGGGTCTCCCACTGTTTCTCCGGGTATCTGCCTGCCCCGTGCCACTCTCATATGTGTCTATTACTATGGCTTTGAAACAGCTTCATAGCAGATAAAGCAACTATCATTCCCCCCATGCCCTAGTTATGCTGTTCTTTTCAAAGTGACTTTATTATAATAGATTTTGCTTTTCCTTACAAATTTTAAAGTAAGTCTATCAATCACCTCAAAACAATCCTGCTGGGATTTTAACTTGAACTACATCAAATTTATAAATGAATTCAGAAAGAAGTCACATCTTTACAATGTGAAGCTATCACATCCATGAACATAGCGCTCTCCATTTTGAACAAAAGACTAAACGTCTTCCTTTATCACCTTTAAAATAGTTTTAAAGTGTTTTCCATAAATGTCTCATGCATTCATCATTAGACTAATTACTAACAGGTGTGCAGTTCCAGTTACCGTGCTATCTTCTTTCATATTTTCTAACTGGCTATTGCTGCTACAGAGGGACACTACGTATTTTTTTGCACATCCATCTTGTGCCCAAATATGGATGCTACTGGGGTTTCTGTGTAGGTCATCTGCAAATGATCAGAATCGTGCCTCTTCCAATTATTCATTGCTCCATTTTTGTCATTTTAATGAACTGTATCACTGAGTATCTGTAGCAGCTGTCATCTACAACTGTTCCATCAATTGTTGCTTCGTACATTTTGAAATTATTATATACATACATGTTCACAATCAATTATATACGCTTGGGTAACTGTTCCTTTCACTGATACCTACTGTCTTTGCCCCTCTGAATTGTTCTCATGTTAAAGTAAATGTTGATTGTAAAAGTGCAACTCCAGCTTTCTTTGGTTCCTGTTTGCCGTATCATTTTCCTTTTTTTTTTTTTTTTTTTTTTAAGGGACAGGGTCTCACTTTGTTGTCCAGGCTGGTCTCAAGCTCCCAGGCTCAAACGATCCTCTGGCCTCTGCCTCCCAAAATGCTGGTATTACAGGCATGAGCCACTGTACCTGGCCATCTTTTTCCATTCTTTCATCTTAAACCTTTCTAGCTTTTTTTTATTTCTGGCAGGTAACACTGTTCCTGGAACTTATGATTTTAAATACATTCTAAAGGTCTCAATATAACTGCTTATGTATACACTTATTCAGTTATATTCCCTTGGCATTAAAAGCCCTCTCAATCTCAACTCTCAACTCCTTCTCTATTTCTAAGAAAATCTTGGTCTTAATTTATCCCTTTTTTCTGAGATCCTTATTACACATATATTAACACTTCTCTATCCACTTCATTGCTTTTTCTTTTCTATTTTCTGCTTCTATCCTTTCGTGATAACTTGTGGGAGATCTGAGTGGACATTCTGGCTTGCCTACACGTTCTTCAGTTGTATCCACGTACTATCCACTCCATTTACTGAGTTCTCTAATGATTGTGTCCTCTATCCCCAACTAGCTCCTGTTTGTTGTTCTTTATGGTTTCTCCTTCTTGCTTCATGTTTCTAGCATGCTCTATTTTTTCGAGAATATTTAATATGCTTATAGCTAAATTTTATTCTGACTATTCCCATAATTTTGCTTTACCTGCTCCATGTTGTTCGGTTTGTTACTTTTCTCTTATAGTGACTACACTCCAGACAGGAAATGCAGATGTTCCCCTCTGAATTCATACTCCCCAGGGAGACCAGGCACATCAGCTACAAAGGAACACTGCAGGAACAAGGGGCTATAGCCTAGCACCACCTAGCTTTTGTATCTCTACTGATGAGTAGGGTAGAGAGTCATGGGGATACAACTCTGGGAGTAAGCATTTCAGTATTATAATCTCTAAGTCTACCCTGATACTTACCTTTCTGAATTCTGACTTCCTTGGTTACAATAATTCAGCCCTAGGGATGGGAGGGAACAAGTGAACTTTCAAGAACCAAGCAATCCAACTATATCCACCGTTAGTTATTCCTCACAGGAGCTGGGATACAATGCCACTCTAATGCTACCCACTGCAGACATGAGCTAGTTCCAACTTTTCTGCCCTGCACCACAAGGTAACATAAGGGTAGTACTCTAGCCCAGGGTAATGAGGGGAAGAAAAAAGGGGGAAAACCTAAGAAATTCTTTTCTACTTTAATTCCCATCTATAGGAATTCTAGTCTGCTCTACTTATTATTTCCTTCCCATCCCAAGAACCCAATCACATCCTAGGCTGCCGCACAGTTTCTCACAATATGTATCAGTTTAACATCTTCAACTACACTCCCTGGCTTCAGCAATGTCACTCCCAAAAGAGAGGGCCATTAGCCCATGATCATTTGACATCAAGTAAACAGCATCACAATCTAACCAGATGCTTAAGCCAAAAACTTCAGAATCATCCTCCCTTCTTAACTCCCACATCAATTCTATCACCAAGTCTTCTAAGTACTCTCTCCAAAATTTACCCCCAATATATTGAATTCCTCTCCACTTCTACAGCTCCCACCCAAATCAAGCCACCATCACCTTTCTCCTGGGCTACTATAGTAGCCCCCTGACTGGTCAACTGCATTTATGCTTACCTTTCTAAAGATTACTCTCCACAGCAACAGCAAATGGTGTATAAAAAACGTAAACTGGTTACTATTACTATTCCCCCAGTCTAAATGACCAACCAAATAAAAATCTTTCAGTACCTTCTCACTGAACTGAGAATGAAATATCAACCTGCAGCTTACAGGGCTGTATCTGGCTCTTGTTTCTCCAATCTTATTTCATTTCTCTTTACCCCTTATCAGCTACTTCACTTCAGCCATACCAGCCTAATCTCTTTCTTCGTTAAGACTCAGTTCCCATCTCATGGCATTACATTCTTGACATTCCACCCCACCTCCTGAACAGTACTTTCTTCTTCTGGATGTCAGCCAGGTCTCAAGAGCAGCCTCCCAATATCGCCACTCACAACAATTCATCATTTCTGCCTATTTGTTTCCTTCACAGAACTGATTACAATCTGAAATTAGCCAAAGCATCCATAGCCATACCACCCTAAATTCACCCAATCTTGTCTGAAATTAGCCACAGAAATAGAGCCATCTCCCTACTGGGCACTGAGAATCGAAGTTAGTGCCTAATGGTACTAAGTTAGTGTCTAAGGGTACTCCTTGCCTGCCTGCTCCCTGTCCATGCAACCTACAATGACCTCTACACAGGAGAGGCAACAGTAGAGGACTGCAGATAACAGAAAGCATATCTAAGTTTTAAAATAAAAGAGCATTTGCCACAACTGACTGCAAAAAATTGGCCCCCGGCAAAACAGTGCACATGTATCCAATTAACACTTTTATGTGTTAAATACAAGGATTAAAAAAAAATTATTCTTCCAGTCACATCAATATACAAAAGACTCATTTCTAAAAGCTGAATCTGTTCTCATTTGTCTTTCGTAAGGGATAATTCTACGTAATGTCACTACATTCCACTTGCAATAAAACATAACCAAATAATTAAATCTATGTTTCAGGTTCTAAATAGGATATAAACCAAATTTGGTAATCCCCCCAAAAAAAGTCTAGGCCGGGCGCAGTGGCTCATGCCTGTAATCCCAACACTTTGGGAGGCTGAGGCGAGCAGATCACGAGGTCAGAAGATTGAGACCATCCTGGCTAACACAGTGAAACCCCGTCGCTACTAAAAATACAAAAACAAAAATTAGCCAGACGTGGCGCCAGACGCCTGGTGGCGGGCGCCTGTAATCCCAGCTCCTTGGGAGGTTGAGGAGGGAAAATGGTGTGAACCCGGGAGGCAGAGCTTGCAGTGAGCCAAGATCGCACCACTGCACTCCAGCCTGAGCAACAGACCGAGACTCCACCTCAAAAAAAAAAAAAAAAAAAAAAAAACTAAACAAGGCACCTTAACACCACCAATAATTATTGGCCTGTATAAACCAGAAATGCTTAAATAAGACGGTTGAAATTGTATGGTTAAAAAGAAAGGTGTAACTTCAAAGTAGATTGAACACACACCATTTCCTTCCCTCCTGAAACCCCACTAAAACACCAAAGAGATTTTAAAAAACAGCATTGACCAATTAGAACAAAAAGGACAGAAGAGGAGACAACAGTAACCAAACTTTGGAAGCTGCAAAGCAGAGGGATGAATGGAACTAACTTAGCAAGCCCAAGAATGTGAACTCCAACTGGGAAGCAACAGCTCTCTCTAGAAGGATGGCTGGAGGGAAACTGTTCCTCCCTGGTCCCAGCAAAAAATGACAAGAGATTTTGTCTCTAGAAAGGATAAGCAGTCTCTGACCTTGAGGACAGCAAGGATGAGGATACCATACAGAAAAAAAAAAGAGAGAAAGTAGTAAATGTTTATACACTGAATGCTTTAACACCTCTCCTCCGTCCCCCACTCCTATCCCAGCCCTCTTCCCACACTCAGCTCCCTGCCACGCCTACATTTCCCAGGTAAAATATTTGACGATTCTTTTTCGGGAACTGAGACCTGATAGGAAAAATAAAGACTAAAGACACTGAGAGGCTGGGTGCGGTGGCTCACGCCTGTAATCCCAGCACTTTGGGAGGCCAAGGCGGGCAGATCACCTGAGGTCAGGAGTTTGAGACCAGCCTGACCAATATGGCAAAACCCCACCTCTACTAAAAACACAAAACTTAGGGCTGGGCGCGGAAGCTCACACCTGTAATCCCAGCACTTTGGAAGGCCGAGGTGGGCGGATCAAGATGTCAGGAGATCGAGACCATCCTGACCAACATGGTGAAACCCCGTCTCTACTAAAAAATACAAAAAATTAGCCAGGCATGGTGGCAGGCACCTATAGTCCCAGCTACTTGGGAGGCTGAGGCAGGAGAATGGCATGAACCCAGGAGGCGGAGCTTGCAGTGAGCTGAGATCATGCCACTGCACTCCAGCCTGGGCGACAGAGCGATACTGTCTCAAAAAAAAAAAAAAACTACAAAAAAAAAAAAAAACCCCACAAAAATTAGCCGGGTGTGGTGGTGTGCACCTGTAGTCCCAGCTACTCAGGAGGCTGAGACAGGAGAAATGCTTGAACCCAAGAGGCAGAGGTTGCGGTGAGCCGAGATCATGCCACTGCACTCCAGCCTGGGCAACAGAGTGAGACTCCGTCTGAAGAAAAAAGAACAAGAAAAAGAAAAAAAGACATTGATTGACATAATGGGGGGTGGGGGCTTCCTAATGAAGTGCCAATGGTCAAAAAGCCCACCCTTTCACTCAGAGCTTCTGGTGTTTTCATCTTTTATATATATAACAAAATACAGATTATAACTGCACCTAAGCACAAAACCTTACCATGAAGAATGAAACTAATGCTGAGTTTTACCCTGCTATGGCGCCCTTCAGATCATGTTTGCCTTCCAGAGTGCAACCATAAAGAGGCTCGTTTTTGTAAAAGTATCTGAAGGTTTCATGTTTCCCAGGCATCTTTTTTAACCTATTGCTAATCAAATTTATTCTCTTTTTAAAGTAATATTTTTTAAATGGAGATAGTATTTCATACAACATAAAACTCACCATTTTGAAGTGTACGTCTCAGTGGTTTTTAGTACTATGGTTTTACTTACTATGCTGTGCAACCATCACCACTACCTAATTCCACAGCATTTCCATCACCCCAAAAGAAACACTGTACCTATCAGCAATCCCAATTCCCCCCTCCTTCCTTCCCCTGACTACTACTCATCTTTCTGTCTCTACAGATTTGCCTATTCTGGACAATACATATGAATGGAATCATATAATATGTGACCTTCTGTCCCTGACTTATTTCACTTAGCACAATGTTTTCAAGGTTCATTAGTGAACACAGACCTTCACTTCTTTTTATGGCTGAATAATATTCCATTCATTGTATGAACAGACCTGTTTATCCATTCATCAACTGACACACATTTGGGTTGTTTCCACTTTTTGGCTACCATGAATAATGTTCCAATCTACTCTTTAGTTTCCTGTTCTTAAATGTGAGTAGACCACTAGAAATCATTAGCACCTGAAAAAAGGAATTAATAGAAAGGACTATAAACACTAAAATGAACAGGAAAAAACCAACTGGGGAAACAGGAACCATGCAAAAAGAGAAAAACTTTTAGCTAACTTTAAAATTATCATTAATAAACTTTAGCTAATAAAAAATACCACATCCATGAAATAGAATAAAGGACTATTCAGAGAACAAGAGTTCCAGGAAACTAAAAATACGCTAAAAAGGATTCAACGGATTTGGGAGAAAAGTTGAGGTGGCCTCCAAGAAAGAACAAAAAGAAAATGAGATGAAAGATAGAAAAAATTAAAGAAAATGAGAAGATTAAAGAAATTCTAAGACATGCAAGATTTCAAAAATGTACCTCTCATATACCCTCTTCTCTGGAAGCCTGAAGGACAGGCCTCGCTAACATGAGTAACCAAGAAAGATGACGGGGGTGGAGGAGATACAGACCCAACCCAAGGATGAGGACTACTATTTCAGGAATATCATCATGCACCACACACAGAACAAATTTATAGGTTAACTAATGTACCTGATCATGAGAGATTTAAACATTCAAGAAAAGACATCCTGGCATTAATTTAGTGATAAGTAGAAAATTAAATAAACATATAAAACAATAAATCCAAGGAAAACACAGAGTTTGGAAGGAAATGAAAAGGCAATTACAGCATACTACATGGCTTAGCTGAAGATATCTTTCACATAGTCAAAATAACAAAAATGGATCTAAAAATTTCAAGACAATCCCATAATGAGGATGAGGGAACAGGAAGAGTGTGTGCAAGGGTTGGGCTGGAAATGGGGGTAGTTCCTGAAGCAGGAAATAGAAACGCCTAAAACTGAAAAATCAAGGAGTTACAATATGGACATGTTATTCAGAAATATGGAAGGAGGGCCAGGCAGGATGGCTCACGCCTGTAATCGTAGCACTTTGAGAGGCAAAGGCAGGTGGATCACTTGAGCCCAGTAGTTTGAGACCAGCCTAGGCAACATGGGAAAAACTCTGCCTCTACTAAAAATACAAAAATTAGCTTGACATTATGGTGTGAGCCTGTAGTCCCAGTTATTCAAGAGGCTGTGGTAGAAGGACTACCGGAGGCCAAGAGGTTGAGGCTGCAGTGAGCCATAATTGTGCCACTGTACTCCAGCCTGGGGGACAGGAGTGAGACCCTGTCTCCAAAAAAGAAAAAAAAAAAAAAAAAGATAAAAATGGAAAGAAATTTCCAAAGGACTCATTAAGAATAGAAAATAGTTACTTGGGGGGATGAGGGGTGCCTGATGTTCTTTATAATGGGCCAGATAGAAATCTTTGACTATTTTAAACTCTGTATATGTACAAATGGAACTTGTGCTCATTCTGTTTTTAAAAAGCTGAGACTACAAAAATGTCCTGAAGGAAATAAATCTTAATAAATATCTTTTAACTCAGGATATGAAAGTACGTGTCTACCCTTCATAGGGTTATGAATGGCTTCTAAGCAATTTAGTGCTTTCCAGTGAAAATAAAGCAACTCCTGCTAAAACAAAAGTACCTTAGGAAAAAAAAAAAAATAAAGCAACTCTCAAAAATGGCTAAAATTTGAGGTACAAATTGATCAAAAGATTTAACATAAAGTACATTCATGAAGATACGTTCACTCAAGCTTTATAAAAGCCATTTATCTTGCCATGTACAGTGTTAACAACTCACTTCTCTTCTTTTGTAGTAGACTTGTCCCTTTGTACATTACACTTCCTTTCCCAACACTCCAATCTTGTTACCAGACTGTCTTTGCACTCCACTCTGCCTGTAACATACTTCCCACAGTTAACTCCTAGTCACTTGGGTCTCAGTGTATCATCTGCTCATAGAGGTTATCTGATCTCTCCAGAAAGTGCCCTGTCCCCTTTGTTCTAGATCATACTAGAGTCCTTATCTCAATCCGAAATGGTCACTTCCAGAGAGCAGAGACCTCATCTGTCTTGTTCACCACTTTATCTCCCATGCTTGTAAGAGCACTTGGCACATACTAGGCACTCAAATATCTATCAAGCTAATGAACCATGACTATTTACCTCAACACTGTTGGTTTTAAGAGTATTACTGTATACACGAAGATCTCTTTTAAGGATTAACTAAAAATTTGCTCCCACTTCTTACCTGCCTTGAAAACACACACACAAAAATCCTTCTAAACGCAGTTGAATGCTTACACTAAAGAATTATTTGCTGTTTTTCTCAAATTTTAACTGGGAATCTTATCGTTTGTCAACTCTACTTGAGTAAGGAGGAGAGAAGAACCAGAATAGGATGTGCTGGGGTTGGGGAGGCTGTTACACAGAGCAGCTGCTGTGATGAGTAAGAAACTGGCGGCTGGACGCGGTGGCTCACGCCTATAATCCCAGCACTTTGGGAGGCCAAGGCGGGCAGATCACAAGGTCAGGAGATTGAGACTATCCTGGCTAACACGGTGAAACCCCGTCTCTACTAAAAATACAAAAAATTAGCCGGCCGTGGTGGCGAGAGCCTATAGTCTCAGCTACTCGGGAGGCTGAGGCAGGAGAACAGCCTGAACCCGGGAGGCGGAGCTTGCAGTGAGCCGAGATCGCACCACTGCACTCCAGCCTGGGCGACAGAGCGAGACTCGTCTCAAAAAGAAAAAAAGAAAAAAGAAAGAAAGAAACTGGGAAGTCTGATGTGTAGAGAAATTTAGGATTCATTACTTTGTGTTCAATGTAATTCACCCTTTGCCACCTCCTCAAGAAAACTACAGCAGAGGTCTCTTACTTAAAAACAAAACAAATGCAGATGGGAAACTATCTCCTCTGAGAAGTCTTCCTTTACCTGTGCGTCAATAAACATTTCCTTCTGTGTTACCTTTGGACTTGGTATATTAGCACCCTGAGTTGTGTCTATCAGCTACAAGGAGCAGAGTTTCCAGCCAGGCACAGTGGCTCATGCCCGTAATCCCAGCACTTTGGGAGGCCGAGGCTGGTGGATCACCTGAGGTCAGAATCAGAAGTTCGAGACCAGCCTGACCAACATGGTGAAACCCCTTCTCTACTAAAAATACAAAATTAGTGAGGCCTGGTGGCGCAGGCCTGTAATCTCAGCTACTTGGGAGGCTGAGGCAGGAGAATCACTTGAACCTGGGAGGCAGAAGGTTGCAGTGAGCAAAGATCACACCATTGCACTCCAGCCTGGGCAGCAACAGCAAAACTCCACCTAAAAAAAAAAAAAAAAAAAAAAGTGGTTCCTCTGTATTGCCAGTATCTAAAACAGTGGCTGGCACAAATGTCTGTTCAACATGAAATCTAAAACCAGTAACTAAATCGAAAGGGTCAATTTTAATTTAACTATACTTTTGTTTTTTTCTTTTGAGACGGAGTCTCACTCTGTCGCCCAGGTTGGAGTGCAGTGGCGCGACCTCGGCTCACTGCAACCTCCGCCTCCTGGGTTTAAGCAATTCTCTGCCTCAGCCTCCCGAGTAGCTGGGATTACAGGTGCCCGCAACCATGGCTGGCTGATTTTTTGAACTATACTCTCATTTTCACTCAGCAAGGTAAAGAGGTAACTTGAAAAGTTTGGAGAGGCATACAAATGAAACACATACTTACTGTTTCAAAAGTATTCAATACCATCAAAGGGAAAAAAATATTAAAATAATCTCCATAACTGTGAAATCTGACAGGCACAGGTCTTGAGATGGACTGACAAAGACTTGCAGGGGGCCCACACTGACCAAAGTTCAAAAACATTTCATATTTCCATTTTAAGACCTCTTTAACGAAGGTGTCAGAGACAGACTGTGATGAAAAAAGAATGTTTACTGGAGAGGAAGATGGAGAATATTTGCTTTCACCAAATGGAACTTTGCAACCTTGCCTGTTGGAATTATTCGGAGACTGAGGATGAAGAACATTGCACGAATTCTTCATTTCACCAACTGGCTGTGGTACTTTCAAAATCGACTGTATCCCCTTTGACTTATTTTTTAGAGACGGTGAAAGTGCTGAAGAAGTTTCCAAAGATTTAGAAAGACCAGCAATTCGTGAAGTACTCTTTGAGCTAAAAATCTTAGTGGTAGGTCTCAAAGGTTTAGATGCAGGAGGAGGCAAGCCAGGTTTACGAAATACATCTTCATCTGCTGCTTTCACTTCAGAGTGTTTTGGGCAGTATTCACCCTGGTTTTTTGTGGTTTCAAGACAATCTTTGTACTTACACTTTGTGCCACTCAAAGATTCCAACTGAGGCCGACTTACAGAATCTTCTTCAACCTCAACTGTATCTTTTCCATGAATTAGTTCAATGAGTTTATAATTGTCATTCTCCATTTGTGAACATAAATCCATATCTTCAGGATCATTTTGGGTTAAAAATAAGTTATCTTCCTCTGCATCACTGCTGGAGTCAGGCTCTCCCTCTTTCAAAGCTGCCATCTCTACATGACGTGCTGTTGGATCACCTCCACCCAGAGGGTCCTCTGAAGTAGAGACAATTACTTCATTTGTTGGTATTGTTCCATTTAACACTACAGAATCACACTGGTTCAAAGGGCAAGCATCATCAGTTGCTGGAGACCCATGTTTTGCTTTTATGGTTTCTGGTTCAGAAGGCATGCATTTTATTAACTGTTTTCTGTTACTGTTGGCGAGTACCTCAGTTCCTCCTGTACAATTATAATCTGACCTATCAGATTCTGGTACAAATATGTCAGAATTCTGTGCTGTATGTGACCCTGCTCTTTTAACATCTGTACTTCCACAATCAGAAAGTCTTTGTCTATTTTTTTGTGATTTGGGTCTGATCTGCCTTTGCATCTGAAGTTCTTGACTAGTCAGAAGTTTCTTATTATTTCTGACAGACAGGTTCTGAGGAGAAATTAATTTAGTCTTTTTTCGGGTATCAACTACTCCAACAGTTTTGCCATGATCACGTAATTGAGCTACATAATCCAAAGACCGCTGGGACAACTCATATGCCTTACGAGGACCCTTTTTCAGGCCAAGTTTCTCAGCTGTTGAAGTTGGCTCAGGACACTGACGAAATTTCTTTGGCGGCACTATAGCAGGAGTTGTTCTACAACTTAGGTAATTTGAACTTCTATTCTGTCCTTTTTTGGCATCTGAATGAGTTTTCTTAGGGGTCTTAGAAACTGGAACTTTCCTGATGGGTTCTGTACAAGTACAAAGCTTTGAAGACTTCTTTTGTGAAACCGTAGTGGCTCTCTGAATACGTGAATTGGGAGTTGAAGTCCTTCTATCTATACTTTTAAAATCATTTCCCACAAGACCTCTCTTATTAGTATCAGACTGGCCCTCATTTCTGACAGAAGATGAAGGCCTCACAGGATCTTCAGCCATTGGTTTTTCAGATCGTTTTCTCTTAGGCTTTTTAACTTCAATTTCACAAAATTCTTCAACAGAAATACTCCGTGGTCTTGTGTGTTCTTCAATGCCCTCTGCTCCTTTTTTAACAACTTCAGATACATAATCTGTACAACCCTGACCATTTGTGGTATTGGCTATAGGAGCCAAACATTTTTTCTCACCATCTTGAACTGAATTATTATCGTCTGGATGATCTCGCCAAACTGAAAACACTTCAGATAAACTTTCAAACTCAAAACACTGAGAATCAGATTCCTCAAACTGAAAAAGAGTCTCTGTCTTTTCTTCCTTTACTAGATTCTTTTCCTCCTTACTATTAACTGTTGAAACGTGCTGCTCTGGACGTTCCCTCTCAAGGCATATTTTGTCCTGTTTAGTGAGTTTCTCAAGACTCAGGATTCTTTCATCATCATCATCATCATCAGAATCTGAAATAATAATAACCTGTCCACGGGAGGTATCTCCAACATTACTTTGGTTAGCTGTGAAACATCTTTTATCTTCTTTTACTTTCCTTTGCAGCTGCGATGAGTTCTGAGGTGAATCGGATGGGAACATAATAACACTGGCTTGAGCTAGTAAAGATAATTTGTGAAGGTCTCTGTCTATCTGAGAATCCGTTAAGGTGTCAGATTTAGGACTGATGTCAGGGGCCTGTTCTCTTGTCAAGTTGGAATAAATCACACTGGTACTATTACTCATCTCATCTCTTGATTCAGGTACAGTCATAAGATCTTTAAAGGGAGATGATTTCTTCTCAGAAGTATTGGTCATTTCTGTAAAAGGGATCAATTCTTTATCTTCAACATGAAATTCCTGTATTTTACAATTGTTTTCATGGGAAGAGAAAATATCTAATTCTTCATTCTTTAACTGTTTCTCTTTTGGCAATACATTGTTTTGAGATTTTTGTTCTCCATTCTTATCATCCAGAACACCACTAGGGTCTAAAGAAAGATTGTGTATGAAACCATCTCCTTTCTGAACTCCTGTATCTTTCCTTGAATAGAAACTCTCAATGTTAGATACAGTCAAATTTTCATCTAAATTGATAGTATTATCGACCAAAGTACTCTTCCTGTGTTGCTTCTTTATTACATGTGATAACTTTGCACAGATTTCATCTTTCTGTACCTTAGTTTTTCGTTTTGAGGTTTTAGCAAGAGCATCATCCTTTAAAGAGAAATCTTCATTTGATGTGGACACTTTCTCCAAAGCATCAGTGCTAGAATCAGTCAACAAACATGTTGATACTATTATTCCTCTGTCACATCCCCTTTCTGGACCATTTCTTGAAGTACAATCCTTTGGTGTATATGAAGAGATCTCTTTTACAGACTTCTGCTTCCTTGTACTTATTTTAATTTGATCTTCAGCTCTTTCAGTAAAAATGTTTTTACTACTCTGCTTTAAGCATGACCCAGCTAAGAGATGGTCTTCTAGTTTCACATCCTTCATATAATTTTGCTCATTATTGTCACCTTCTATAGTGTTATCTGCTTTGATCAATACACTGTCTTGCACTTTCATTGGTTCTTTAGAAAATGTTGGGCTGGAAGCTTCCAAACAATGCGTATCTTTTCTAGACGTCTTCCCCATTTGTTCACTTTCTTCTTTATTATAAGATGCAGGAGAGATTTTACATGCAGAAGTCAGATCCACAAAAGTGTTACATGGAGGTGCTTTGAATTTTATGTTTCTAATAATTTGCTTTAAGCAACTTTGTAGCTCATGGGTTTCCTGACTAGTCAACTGCCAACCTAGAGATAAATTTCCTCTAAGGAATAAGTTGAGCTTATCCCAGAATCGCTTGCAAAGAGACTGCTGCCCAAGCTGATAACCTTCTTTAAGGAGACTTCTAATCAGCTGCACATAAGCAAGTTGTACAGAGTTAGATGGCATGGAATGCAACGACAGTGAAGATATCATTGCTGTTCCTTTGGAGCAATTTCCAGATGATTTCTCAGAACTCCGTGTAAACGCAGTGGTAGGAAGCTTGGCACATTTGACGACGGCTTCCACCCATTGCTGGGAACTTACCCACAGCAAATGCAAACATTTTTTATTTCTATGCAGTTCAATCACTGATACCAAAATTAGAAGAAAAAATTCAGTGACTTTGTCACACACAGCATCTGTTTGGTTGAGGACTTCTTTGACTTCAGAGTACAGATGATTAACAACCTGTGCTATGTAAGCCACACCCAAATCCTTAAGATCCATGAGGGACTGGACAAAAGGGATGAACCATAGAAATGTGCTGTTATGAACACGCATGTCTTGACCAATATCTGACTGAAGTACACTGGCTAATGTTTCCATTTCTTCATACATGTTAGGACAATAATCTGGGCAAATGGCTGTTCTCCATCCAGAATCCTAAAATGAAAGAAATGCTGACGTTCAGATAAATAAGCACCACTTATGACAGGTTCAACACCCAAGTCGTTAAAAAAAATAAGTTTCTCAACTCTCTTATTTTGGTTTACCACATCATTATTATGCTATACAATGGTATAATTGTAGCATATAATTATATCACAATCGTAATACACCTAACTCCCAAGAAAGTGAAAATATAAATTGAATTTTGAGTTTTCATAAAAAGACAAATTGGTAAACCTTTATGTACTCTCACCTTCTGTCCACTAGCTAGTTTTGATTTCTAGTCATGCCATGTATGTCCCCATAAACTTTCCATCTTCCCTAAATGTACTTAGAAATTAATTTTCCAAAGTATGCATACTGTAGTTAGAGTCCATCTTCCCCAACACACAATACATCTGCTGTTCAATGAGAAGGGCTTTTACATAGCAGTAGATTGAGAACAGCTACATATCACAAAATCTGCAACTCAACAAATTATATAAAATAGTCTACACAATATAAAGGCAATAAAATAGCATCTGAATTTTCAAAGTGTTTTATACCTTTTTGGTCTTTTCAGGATTATAATTGTATACGATCTGGCTGCAAGTCACCATATCATCCAAATAGGACTCCGGTTCTAACTTGGTCCTTAAATATTAAGAATAAATAGAAATTACTGAAACGAAGGGGGAAAAAAAGGAAGAAACACCTCTTGTTAAGTAATCTAGCTGGAACACACTTTCTTATAGAGATGATGTTTAAATCCTGACATTAGCTGAACTAACCTTACAGAGCTGTTCCGTATATGTCGGATCTCTCTATTGTAGCTTGCGTTGTTGATAATGGTTTGAAATGCCACAATAGGATCCATAAGTTGACCCCAGACCTTAGATCCAAGGCGATCCAGAATCACCATAAAACAGTGTAACGCTGGCCAGAAAGGATCCACGCTATCATCTGAAATACAATGGCACAATCGTTGAATTACTAAACAGTTAGAAAAACATACTACAATATATTGAGAATTAAGCATATTCTTTATCTGGTGAGTAGCAACCCAACTAAAAGCCAAGGAGCAAATAATTTAAAGCAGTGCCGCCGCCAGTCCTCAGACACACAGAGGGTTTCAAAAGCAGCCACATTTTCAAGATTTTTTGCAAGCAATACTATGATATGTCTGTAAAAAAAAAAAAAAAAAATTTAGTGGCAAACAAATTCCTTAATGGGCAAGAAAACAGTCTAGGTAAACACAATCTTTTCACACCCTGTTTGCCATACCAGAAACAACCTTTTCTAATTCAGCTCCTCAACCCCTCCCAAAACTTTGTAGTCCCATCCACCAATAACTAACAGAAAAGAAGAGGAAAAAAATAAAGGAAAGAGAAAGAAACTTGGTATTTACAGATCTACATGAAGCCCATAATACAAGAAATTCTCTTTCAGCATCATCCTGAATTTTGTGTCACGCATCTAGTGTAAATGACTAAATTCTTTAGCTAAGGAATAAGGCAAAGATACACTCTTCATCCATCTGTATCTCAACATGGCTTTACTGTTCTCTACTTTTCATCCAACCTCCTGCTTCTCTATCAAATATGCAGTAGCAAGATACTGCCCCACTCAAAGATCTTCAATGGCTACTTAATGTCTTCCAAGAAAATTCAAAATCCTCAGTCAAGAACTTAAAAGATATTGATCTACTGTTTATTTCCATTTTTATTTTTCATATTCCTATAATCATACACTATCTACAGCACAAATAGATCACTGGCTTTTTCCAAAATAAGCACTAGAATGCCCTCAATTCTAGCACAACGTATCAAAATCCTATCCATCCTTAAAAGTCCAGCTTAAATGCCTCCTCCATTAAACATTCCCCCACTTCAGTCATCTACAGTACTCTTCTGAGGCAAGTGCTTGAATTCACGCAGTCACTGCTATTGCTACGTCATCCTAGAACTTGTGACTTTACTTCCCTCATACTTCTCAGAATTTACCACAGTCATTTGAACTTTCTTATATATTTTTGTATCCTCCACTGCATCTGAAACAGTGCCTGTGTCTAGTAAGCTCACAAGAAACAAAGTAGTTAGATGAAGACAATTATGAAAAGTTTCTCAAAGAGGTAATTAAAATTTTGAAGACAAGGCTGGGTTCAGTGGCTCACGCCAGTAAATCCCAACACTTTGGGAGGCCGAGGCAGGAGGACTGCTTGAGGTCAGGAGTTCAAGACCAGCCTACACCCATAGTGAGACTTTGTCTCTATCAAAAATTTAAAAATTAGCTGGGTAAGATGGCACATGCCTGTGGCCCCAGTTACTAGGGAGTCAGAGGCAGGAGGATGACTTGAGCCTGGGAGGTTAAGGCTGCAGTGAGACCTGATTGAGCCACTCCAGGGTGGGTGATAGAGTGAGATCCTGTCTCAAAAGAAAAAAAAAAAAAAAAAAAGGTGTTTGTTTTTTTTTTAAGATGCTTAAGGGAGCTAGCTTAACAGAAAGGACAGAATTATACATGTAGTTAGGCACAGGGAAAGAAATGAACAATTTATGCAGTAAATGTTGGCAAAAGAGTAATAAGCCTCAGACATAATCTAGCAAGAAAATATATGCCAAAGGCCGGGCATGGTGGCTCATGCTTGTAATCCCAACACTTTGAGAGGCCAAGGCAGGCGGATCACATGAGACCAGGAGTTCAAGACCAGCCTGGAAAACATAGTGAAACACCATCTCTACTAAAAATACAAAAATTAGCCAGGTATGGTGGCGCATATCTGTAATCCCAGCTACTTGGGAGGCTAAGGCAGGAGAATCGCTTGAACCCAGAGGCAGAGGCTGCAGTTAGCCAAGATCGCACCACTGCACTCCAGCCTGGGTGAGAGAGAAAGACTTGGTCTCAAAAAGAAAAAAAAAAAAAATATATATATATATATACACACACACACACACACACACACACACACACACACACACACACATATATCCCCTATCAACAAAAGAATAACATTAATATATTTATATTAGAATCTCCCACAAATGAGTTTATATACAACATTCAAGTTGCATGAAGAGAAGAGAATGAGGGGAAAAAATTATATTCATTATGTTTTCATAGGATCTGGTATACTTGGTCTTTATTAATTCATTACTTCCTAAAGATTAGAAGCACTTATTTAATTACAGATCCTTCATGATTAGCATGATACAAGCATCAGCAAAAGGAGGTCAAGATCTAATAATAAACATGACTACAAGTTTTAGGCCTCATTATCTAGACTATCTGGAGCAGCATATCCAAGAGAATGTTCTGTGATGATGGAAATGTTCTGTCTCTGCATTGTTCAATACAGTACAGGATAGAGTACAGGCACGTGTGGCCATTGAGCCTTGAAATATGACTAGTGGGACCAAATAACTGCATTTTTAATTTTAATTGACTTAAATTTATTTTAATAATCACATGTGGCTGGCAGTTACTGTATTAGAGAACCACAGAGAAACAAAGAGGCAGGCAAAGGGAGGCCATGGGACAGAGAAGCCTTTCCCCACAATGTTAACCACAATGTCATTACAAATGGGTCTCCCAGAGGTTCTGATGTTCATCCTACCACCAACTTTTTCATCATGAAAAAGTAGATTAACTTCCCTTCTTCTATGAAAGGAAGGTATTGAATTAAATTATAAAGGTCCTTTCTGATTTAAAAGTTTCATGCCTGTAATCCCAGCACTTTGGGAGGCCAAGGCAGGCAGATCACCTGAGATCAAGAGTTCAAGACCAGCCTGACCAACGTGGTGAAACCCCATCTCTACTAAAAATACAAAAAAATTAGCCGGGCGTGGTGGTGCACGCCTGTAGTCCCAACTACTTGGGAGGCTGAGACAGGGGAATTTCTTGAACCCAGGAGGTGGAGGTTGCAGTGAGCTGACATCGCACCATTGCACTCCAGCCTGGGAAACAAGAGTATGACTTCGTATCAAAAAACAAAACAAAACAAAATAAAAAGTCTGAATCTATTACTAAACCAGAAAAATTCTTTTCTCCACAACATACACCAATTCCTGCAGTGACACTATTATTTTTAAAGTGCATCATCATCACTATATTCAATGACATTCAGCAAGTAAAGTTTATTACCATCTGCTTCCCTCTCCATAGTGTGAAGTATCGATTGCATAAAATCATTTTGTTTGTCTGAGCCCAACAACAGGGAATCCATGGCTTGTTCCTCAAGAATGGTCAGCAACATGCAAATACCTGTAAGATCATTTAGAGTTATCTTGAATTGATGAAATAATACTATACTAATGCCTGGTTTAGTTTGCAAAAGAATAACAAGGCAGGAAGATGAAGCAAGATAGTATTTAGTTTCTCAAACATTTAAGTCTCAGATATTCATACACAACTGCTCCCAAGTAATAGAACTCTAGACTAATTCAAGTGTGAAAGTAGAAAATGGTTAGAAAACAATTTCTAACATAACTACCATGTAACTTGTATCTCACCAATATAAGATGCCTTCAATTTTAAGATGTACCGTATTCCATATACCACTAAGAAAGAAAAAAAAAATCACTGCCATTTATGACACGTGACCTTAAGATTTAGAATCAAGGAAATGGTATAGAAGTATTTTGAGGCCGGGCGTGGTGGCTCACACCTGTAATCCCAGCACTTTGGGAGGCCAAGGCGGGCAGATCACAAAGTCAGGAGATCGAGACCATCCTGGCTAACATGGTGAAACCCCGTCTCTACTAAAAATACAAAAAAATTAGCCAGGCGTGGTGGCAGGCGCCTGTGGTCCCAGCTACTCGGGAGGCTGAGGCAGGAGAATGGCGTGAACCCAGGAGGCGGATCTTGCAGTGAGCCGAGATCACGCGACTGCACTCCAGCCTAGGCAACACAGCAAGACTCCGTCTCAAAAAAAAAAAAAAAAAAAAAAAAGTATTTTGAGCCACAATAGGACTTGTAAACAATGCTGACAACCCTTTCTACCAGGAAAATTTAATTTTTTTTTTTTAGGAGACAGGATCTCCCTCTGTCACCCAGGCTGGAGTGCAGTAGCACAATCCTAGCTCACTGCAGCTTCAAATTCCTGGGCTTAAATGATCCTCCCGGCCTCAGCCTCCCAAGTTGCTGGGACTACAGGCGTGCACCACCATGCCCAGTTCTACCAGGAAATATTTTACACACTGAAAAAGGAGTATTAACAACCAAATCCTATTTAAAGCCAACTATTACACTAATATTTTGTTAATAAAATGTGGCCGTAAACAAGATTCGATTCATTTGCCAGTGCTTGAAAATGTACCGCTTACTACAGAAAAGTTTCTAGGATATAAATACTGTTTAATAACAAGATATGTAATAGTTAAGTCAATAGTTAATGACAGAATAAGAACTGAGAACTATAAAATCCTATCTTCAGCAAGTTTCATCAGATCACCAAAGAGAACACTTCCCTTTTAGGACCCTCATGAAACTACAGGGCCAGGCGCGGTGGCTCACGCCTGTAATCCCAGCACTTTAGGAGGCCAGGGTGGGCAGATCACTTGATGTCAGGAGTTCAAGACCAGCCTGGCCAACATGGTGAAACCCCGTCTCTACTAAAAATACAAAAAATTAGCCAGGTGTGGTGGCGTTTGCCTGTAATCACAGCTACTCAGGAGGCTAAGGCAGGAGAATTGCTTGAACCTGGGAGGTGGAGCTTGCGGTGAGGGGAGATGGTGCCACTGCACTCCAGCCTGGGCAACAGAGTGAGACTGTCTCAAAAAACAGAACTATACGAAAATACTAATTATATTAGTGTAGGAATAATACTCACCTAACCAATAGCTTTTGTAGTTGGTAGTATCATACATGTGTGAGGGCAGAAGAATCAGTTTACCCTTCTCTAGGACAGAAGAAGTATAAATGTCTGGACTCTCTAAAAGCCCCAACTCAATGACTTTAAAAAGGCAAAGTAAAACTTCCTGTAAGTCATAATAATCATCTCTGTCCACTTTCCCCAAGTTTCTTGCAGTCAAGATAGCCCAACGCCGAACCTAAATGCAGAATATATTTATTACTTAATTCAATAAACAATGGTCTACAAACAGCAAGAACATAGAAAAGAAAACAGGATTCTCTGCAGATTTTAAAAGACGTGACATATTAATTAATGCAATGTGTGGACCTTATTTCATCCTGATTTGAACATACTAACCCCTAATAAACAGTTTTAGACAATCATTTCCATTCATTCAAACACTGACTGGCAAGACAACATTAAGTAATTATTCTTTTAGATGCAATAATAGTATTTTTCTGGCTGGGCGCAGTGGCTCACACCTGTAATTTCAGCACTTTGGGAGGCTGAGGCGGGCAGATCACCTGAGGTCAGGAGTTCAAAACCAGCCTCGCCAACTTGGCAAAACCTTGTCTCTACTAAAAATACAAAAAAATTAGCTGGACTTGGTGGTGCACTCCTGTAGTCCCAGCTACTTGGGAGGCTGAGGCAGGAGAATTGTTTGAACCTGGTGGGGAAAGGTTGCAGTGAGCCAAGATCCTACCACTGCACTCCAGCCTGGGCAACAAGAGTAAGACTCCATCTCAAAAAATATATATGTAATAATATTTTTCATTTTTTTTAAGTCTTTTATCTTTTAGAAATACATACTGAAATATTTTGTGGATGAAATGCTCTGATGTCTAAGATTTGCTCTAAACTAATCTAAAGGGGAGTGGAATGTTGACCATGTATTGATAAAGCTAACTGATGGATTATGGGGGATTCATTACACCATTCTTGCTACTTTTATGTTTATCATTTTCCATAACAGAATGTCCAAAAAAGGAAAGAAAACACAAAATGAGGAATCTCAAAAGAAATCAAAGGGCATTTCTAAATGGCAGAATAGCATAAAGAAGTGATTTTAAATTTCTTGGAGACTATGAATTTAATTTAGTGCTCACAACCAACCTTAAAAAAAAAAAAAAAGAAAAAAAAACTAAATAGAACAGAAAAATATCAAGAGTGCATCCTTCATAGTAAAAGTATTATTTTACAAAATACATTATATAGGCATATGTATACACAAGGAAAACATTTTTTACTACAGATTGTAATCAAAAAGTTGGAAAAACACAGACCCCACAGGTAAAAGCATGAGCTCTATGCCAACATAAGCAACAAATTATAAACTACTGAAAAAGTTTTGGAATCCATGAGACCTTACTGATAATAAGTGGTAGAAGGGGAAAAGACTCTTGATTACTGTACAATCAATGTCAAGTGGTAAATAGTAAACATGGAGAGTGCTGGAGTTAGGAAATGACCATCTTGCAATCACCATAGTTCAGGCAAGACACATTAATCAATGCTAAATTTAGGAGATCTTGATGAAATGCATAGTATTTACATGGTCTTAAAGTATCTAAACAATAGAAATTACACAGCAGAGAAATGGGACAGCACCTTCACCGAATGCTCAAAATTTACATCACCATGAGTTGCAAAGGATATGGCGTGCCTCTGTCTACATATGACAAGCTGAGAAGGACAGTAACATCACTTACATGGTACTCCAGCTGGGAATGTGTAACCTGAACCTATGCATGAGGAAACATCAGACAAACCCAAAGTGAGGAACATTCTTTTTTTTTTTTTTTTTTTTTTTGAGACAGAGTCTTACTCTGTCGCCCAGGCTGGCATGCAGTGGCACCATCTCGGCTCACTGCAACCTCTGCCTCCCGGGGTCAAGTCATTCTCCTACCTGAGCCTCCTAAGTAGCTGGGATTACAAGGGTGCACCACCACGCCCGGCTAACTTTTGTTATTTTTAGTAGAGACGGGGTTTCACCATGCTGGCCAGGCTGGTCTCGAACTCCTGACCTCATGATCCACCCACCTCGGCCTCCCATAGTGCTGGGATTACAGGCATGAGCCACCGTGCCCAGCCTCACTTATTTTTTTAAAAAGAGGCAGAGCAGGAATGACTGTATTCTTCAGAAAAGTAATTTTCATGTAAGACAATGAAATGTTCCAGATTAAAGAGGACTAAACGGACATGACAGCTAAATAAGACCTTTTACCAGCAATAACTAGAGATTTTGCAAATGCATGACCTCTCCAAAATTGTATTCTCAGGCTATCACACAAAAATAAAATGGTATATCATTGTGGTCTTATTATTTCCCTGATCATTAAATAGAAAACATTCCTTCATATATTTATTAGCTATTGGTAGTTCCTCTTCTGTTCTGGGACATGCCTGTTCAGATCTTCATCCATATTTTTCGTATTGTTAGTAATATGATTATCTTCAATTTTTTACTTTATTTTTTTGAGAAAGAGTCTCACTCTGTTGCCCAGGCTGGAGTGCACCGGCAGATCAGGGTTCACCGCAGCCTCAACCTCCTGGGCTCAAGTGATCCTCCCACCTTAGCCTCCTGAGTAGCTAGGGCTACAGGTGTGCAACGTTATGCCAAGCTAATTAAAAAAATTTTTGTAGGGATAGGTTCTTGCTATGTTGCTCAGGCTGGTCTTGAATTCTTGGCTTCAAACAATCCTCCAGCCCTGGCTTCCCAAAGGCCTGGGCTTTCGAGCATGAGCGACCATGCCCAGCCCTTTTCCCAATTTTTCACTCTCTTTATGGTATTTTTTGATAAACAATAACTTTTCATTTTAATATAGTCAAGTTCATCAACTTTCCTTTCATAATCAATGCTTTCATTTTTATAAAACCCTTCCTCAGGCCAGGCATGGTGGCTCATGCATGTAATCTCAACACTTTGGGAGGCTGAGGTATGGGGGCACTTGAGCCCAGGAGTTCGAACCCAGCCTGGGCAACACAGCGAAACCCCATCTCTACAAAAAATTAGCTGGGCATGGTGACCGAGGAAGGAGATTTTGGTGAAATGCCTGAGCCTGGGAGGCAGAGATTACAGTGAGCTGTCATCACGCCACTGCACTCCAGCCTGGGTGACAGAGCAAGACCCTGTCTCAAAAAATAAAACAAATCTTTCCTCACCTTACAATCTAAATGCTGTACACCTCTATTTCCTGCAAAGAGTTTGAAAACTGAACCTAACTATGTTTTTTTAGATAGATTTTGTCATTACGAATGATAATAAGGTAGGGATCTAACTTCTCTTTCCATATAGTACAACTTTGCTTTTGTGAGATGGAGTTTTGCTCTTGTTGCCCAGGCTGGAGTTCAATGTTGCAATCTCGGCTCACTGCAACCCCTGCATCCCGGGTTCAAGCAATTCTCCTGCCTCAGCCTCCCAGGTAGCTGGGACTACAGGCACACACCACCACGCCTGCCTAATTTTTTTGTATTATTAGTAGAGACAGGGTTTCATCATGTTGAACAGGCTGGTCTCGAACTCCTGGCCTCAGGTGATCCGCCCACCTCAGCCTCCCAAAGTGCTGGGATTACAGGAATGAGCCACCGTGCCCAGCCATATCTCTGGTATTTCTTTGTCCTGATTTTTATTTTTCTCTTTCTGGGACGTCTTACATCTTTGTTAACACTACTACCCTCCATTTATCTTTTAGCTTTTCTTTTCATATTTTCTATTTCTCTTTTTCTTCTTAGGGATTTGCTCAATTTTCTAATACAGTCACTCATTCTCTTGGCTGTGCCCACTGTATTATCTATCCCATCTCCTGAAGCCTTTATTTTAAATATCTCATTTTTCAATGTTACAACAATTTGGCTTGGTTCTCACATTTTCTTTCTTTTTTTTAATTATACTTTAAGTTCTAGGGTCCATGCGCACAATGTGTAGGTTTGTTGGTTCTCACGTTTTCTAGTTCTCAGTTCACATTAGTATCTTCCCGTATTTCTTCCAGCATGTTTACTATAATAATTTTAAATTTACTGGACAAGTGTCCTAATATATCTGCTTCTACTGAAATCTTCATGTTTCTCATATGTCTATTATTTTTAGTTTGTGAATTCCTTTTCACTCTGGGGTACTGGCTCCTATCAGGCGGTGCCTATGGAAGGCCAGACTCCAGACTGGCTTATGCCCAATCAATTCAGGGCTGAGTGATGGATAAAATCCAAGCCAGAAAAACGTAATCACTCACTGCCATGCATTTTAGTTTTCTAAGTCAGGTCGTCACCCTTTACTCCCGGGCAGAAGCAGCATTAGAAGACACTACTGGGCTGTAATCCCCCAAGTCCTGGGGTTAAGAGGGGATGATAATGAAGCAATTATCAGTGGTTAATTGGTCTCCACCTGCTTGTCTCAGTGCCTCACAAACATTAGGGGTTATCCACTGTGCTGATTTCATTCCTACCTTCACCTGGATCGGATCTTTTAGTTGAGAACAGATTTGGACGCAGGTTTTCTTCATCTAAGGCAATGGTGAAGGAGAACTGGAAGCAGAACCTTAACAGTTCCTTTTCTACTTTATTCTCCCACAGCCCATTTTATTCTCTGGCTGTGGGAGAATGCTCTGAGAGGTAATTCCATAGTGCCTCCCAGAGGCACTGCCAGATAGGACCCAATACCCCAGAGTGAAAAGGAATTCACAAACTAAGGATGTTCTCCTCCCCATCTCCCACATTCACCTTTCAAAACAGCCCTTGTTGGCTGGACGTGGTGGCTTACACCTGTAATCTCAGCACTTTGGGAGGCCGGGGTGGGTGCATCATTTGAGGTTAGGAGTTTGAGACCAGCCTGGGCCAACCTGGTGAAACCCTGTCTCTACTTCCGGCCTGGGCAACAGAGCAAGACTCTGTCTCAAAAAATAAAATATAATAATAAAAAAAAATTTTTTTAATAAACTAGCCCTTGTCAACTCAGAGTTTCTCTCAATGTTCTCCATTTTCTCTTTCAAGTTCCTCTAGAGTTAAACCTAGAGAAAGGACCAACAGTGCTGGTCTTTGTTCTGTCAGTGCATGCGCTTTCCTCGTGTGTTTCAAGGATTTGGTTTGCAAGCTCATCCGACAGGAAGGAATTCTGTGTCCCTCCTACCACTACCCCTCCCCTTCCTAAATATAAATTTGGGCTGCTTTCTATCCATCCTTCAGAGTCCTGCTCCAGAACTAGGTCTACTATCAGCAGCTCAGGGCTCCCAACCTTTGGTTACATAAGGGCTAGGCAGACTCAGTCACCAAGGCTGCAAGTGCTTCGCCCAGGCACTGGTTACAAGACCAGACCTGCTTCCTCCATATGTAAGCAGCTTTTAAAAAGCCAGTGAACCTTTTTAATACTTTGGCAACCTTCTTTCACAGGCAAAGAAGCACCCCCATCCGCCCCTTGTTTGGAGTGCGGGGTTTGGCTTTGGTTCTTTGCCTTGCCTGGAGTATACTTCTAATTCCTGTTGTCCTGCACAAGCTGAATCCCGAGCTACCCACCGCCACCCAGGCCAGGTTTCCACTCATTTATTACTTTATGTTTCTGTTCCATTGCTGGTCCACAGAAATAAGTTTTCCTTTGGAGGAATGTGATTATACCCCTTTAATTTCCTCCTTTTGCTTTTTTTTTATATCATTGATATGTGTTTGGCCCAGAGGAAACTGAAATTCACCATCATCTTGACTGGCAATCCCATTACCATGCTTTTTTTAAAAAACGTAATTTTTCTTGCCTTACATTGGCAGAGTAGCCCTTCCTGGCTACTGGCTTAATGTAGTCACTCAGTTCTAGGTGGCATTAGGCATGAGACCTGAAGCACAGACTGTCTTACCACAAAAGGTGACAAGATCTCAAACCTTAGCCAAAGGGCTATGTCAGGTTTCAATGCTATCTGCTTCTGTTCCTGCTCACTGTTCTGGATTTTGTCCTTCTTCATCTCTAGCACCAGAATTTCCCAGTCTCCCTCCCTCCCCTTGTTTTAATTCTAATCTATCAGCAAAATAACTTTTCAAATGTTGTAACCGGTATCTCCATGTGTCTGCAGTGGGTCAAGCAGGTGAGAAAGTCAAGAGAAGAGGCCTTCTTGAGTTCAGTTCAACATACTGAAAGGACATCAAGTTACTCCCGTTTGTCTTTTAAGATCACGCATCACCTGTCGGTAAGTATCCCCTACCCTCTGAGATCCCCTCTTCTTTGACCCCAGAGCGCCCTCTACTTAACTGTAGTAAATTTTAAAGCAAGAAAAACTTTAGCAAACATTTTAAACAAAATCCACACCAAAAACCGCTATTATAGCTATCTATAGGTACAAAAGTACAATATACCCTTCTATCGCCCAACACTCACACTCACCATTTCATTGGGATGGACTAAAAACAAATAGATCCCTGGATGTTTGTCAAACACCTGAAAGGAGCAATTGGCTTGTTCCATCCGACAAAGTGCTTCAACACATAACTCGTCTAAAAAGAAAAAATAAGTAAAATACATAAATCTTATCACCTTATCAAGATTCCCTAAATTAGGCTCCTTGGGCTATTCTGTAAATAAATAAAAATCTGCTTTTTATTTTTCCAAATTGAGGCATAAAAATGCTTATATTGTAAATGCAGGAACAATATTTACCTGACAGGCTAAATCCGTTGATCACAGGGTGTTCTTAGAAATTATTCTGACCTTATTAGAATACATCCCTTTTTTGCCGGGCGCGGTGGCTCACGCCTGTAATCCCAGCACTTTGGGAGGCCGAGGCGGGCGGATCACAAGGTCAGGAGATCGAGAACATCCTGGCTAACACGGTGAAACCCCGTCTCTACTAAAAATACAAAAAATTAGCCGGGCGTGGTGGTGGGCACTTGTAGTCCCAGCTACTCGGGAGGCTGAGGCAGGAGGATGGCGTGAACCCAGGAGGCGAAGCTTGCAGTGAGCCGAGATCGCGCCACTGCACTCCAGCCTGGGCGACACAGTGAGACTCTGTCTCAAAAAAGAAAAAAAAAATACAAAATTAGCCAGGCGTGGTGGCGCATGCCTGTAATCCCAGCTACTCAGGAGGCTGAGGCAGGAGAATCGCTTGAACCCAGGAGGTGGAGGTTGCGGTAAGCTGAGATCATGCCATTACACTCCAACCTAGGCAACAACAGCAAAACTCCATCTCTAAACAAAACAAAAAAAGAATGTAGCTCTTTATTCACACTTAAGATAATTATCTCCATAGGGAATGTATAAAGGACCTGTAACCATATGGTTATAGGTCCAACTCCATTTGTATCTTATGTTTTGATCCACCTAGACTTTATCTGATACAAAAACAAGGAACAAAGTCAGCTTTACCCCTAAAGTGACTAGCTATCCCACTCCCATTTACTGAACAATCCATTTACCCTTTCAGATGAATCAACTTTAGCAGTAAAATTTCAAAAAATATTGTGGTTTTTTCATATTACATTTTCGATATCATAGTTTTTTCACTAGTGACAGCGGTTGGCTTTAGGGATGGGGAGGCATAGTGAGTAGAAAAGCATGAAGGGCACTCCTAGGATGTTGATAATGTTTCGATTTTTGATCTGGATGCTGGCTACACAAATCTGTTTGACTTGCAAAAAAACATCAAGCTTATATACTTTTACGGATAGATTATTCTTTAATACTTGAAAAAGTCTTAGAATTTTCAAATCTAGTTACTTTGAATTTATTGGTTTAGACAAACAGTACAGGAAAGAAATCAGAAAAATCCATAAAGTATGTTATCCTACAGGGCAAATATATGGCCTCCCTCAACAAGTCAAACTCATGGCCAAAAAAAAAGATGAGGGCACATGTTGGTTTCTGTACAAACATAGTTGGCACGTGCAGGGGTTTGGTTCCAGGATACCAAAATCCACACACAGCTGAGTCCTGCAGTTGGCCCTGAGAAATCAGCATATACCTAAAGTCGACCCTCCAGAGAAGCAGGTTTTGCAACCCATAAATATGGTATTTTTGATTCCGCTTTGGTTGAAAAAAGATCCATGTATGACTGGATCTGCACAGTTCAAGCGTCAACTTAAGATTGTTTTTGGGTTTTTTAGAGACAGGGTCTTGCGCTGTTGCCCAGAATGAAGTACAGTGGTGTGCTCATGGCTCACCTCAGGCTCAACCTCCTGGGCTCGAATGATCCTCCCACCTCAGCCTCCTGAGTACCTAGGAATACAGGCACATGCCACTATATCCAGTTAAATTTTCTTTTTTGTAGAGATGGGGGAGGGAGGGTGTTGCTACACTCCCGAGGCTAAGAAGACTGTTTTGAATTAAAAGAGCTGGAAGAACTGTGTACCAAATGCAATGTGTGGTCCCTGACTAGATTCTAATTTAAGCAAATCAGCCAAAAACACATTTTGCAACTATTGGGAAAATATGAAAATGAACTAGATTTTAGTATCGTTATTTTGGGCCAGGCACGCTGGTTTACACCTGTAATCTCAGCACTTTAGGAGGCCGAGGTGGGCGGATCACTTGAGGTCAGGAGCTTGAGACTAGCCTGGCCAACATGGCAAAACCCTGTCTCTACTAAAAATACAAAAAATTAGCCAGGTGTAGTGGCAGGCGCCTGTAATCCCAGCTACTCGGGAGGCTGAGGCAGGAGAATCGCTTGAACCCAGGAGGCAGAGGGTGCAGTGAGCCAAGATCATGCCACTGCACTCCAGCCTGGGCAACAGTGAGACTCTTTAAAAAAAAAAAAAAGGTATTGTTAGATTTGATAGGTTAGGGAAATGCCTTTACTTTCAAGAGATTCGTATTATGAAATGCAAATATCAACAACCAAAATCTAGACAGCTATAAGCCATGCCATAGTGGTTAATGAAAATTACTACAGAATAGCATTTCCCAACCAGGGGTGATTTTATACCTCACCCCCAAAAAGGGGTATTCAGCAATGTCTGGAGACATTTTTGGTTGTCACAAAGGAGACAGGGAGTGCTAGCGGCATTTAGTAGACAAAGGCCAGGGATGCTGCTACACATCCTACAATGGACGGCACAGCCCACAGCAAAGGATTATCCAAAATGTCACCAGTGCAAGGCTGAGAAACCCTGCCACAGACATACTACAAGAATGAAAATTATTATTATTATTACTATTTTTTAAGACAGAGTCTCCCTCTGTCACCCAGGCTGGAGTGCAGTGGCACAGTCTTGGTTCACTGCAACCTCCGCCTTCCAGGTTCAAGTGATTCTCCTGCCTCAGCCTCCTGAGTAGCTGGGATTACAGGTGCCTGCCACCACACCTGGCTAATTTTTGTATTTTTAGTAGAGACAGGGTTTCACTATGTTAGCAAGGCTGGTCTCCAACTCCTGACCTCAGGTGATCTGCCTGCCTCAGCCTCCCAAAATGATGGGATTACAGGCGTGAGCCACCACGCCTGGCGAGAATGAAAATTATTAATAATTGAACAAAGAGGTGAACAGATACGTAATAAAGCAAATATAGCAAAATGTTAACAACCGTGTAAACTATGTGATGGGTATATCATGTTCACTGTATAATTTACTTTTCTATGTTAAAAAATTTTCACAATAAAATGTTGAGAGCCAGGCATAGTGGCTCGTGCCTATAATCCCAGCAATTTGGGAAGCTGAGGTGGGAGGACTGCTTGAGCCCAGGAGTTCAACACCAGCCTGGGCAACAGTGAAACTTCATCTCTACAATAAATACAACATAAAATTAGCTGGACGCAATGGCACACACCTGTACTCCCAGCTACCCACAAGGCTCAGGCAGGAGTATTACTTGAGCCCAGGAGGTAGAGGCTGCAGTGGGCCATGACTGCGCCACTGCACTTCGGCCTAGGAGACACAGCAAGACCCTGCCTCTAAAAAAAAAATAAAAACAATCTTCAGTTACCCTCTGAACAAGGTAAGTTTGAACTGTGCCCCAAAAATAGGTATTTTGTGTTTGAACTCAAAAAATAAAAAATGTTGGAAAAAAAATGAAGTCCTAATTATATATCCTAATTATATGTTTAGCAAACAAATTTGCAATACAGATAAGCCCAAATTCTTATGATACTAAAATAATAAAACTGATATAACTTGAGGAACCATGAAGATACTCACTAACACGTTCATGTAGAAGCAAGTAAGGATATTTCAGTATTTCAAGAAGAGGAACTCGAAGCTTATTTTCAAAGTCTTGCCCAGTGATGTCAAACAGTGGCATCTCTCCATTGTTGTCTACTATATATAACTCATCATCATCTCCAATTTCTGCCTTCATGGATTTTTCAAAGTGATTTATGAGACGTAAGGTTTCTAATTCCCATAAAACCTAGAGGAAAATAAAATGGGCAGTGTGCGTTATGTCTTATCATCAACAAGATACACTGAATGTGACGACCTAGAAAGCCTTTTCCTAAGTACAAAAATTCTGAAATGTAAAGTATTAGAGATTGTATTTTAGATTTAAAGAAAACTATTCAAATGTGGCCACTTTTATGAAAAATGAGTACACACAGTATGAGATATTGGCTAGGCACAGTGGCTCACAGCTGTAATCCCAGCATTTTGGAAGGCTGAGGTAGGAGGACTGTTTCAGGTCAGGAGTTCGAGACCAGCCTGGGTAGCAAAGCAAGACCCTGTCACTAAAAAAAAAAAAAAAAAAATAGAAAAATTAGCTAGGTGTGGTGCATGCCTACAGTCCTAGCTTCTCTGGAGGCTGAAGCAAAAGGATCACTTGAGCCCAAGAATCTGAAGCTACAGTGAGCTATGATTGTGCCACTGTACTCCAGCCTGGATGACACAGGGAAACCCTGCCTCTAAGAGAAAAAGAAAACAGGCCAGGCACACTGGCTCCTGCCTGTAATCCCAGCACTTTGAGAGGCTGAGGTGGGCGGATCACCTGAGGTCGGGAGTTCAGAACCACCCTGACCAACATGGAGGAACCTCGTCTCTACTAAAAATACAAAAATAGCCAGGCGTAGTGGTGCATGCCTATAATCCCATATTCGGGAGGCTGAAGCAGGAGTATAGCTTGAACTCCGGAGGCGGAGGTTGCAGTGAGCCAAGATCACGCCACTGCACTCCAGCCTGGGCAACAACAGGGAAACTCCATCTCAAACAAAAAACCAAACAAACGAAAAAAAAACAAGAAAACAAAAAATAGTATGATATGTTTAAACACTTTTTCTTTTTTTTTGAGACAGAATCTCGCTGTTGCCCAGGCTGGAGTGCAATGGCGTGGTCTCAGCTCACCGCAACCTTGGCCTCCCGGGTTCAAGCGATTCTCCTGCCTCAGCCTCCTGAGTAGCTGGGATTACAGGCGCCCACCACCACGCCTGGCTAATTTTTGTATTTTAGTAGAGATGGACTTTCACCATGATGGCCAGGCTGGTCTCAAACTGCTGACCTCGTAATCCACCTGCCTCAGCATCCCAAAGTGCTGGGATTACAGGTGTAAGCTACAGCGCTCAGCCTTAAACACTTCTCTTGTAGAAGTTTTCTATAAATATCTCAACATCCCTATCAACTACATTCAAAAAAAAAAAAGAGAAGCTGGAGCTTCTCTGTCAAATGCAAAACCGAGGCCCTTGTATGTCTTCCCTTCTATGTTCTAGCCATAGCTAACTACCTTAGCGCAGCTTGTGGTAGAAAAGACGCTGGATAGCTTCATAATTAGAAAACTTTATAAAGTGCACGTTTCTCAACACGAGTCCATTACTAATCATCCTCTCCTCTATATACTGTATATATCTCTATGGTCTACGTTCTGTTTTTCATCAAATAAATAAACCAAATATTCAAAGCCAAATATTTAGAATTATATCTTTCACTTTTGTTATCATGACTGGAAAATATGCTTGCCCTTAGAGGTTTATGCCATTTGCCCATTAAAAAAAGAAAAAAAGAAGTTATTATTACCAATTAAAAAAAAAAAACCCTGGCCAGGCGCAGTGGCTCACAGCTGTAATCCCAGCACTTTGGGAGGCCGAGGTGGGCAGATCACCTGACGTCAGGAGTTTTGAGACCAGCTGGGCCAACACGGTAAAACCCCATCTCTACTAAAAATAAAAAATTAGCCGGGTGTGGTGGCACGTGCCTTTAGTCCCAGCTACTTGGGAGGCTGAGGCAGGAGAATCGCTTGAACCCACCTGGGAGGCAGAGGTTGAAGTGAGCCGAGATCACGCCACTGCACTCCAGCCTGGACAAGAGAGTGAGACTCTGTCTCAAAAAAAAAAAAAAAAAAAAAAAAAAACCCACTAACAAAACCCAGGCCATTCAGATACTCAGATACATGCATGTATTACAGCACTGACCAAAAAATTATGAAACAAATCCCCTCCCAATGACTTTATTTCATTAAATTATTTTATACCAATGTGACTAAAAGCAACAGATCATAAAATTCTGATCCAGGTTTCAATTCCATCCGTGATAAACATTTACTCAGCACCTAGTATATACCAGGCAATGAGTTAGGTACTTGACTTATATTAGCCTTCAAAGTCGGCCAGGCATGGTGGCTCATGCCTGTAATTCCAACACTGGGGGGCCAAACCGGGAGGATCACTTGAGCTCAGGAGTTTAGGACCAGCCTGGGCAAAATAATAAGACCTCGTCTCTACAAAAAAATTTTAAAAATTAGCGGAGCATAGTGGCATATGTCTGTAGTCCCAGCTACTCAGGAGGATGAGGTGGGAGGATGGCTTGAGTCCAGAAGGCTGAGGCTGCAGTGAACCGTGATCACACCACTGCACTTCCAGCCTGGGCAACAGAGCAAAGACCTTGTCTCCAAAACATAGCAAAACAAACTATGAAAACCCATGTGGCCCATGGAAAATCATGAGACAGCACTTCCACTTTCAGGAATTTGTCCTAAGAATATACTCGAATGTGTAAAATGATATATGTATAATCGCTCCACTGCACTCCAGCCTGAGTGACAGAGTAAGACTCCATCTCTAACAACAACAAAAACAAAAAAAAAACCCACAAAGTTGAAATCGTATCATTTCTCTGAATACTTCCAACGGAGTTCAAACTTACTCTCTTCCCAGCTATCAAGCTCTGAAAAATATTGCCCATCTAATATATTTTACCTCATGCAAGAATGGCAATTCATCTCTTGCTTTGTGGTACTCAGCCACACACTCCAAGCAGTAGCAGAGGTCTTCGTTGGCTGTTTGAAATTCACCGGACAGAGTGTTGGAAGCATAGCGCTTTAGGAAGTCAATGGTGGAAGCACCACCTGGCGTACACCAACAACATGTGCTCATTCTGTACCTACAGCCAGAAAAGATGACATCAAGAAGAAAACCAACTTCAGACCTACTGTGTGTCAAGAATAGGTACACTTCCAACTTGTGACCCTGGTTTCAATTTAAAATGTGTCACTAAAACCCAAATCTTCTGCTGGCTGGCTTATCAATCACTGATTCACTAAACTAAAAAAATCCTTCTATTTTTGACATACGAAAAACATAGAAAAATGAAAGCATTGTATAAGGAATAAGTATCATAAGGCAACATAAAGTTGTGCTACAGAGAAGGCTCAAAACAACACAGTACTGATAGAAAATATACAGAGACCCAGACTTACCAATATTTTCAAAGTACAGATTTTGGAATGGGGAAAAAAGTTACCAATTACAAACTTAAGTTCATTTCATAAACTGAATGGACCTAGCTCAGCATTCTCATCAGGAGTGATGTCACCCTCAAAGAGATCTAAAACTAGTTAGTGGGACGTGAAAAAGCCCTCCTCTTTTTAGATATAAAGCTCAGATAAACATACAGTACATAAAGAGAGACACAATATATTGGTGGTAATAAAATTCACAGGAGAGGCAGTTTTTAAAAATGTTTAAAAACTCTCCACTCAGGGAGAAAGAAGGTTAGAAGGAGGTTAAAAAACCTAAGTAAGCTGGGAACAGTGGCTCATGCCTGTAAGCCCAACACTTTTGGGAGGCCGAGGTGGGCAGACTGCTTGAGGTCCGCAGTTCGAGAGCAGCCTGGCCAACATGGTGAAACCCCATCTCTACTAAAAAGAATACAAAAATTAGCTGGTGGTGCGCATCTGCAATCCTAGCTACTTGGGAGGCTGAGGCAGGAGTACTGCTTGAACGTGGGAGGCAGAGGTTGCAGTGAGCCAAGATTGCACCACTGCACTCCAGCCTGGGTGACAGAGTGAAACTCTGTCTCAAAACAAACAAAAAAAAGAAACCTAAGTGAAGACACTGAGTATGTGGGAATGGAAACGTGGCAGTGTGAGATTTTTGAGTATCACCATCACCCTAAAATTCAGAATACATAATCTTTACCAACAAGAAATATAAAACATCTCAACAGAAACTAGGCTTGGCTGCTGAGGCTTCTGTGGCATAAAGCTAGTTCCTAAAATAAAGTGATTTTTAAAAATTCTTTAATTTCTTCTTATACCCACAATTAAATAATTATTTAGAAATGCATAAGCATAATCAAATACATTGTCATATGAATTGATTTTTAAAATGTATTAAATATTACTTTTACTTCTGCTTTTGAAGAGGTGTACTTTCTTCATGGTTCTAAAAAGAATTTAGGGTAGCTTTCAACATTAAAGTACATACACACAAAAGGACATTTTAAAATGAGATTTCAAAAAACAAAATCAAAACTTCTTTAGAAGAAATTTAATTTCACTAAGTTCTACATGAGGAGTTTCCTGAAAGCAGAGAAAAAGGATAACATGAGTTACACAGTTCTCATCGACGTGGGGGGGAAAAAGAGTATGCAGTGATAGCCGCAGAGTACCGCCCTTTCCTGACACTAACTCTAATTCAATTACATTTTATTAATGCCTTCTAGTACAAGGGCACTGCAGACTAGGAAATGCCAAGTAACATGGGATAAGGTCGTCAATGTATTTCTGCAGAATTTAAAATTATTTTATTCAAAAGAAGAATTACTTGTACCTAAGAGGCCAACATCACACTACTAGTAAGTTAACAGCTTGCAGAAGCTGTTTTTTTTCCCGGTAACCTAGTTTAATACGGAAAGTGAACTTAGAAGATGTAAGAACAGCAAGTGAAACTTCATGGAGGTTTCTCAAACATTTGAAGCATGATTTCAGCAGCTAACAGATTGCAGCCAATTTAAGCTTTAAAAAACTTAAGTGAGACTACCATGCAAATAAAATGTTGCATACTTCTTTTCCCACTTACCTTACTTGAAGCTCCAAATGTTGTGTACTTTAAAATAATTACTAACAAAGGAGACAACAAAAGAAACCTATTAAGAAAATTACAGAATTTGCTTTTTATTTCACTTAGAAAACTAGCCTATTTCCACAACCAAAAAAGCAAGACTAAATTTTCTCAAAATATATAGGAGTTACTACCAAAATAGGTGAGTGTCATGGCCTCTAGAAGATAACGGAGAATACTGCTGCAGAGCACACCAACAAGAGAACATGTGCTTCCATGGTTCTTCTTCAAAAGGCTGTGTGTGTGGTTTTGTCTTCAAATTTAAAATCATCACTGGCCTAATGGCTAAGCCCAGGAAACCTCAATAGGGCATATTTTGTCTTTTAGGGAGAAAATTATTGCTTCTAAACTACTGTGAATCCTCTTAAGCTTTTATACAACTCAGTTCTTCTTGAGGTCTATTTTGTTAGTTTCATCAGACTGTAACTGCTTGGAATCATTAGTGAATGACAAATGGGTGTGTCCAGACAATACTCAAGTTGCAAAATCAAAATTAAAGCAACTCTCTGAGCACCCACCAAAAAGAGAGCTAATGTGTCAAAACCAAAAATATAGGATGCTTCACCATAGGTATTACTGTAATTTTCTACAGACTTATCCTTAGGCTATCCATTTCTCAACATTAGCTAGCCAGAAACTTCAAATAACAATCTCTTTCTTCTACACTTCTCAGCTAAACATCTGGAAGTTTAGATTCACTCCCTCCCACCTCTTCAGCTCCTTTGCACTCTGGCTTCTACCCTTACACTCCACTGAATGTGAAGTCCCTAACAATCTTTACATTACCAATCCAATAGGTTCCTGACCTGACTCTGCTAAAGCATATGAAAATGCTGCCCATCCTTTCCTTACCTACAACACACCATTTTTTTGGACACCACTTTTACCCAATCACCTTCATAATTACCCCTGCCTTTGTTACTCATATAAATGCTAAAGTTTTCGAAGGCTTGTCCTGAGAATTCTCACCTCTTCATTCAGTACTCTTTCTGGGCAACCTACTTCAAACCACTGCTTCAACTACTGCCTAGATTGAAGCTGCCCAGACTGAGAATGTATTGTAAAACTTAATGCAGGCAGGGCGCAGTGGCTCACACCTGTAATTCCAGCACTCTGGGAGGCCGAGGCATGCGGGATCACGAGGTCAAGTGCTCAAGACCATCCTGGCCAACATGGTGAAACCCCGTATCTACTAAAAATATAAAAATTAGCTGGGCATGGTGGTACGCACCTGTAGTCCCAGCTACTGGGGAGGTTGAGTGAAATGATGCACTGTTCCACCTACTCAATAACTGACAGCCTAGCCTAGAACTCCAGATATATTCAATATCCAACTGCATACAGTGCATCTCTACTCACATATCTGACGGGCACCTCAAAGTAAACATGACCAGAACCCAACGAAGTCCTTCCCTTAAATCTGTTATTTGTTCTATATTCCCTTGTTGATGACATTACCATACATTCAATTTTCAAACCAGTAACCTAGGAATTATCCTATACGCTCCTTCTCCCTCAGCCGCCATCTCTGAGCTCCAGAGCCTACCCCTTAATTACATCTCTACTTTCTTCTCAGTGCAACCGCCACTGCCTTAGTTCAATGCATTTTCATCATTTGCCTGGATTACTGAAGAAGCCTAAATGATCTATCTCTTGTTTGATCGCCACCAATTCCTCCTCCAAAATGCTGCCAGAGGCCAAAGCCCCAAACTGGACTTCCAAAGCACAAATGACTCCTCCTCCAATGTTGGGATAAAATTCAAATTGCTGAGCTCAACACACACAAGGCCCGCGATGATCCAGCTTCCACATCATCTCTTTCCTCCACACTTACCTCCCTTGACTTGCTCTTCCTAAAACCATTCATGGTGACTGGTATTCCCTGCCTTTATGGAAGCTCTTCCACTGGCCTTGGAAACCCACCCTCCTACCTCTGCCTGGTACTTAACTGTGAATGCACATCAGACTTACCTCAGGAACTTAAAAAAAACTTTATCCTATGGATAAAACTATTTCCCTTTTAAAGAACTCCACTAAGATTCGAAGAGAAAGCTGGATTTGAGAACAACCAGTGTGCAAGCCCTTCCTGAGTGTCATCACGTCTGGGGGGGGGCCTGTCCGACCCGTCCTCTCTTCCAGTCTGTCTCTGATGACCTTCTTCTCTGTCCCTTTAGGACTCTGCACATGTTTCCATCATTGCACTTACCTTGGTGCTCTGAACTCCTGCTAAAAAAAAAAATTATTACCTGGACAAATGGCCTACAGAAAAGTGATCGTCTCAGCTGGGCTTAGTTGTGAACAAACACGGATTTGCATTCATATATGCCCAGACTCTGGCCCCAAAAGAACATTTCTGAAATTAAAAAACAAAAAACGAAATTGGTAAGTGGCATTTATACTCTTTATCTCATCTGAGCCTGGTATGGATCCTATTACAGACAGATACTGCTGGCTGATGAGGAAGCCCAGATAGGTTAGACAACTTGGCTGTGGACTTCCAGGTAACAGCAGAACTGCAATTCTGACTCCCAGTTCCACAAGGGGCTGTCCCCACTCACGGGGACAGCTAGGCACCGAGCCAAAAATCCCCCAAGTTATTAGCCCGCGCAGGTAACATCAATCCTAGGATCCTCAGCTGTGTCACTTATCAAATACCACACTCGGCCTTCTCCTTGTGGAGCTCTTTTCCCTCAAGGCAGTCACCCCCGTTTCACTTGGGTCGTGCAAATTGCCGGGCACATCCTTAGATCCCAGAAGTTGGGGAGGACGGACAAAGTCCTGTGGCCAGCAGCAAAAGCTCCAGCCCCTCCAAGTGGGAGTAACAGACTCTCCTCCAAACGAAGGGACCGGCCGGGCGCGGCGGCTCAGAGGATCCCTGGAGCAGCTGAGCTCAGCCTGGGAAACACAGCCAGGCCCTGTCTCTGCAAACACATTTTGTTTTTAATTAGCCGGGCGTGGTGACGCGCGCCTATGGTCCCAGTTACTCGGGGGGATGAGGCGGAAGGATCGCTGGAGCCCAGGAAGACGAGGTTGCAGCGAGCCGTGACTGCTCCACTGCACTTCAGCCTGGGTGACAGAGCGAGACTCCGTCTCAAAAAAAAAAAAAAAAAGAAAAAACAACAAAGGGAGGGACTCCAGGCGGGAGGTAGACGAGCGTGTGGAGGGAACCGACACTTTCCACCCCGAGACCTCCCGCTCAGCCCCAAGGAAACTACGCAGTGTCCACACCAAAAACAGCTCACACGAGACCGCAGTGTAGACAACGGAAGGACAGGGGGTCGCAGCGACCGGGTCCAGCGCGCAGGAAGGCAACAGGCGGCCGCCAGCCGTCGAGGGGTACTCCCGCCCCCGCACCGAGGGAAGCGGCCGAGCCCGGGCCGACTCTTCCCCCATCCGCCCACCGGGACCTAGGCGCCGCGATGGTTCCCCGAAGCGGCCCTGCAAGCACAAGCCGCGTCTGCGCTCACGCCCGCCCGACCTACGGCCTCCAGCCCGCCGCTACCCTCACCGCTCTCTGGCTGGCGTCGGCCTCTAGCCCACCTCCATACCGGGCCCCGCTCTAGGCCACCAGCGGAAGTGCGGGCCCGCAGCCGCAGCTACCAACCAGCTGTTGCCGCGAGGTAGGCCCCGCCCCCGCGCTGAGTCGGCCGGCCGCAGGCCCCGCCCCGGCCGCTGCTTTCTGGTTTTGGTGCCCCCCCAGGGGGCGGGGCATGGGAAGAGCGGCCGCGGTGCACCGCCCACGCCGGGCGCTGGCGTCACGTCCGGGCAGCTGGGGCCCGACCAATCCCGAGTCCCCGTCAGGGTGGACTGGGAGAGTTTGCCGCGGAACCTTGACCTCGGCCCCGCCCGGGGCTTCCTGCGGGCGGGGCGGCTCCGGGATGAGCTCTGCTGCGGGTGGGGTCAGCCCTTACCCGCTGGCCATTTCCGTTCCCTCTTTTTTCTTCTTTTTTCCACGCCTCAGGTGTCTCAGCGGATGTACTACGGTGACGAAATAATTTTTCTCTTTTGATTTCCTTTAAAGACCTGAAATGTAAATTATGTAAACGTGTAATTTCGGAGGAATATGTGTATATCCTTTATATTACAAGAAAGGGAGACCTTAGGTCTTGCGAACAATGCGCGCGATGCGCAACACAGCAGAGTAAATCCCGCGGCGGCGCGGTGGCTACCGCTTCTAATCCCACCACTTTGGGAGGCCCAGGCGGGAGGCTCGCTTGAGCCCGGAGTTCAGAGACCAGCCTGTGCAACATAGCGAGACACCCGTATCTACAAAAAAAAATTAAAACTCAGCCACCGAGGCCGGGCGCGGTGGCTCACGCCTGTAATCCCAGCACTTTGGCAGGCCGAGGCGGGTGGATCACCTGAGGTCAGGAGTTCGAGACCAGCCTGACCAACATGGTGAAACTCCGTCTCTACTAAAAATAAAAAGATTACCTGGGCGTGGTGGCGGGTGCCTGTAATCCCAGCTACTCAGGAGGCTGAGGCATGAGAATGGCTTGAACCTGGGAGGCAGAGGTTGCAGTGAGCCGAGATCGCACCACTGCACTCCAGCCTGGGCAAAGGAGCGAGACTCTCTCTCCGGAAAAAAAAAAAAAAAAAATTAGCACCTGTGGGCCCAGCTTGTTGGGAAGCTGAGGCGAGGGGGCGGATATCCATTGAGACCGGGAGATCGAGACTGCAGTGAGCCGTGACTGTGCCACTACACTCCAGGCTGGGGAACAAAGCAAGACCCTGTCTCAGAAAAGTCTATAAATAAATAAAAAAGAGTAAAATCCACTGGAAAGCCTACCCCCCCCCCTTTTTTTTTTGAGATGGAGTCGCGCTCTGTCACCCAAGCTGAAGTGCAGTGGCGCAGTCTCGGCTCACTGCAACCTCCGCCTCCTGGGTTCAAATGATTCTCCTGCGTCAGCCTCCCGAGTGGCTGGGAGTACAGGCGTGTGCCACACGCCCGGCTAATGTTCATGTTTTTAGTAGAGACGGGGTTTCAACATGTTGGCCAGGATGGTCTCAAACTCCAACCTCAAGTGATCCGCCCCGCCTCGACCTCCCAAAGTGCTGGGATTACAAGCGTGATCTACCGCACCCGGCCCCTACCCCCTTTTAGTAACGCCTACTACTGACCACGATGATGCAGCGTCACCATCTTACAGTTAATAGAGGAGACAGGGAAATTAAACAATTAGTAGTGGTGACTCAGGCGATAAAGAAAAGAGGCTGAGATGGGCCAGCTTGGGAAAAGTGGGTCAGATACAGCCTTACCGAGGAGAACCCTGGCCCGAGGATGAGGAGCAAGCCCAGGGGAACGCTGCGGGAAAGGCCCAAGGCGAAGGAAGATTCTAGCAAGGGGGCGTGGCTTGTTGGAAGGGCCTGGTGGCCGTTATGCAAATTTAACCGTCCAAGGAGCAGCACGCGTTGACCGTTATTTTCCTCTTTTCTACTTCTTCATCCTGTCAAATATTTTGAACATATTTTGTTTTACCATATAACACTAATATACCAACACAGCCTTTATACCAACACAGTCATAAAATATAATTTTTTTTTTTTTTTTTGAGACCTAGTCTCTCTCTGTCACCCAGGCTGGAGTGCAGGGGCGCCATCTCGGCTCACTGCAAGCTCCGCCTCCCGGGTTCACGCCATTCTCCTGTCTCAGCCTCCCGAGTAGCTGGGAGTACAGCCACGTGCCACCACGCCTGGCTAATTTTTTGTATTTTTAGTAGAGACAGGGTTTCAACGTGTTAGCCAGGATGGTGTCGGTCTCCTGACCTCGTGATCCGCCCGCCTCTGCCTCCCAAAGTGCTGGGATTACAGGCTTGAGCCACCGCACCCGGCCATAAAATATAATTTTTATCATTTTTTTTAATGGAGAAAAGTGCCATGAAGGTAACTTGTGCCCAGAGCCCACAAAAGTCATAATTTCCTCCTGTCCCTGAAGCCCTCTGTAGGCCTTATCATCTTCCCACATTTTTTGTCTGTAAACAACATATAAATTTTACATGCTTTTTAACTCTGTATATGGAATTATGAAGGATGTATTTTTCTGCAAATTGCTTTTTACACTCAATGTTATGTCCTGAGACTCATTGATTCAAGGTGCATTCAGGGATTGTTGAGCCCAAAACTTACACAACCTATAGAATGTTAGACAGAAGCACTGCAATAGACTTTGTAAATATAAAATTAGAAATGAAAATTAATACTTATTTGGAATGAATAAATAAGTACAAATTACAAACTTCTAAAGCTGATGAAACCATAAACATGGCCAGGCGCAATGGCTCAGGCCTGTAATCCCAGCACTTTGGGAAGCTGAGGCGGGCAGATCACCTGAGGTCAGGAGTTCAAGACCAGCCTAGCCAACATGGTGAAACCCGGTCTCTACTAAAAATACAAAAATTAGCCAGGCTTAGTGGTGCATGCCCGTAGTTCCAGCTACTTGGGAGGCTGAGACGGGAGAATGGCTTGAACCCGGGAGGCGAGGCGACAGAGTGAGACCTCATCTCCAAAAAAAAAAAAAAAAAAAAAAGACTGGGAAGTATGAGGCCTCCAGTATCGTTCTTCTTTTTCAAAATTGTTTTAGCTACTTAAGGTCCCTTGCTATTCCATGTGAATATTTAAAATTGGCTTGTCCGTTTCTGCAAATAAATAAGTACAAGCAGTTGGAATTTTTATAGGGATTGAATTGTATTTTTAGATACATCTGGGGAATCAATTGACACCTTAACAATATTAAGTATAGCAGGTTCTCTAATAAGATCATTTTGTTCAATGTGGTTTTGTTATAACATTGATGAGAAAAAAAAAAAAAATCCATTCCTGCTCAAGGCTTTTTTTTGAGACGGAATCTCCCTCTGTAGCCCAGGCTCTGGAGTGCAGTGGTGCGATCTTGGCTCACTGCAAGCTCCGCCTCCCAGGTTTCGGTTCAAGCAATTCTCCTGCCTCAGCCTCCTGAGTAGCTGGGATTATAGGCACGCACCACCACGCCCAGCTAATTTTTGTATTTTTAGTAGAGACGGAGTTTCACCATGTTGCCCAGGCTGGTCTTGAACTCCTGACCTCGTGATCCGCCCGCCTCAGCCTCCCAAAGTGCTGGGATTACAGGCGTGAGCCACCGTGCCTGGCCCCGAGGCCACTTTGTGTGTGGAGTTTGCCCCTTCTCCCCATGTCTGTGTGGGTTTCCTCCAGGTACTCCGATTTCCTTCCCAATTCCCAAGATGTGCCAGTTAGGTTGATTGGCATGTCTACATTGTCCTAGCCTGAGTGAGCATGGGTGTGTGTATGAGTGTATACCCTGCAAAGGGATGGCATCTTGTCCAGAGTTGGCACCCACCTGGCACCAGGAAAGATTCTGGCCATCCGCGATCCTGAACTGGAATGAGTGGGTAGATTATTACCTTATTAATCTTATTAATAAAGATTAGTCTTTTATTAATCTTTCTTGTATAGCCCACATTTATTTCAATGTTTAATATTAGAAGTGTTTTGTATGTTTACTTAGAAGTTTGGTCAAAATAAATGGCTTTTATGAGACAAGTCAGAACTTGTGGCTCAGAAGACAAACCCCGCACACATTCAAGTGGATGAAAACAAGCCCCCTACAAGGGCTCTATCCTCCTCCTCCTCCTAGTTGTTATTTAATTTCAGAACCCGTTTGATGTGTTTTTTTAATCCTATATATATATTACGGTTGTGACTTATCCATTGTTTGATTTTTGTACAAGAAAATCATTGCTATAGAAATCAGTATACTATTTTTATCTGGAGAGAAGATATTATGGCAACTTAAACTGTGGTCAGATGTTAGAGAAAAATGTATAAATGCCTTCTTGCCATGCTATCAGTCATATTACATTCATTTTATATTGACTGACAATATCGAAAGTTTCTTTTTTTGTTTGTGTAAACTCTAATTTCTATCAAGGTGTAATGAATATTTAAAGTTGGTTTTTCATTACAAATCTCTCAGTGTTGGTTAACTGATTTTTGCCAGGACCATTATGCATTAAGCAAACAAATTCCACAGCCATTTGGGGGTAAAAGAGTAGGTTACTGATTTGAGATATTTCTTCTTTTTTAATGTAGGTGTCTACAGCTATAATTTGTCCTTGGAACACTGCTTTTGCTACATCCCATAGATTTTGGTATGTTGTATTTTTGTGTTCATTTGTCTCAAAGTATTTTATTTTATCTATTTATTTATTTATTTATTTTTGAGACAGAATCGTTCTCTGTTGCTCTGGGTGAAGTGCAGTGGCATGATCACAGCTCACTATAGCCTTGATATCCAGGGCTCAAGCGATCCTCCTACCTCAGCATCCCAAGTAGCTGGGACTATAGGCAAATGCCACCATGCCTGGCTGATTTTTTTTTTTTTTTTTTTAGTAGAGACAAGGTCTTGCTATATTGCCCAAGCTGGCCTCGAACTCCTGAGCTCAAGCAGTTCTCCCACCTCGGCTTACCAAAGTGCTGGGATTACAGGTGTGAGACACCACACCCAGCCCAAAGTGTTTAACTTCCCTTTTGATTTCTTCTTTGACTCATTGGTTGTTTTAGAGCATGTTGTTTAATTTCCACATATTTTTGAATTTTTTTGTCTTCCTTCTGTTATTTGCAGTTTCATTCTATTGTGGTCAGCGAATATACTTTTCATGATTTCAACCTTTTTAAATGTATGGAAAATTGCTTGAGGCCTAACATATGACCTGTTCTAGACAATGTTTCATGTGCACACGAGAAGAACGTCTATTCTGCTGCTGGTGGTTGGAATGTTCTGTATATTCCTGTTAGGGCTAGTTGGTTTATAGTGTCATTCAATTCCTCTGTTTCTTTAATGATCTTATATCTGAGTGTTACATCCATTATTGAAAATGGGGTGTTAGGCCAGGCGTGGTGGCTCACGCCTGTAATCCCAGCATTTTGGGAGGCCGAGGCGGGTGGATCACGAGGTCAGGAGATTGAGACCAGCCTGACCAACATGTGAAACCCCATCTCTAGTAAAAATACAAAATTAGCTGGGCGTGGTGGTGGGTGCCTGTAATCCCAGCTGCTCAGGAGGCTGAGGCAGGAGAATCGCTTGAACCCAGGAGGCAGAGGTTGCAGTGAGCCAAGATCGCGCCACTGCACTCCAGCCTGGGCGACAAGGCTAGACTCTGTCTCAAAAAAAAAAAAAAAAAAAAAGTAGCTGGGCGTGGTGGAGGGTACCTGTAGTCCCAGCTACTCGGGAGGCTGAGGCAGGAGAATCACTTGAACCCAGGAGGCAGAGGTTGCAGTGAGCCAAGACCATGCCATTGCACTCCAGCCTGGGCAACAAGAGCAAAACAACGTCTCAAAAAGTAAAAAAAAAAGAAAATGGGGTGTTAGGGCCAGGCACAGTGGCCCACACCTGTAATCCCAGCACTTTGGGAGGCCGAGATAGGTGGATCACTTGAGGTCAGGAGTTCAAGACCAGCCTGGCAAACATGGTGTAACCCTGTCTCTACTAAAAATACAAAAATTAGACAGGCGTGATGGCTGGCACCTGTGATTCCAGCTACTCGGGAGGCTGAGGCAGGAGAATTGCTTGAACCCAGGAAGCAGAGGTTGCAGTGAGCCGAGATCACACCACTGCACTCCAGCTTGGGTGACAAAGCGAGACCCTGTCTTTAAAAACAAGAAAAAGAAAGAAAAGAAAAGTGAAAAAAAAAGAAAATGGGGTGTTAAAGTCTCCAAATATTATTGTACATCTATTTCTCCTTTCAATTTTATCAGTTTTTGCTTCATTTTTTGAGGGGCTCTGTTAGGTATATATGTATATATATACACACACATATATATATGGATTTTATATATATAGGTTATATATATGTATATATATTTATAACAGTTATGTCTTCTGATGGATTGATGCTTTTATCATTATATCATATCCTTTGTTCCTTGTAACAATTTTTGTAACAATAATTTGTAACAAGCTACAAATTATACTAATTTGTCTGACATTAGTGTAATTACTTCTGCTCCGTTTTGGTTACTATTTGCAAAGAATGTTTTACTCTTAACTATTTGTCTTTAAATATAAAGTGAGTCTTTTTTTTTTTTTTTGAGAGAGAGTTTCCCTCTTGTTGCCCAGGCTGGAGTACAATGGCGCAATCTTGGCTCACCGCAACCTCTGCTTCCCCAGTTCAAGGGATTCTCCTGCCTCAGCCTCCTGAGTAACTGTGATTACAGGCATGTGCCACCACGCCCAGCTAATTTTTGTATTTTTAGTAGAGACAGGGTTTCTCCGTGTTGGTCAGGCTGGTCTCGAACTCCTGACCTCAGGTGATCTGACCACCTCAGTGTCTCAAAGTGCTGGGATAACAGGCGTGAGCCACTGCGCCCAGCCAAAAGTGAGTCTCTTGAAGACAGCACATTAATTGGATCATTTTTAATCCAATCTGCAATCTATTTTATAATTCAAGAGTTTACTCAATTTAAATTTAATGTATTTACTGATTAGAAAAGATGTCACTTTTGCTATTTTTCTATTTGTTTTCTGTATGTCTTATATATTTTTTTCAGTTCCTCCAATGCTGCCTTCTTTTGTGGTAAATAGATATTTTATAGTATACTATTTTAATTCTCTTGTCATTTCTTTTACAATATGTTTTTGAATTATTTTCTTAGTGGTTGCTCTGCAGATTACAATGTACATCTTAGTTTATAATAATCCTGTAGGATTAATATGTTTTTTTTTTTTTTTTTTTTTTGAGACAGAGTCTCACTCTGTTGCCCAGGCTGGAGTGCAGTGGTGAGATCTTGGTTCACTGCAAGCTCCACCTCCCGGGTTCACGCCATTCTCCTGCCTCAGCCTCTCGAGTAGCTGGGACTACAGGCGCCCACCACCACTCCCGGTTAATTTTTTTTTTTTTTTTTTTTTTGTATTTTTGGTAGAGACGGGGTTTCACCGTGTTAGCCAGGATGGTCTCGATCTCCTGACCTCATGATCCACCTGCCTCGGCCTCCCAAAGTGCTGGGATTACAGGTGTGAGCCACCGTGCCCAGCCTGATTTAGTTTTAATAGCATACAAAATCTTTGCTTTGCTCTCTCTTTATATTGTTATTTCTGTTGTTGGTGGGCCAGTTTAGGTTCTTGACTTCACTGTACAAAAGAATTTGAGAGTGAATCTAAAGTGAAAAATACGCAAAAGAGGCCGGGTGTGGTGGCTCATGCCTTTAATCTCAGTACTTTGGGAGGCCGAGGCAGGCAGATCACCTGAGGTCAGGAGTTCGAGACCAGCCTGGCCAACATAGCGAAATCCCATCTCTACTAAAAATACAAAAATTAACCAAGTGTGGTGGCAGACTCCTGTAATCCCGGCTACTCAGGAGGCTGAGGCAGGAGAATCGCTTGAACCCTGGAGGCAGAGGTTGCAGTGAGCCAAGATCTCACCACTGCACTCCAGCCTGGGTGACAGAATGAGACTCCGTCTCCCAAAAAATAATAAAAATAAAAATAAAGGCTGGGCACGGTGGCTCATGCCTGTAATCCCAGCACTTTGGGAGGCCAAGGCAGGTGGATCACTTGAGGTCAGGAGTTCGAGACCAGCCTGGCCAACATGTGAAACCCTGTCTCTACTAAAAATCCAAAAACTAGCTGGTCGTGATGGTGCATGCCTGTAATCCCAGCTACTAGGGAGGCTGAGGCAGGAGAATTGCTTTAACTCAAGGGGTGGAGGTTGCAGTGAGCCAAGATTCCACCACTACATTCCAGCCTGAGCAACAGAATGAGACTCTGTCTCAAAATAAATAAATAAAATAAAATAAAGGCAGGAGCAAAATGCCTTTCATAAAAATACTGTATCCAATAATGACAAGTATCAAAGATACTATTTGGTGACTGACAATTATCTGCTACAAAACAGGAAGCACAATATATTTACTGGATTGTTTTTCAGATTGCAGGTGCCCTCTGGCATCCAAAAGAGGGATTTCTCATAAATATAATCTGCAGTGAGATCCACTTCATCATTCATTTATATCAATTTTTTTTCTTTAATTCTTTTTATCTCCCTGCTCCACCTCACAGTGACACTATGTTACTAAAAGCATTAAATATCTGGGATTTATGCTTCAAACCAAGACATCATTTGAGTAATTTAAAATGATATACAGCTCTCATGTAAAAA